>NC_040027.1:13564987-13582145 GCF_000972845.2 Larimichthys crocea | reverse complement strand
TGTGTATATTTTATATAAATAATACATACCCTTACTTTTCTCTTTGTTGTGCTCTAAGCCTGATTCATGTGCTCGATGAAATAAAGATCAGAGTGAGACGTCTCTCCTGCTTCCCTCTCAGACACACCTGAAGTCTCATCTCACCTGGCCAGGTAAGATACAGCCGCGGTGTTGTCCAGGAAACCGGCAAGTTTCCTTTTGCTCCAGAAAACGACCAGATTCTTTTTTTACCTTCATCAACCCGGTCACATTTTAAGGATCTCCAGCTGCTAGGATAAATTAAAGTGTTTTAAGCGGCGAGGAGGCGCGAAGAGACAACAGAACTGTCCTAGAGTAAAAAAACAACTAAAAGCAGCTTTCACTGTTTGAACTGTCATCTCAGAGACTAAGACAAACTCTGTTCATGCAGACTGTAAATGAAGCCTCCACATAGGCTGGGGCACACGTGTGAAGGGATTCATCGCCTGTTTCGTGGTGGGGGGAGGTGCACAATTCTGGTAATCATATTTTTCTATAAAATATAATATAATAATAATAATAATAATGATAATATGTTGCTGTTGTTTTCAGCTCCACGCAGTAAGGAAGAGCGCACGGGCAGAGTTAATGTGGCCTTACTGGTTCTTCTTGCCCTCAGGAATGTTGTAGATGTAGATGTTCATTCATGTGGCAGCCCTGCCTTTAAGTGCCAAAAACCAAACGTGTTTTCATGTCTGTGTGTGTTTCAGGGAGTGTGCATGCTGTTCATCCCCAAGATTGGACTCACTCTTTTCATTGTGTTTTACACTTTCGGAAACATTTGCACTCTGTGCAGGTCAGTCTACAACTATGACAACTAATAAGGTGGAATCTGAGTGTATCCATATTTGCAGCATATACTGTGCATATTTAAGAACACTGTGAAAAGATGGTATTTGTGATTTTAAAGACATAGCAGCCAGCCAATATTACTACTAGTCCCACAGCAAGAAAGCCCAGTCTGTTGTTTCACCAAGCTCAACGACGAAATCATCCCAGATTTACTTCTTCCTCTGTCCACTTTCCTTTTTTCTTCTTAGCTTCCTCCATCAGCGTCCTCTTTGTCCATAGAGCTGATGCTTGTCCACTTTGCCCAGCGCCGGTTCTAGCACGACACCAGCCGTGTCCCCTCAGCCTGAAAGCTTCCTCAATGCTCAATGTGACACGTGCTCTTAAATATAAACTTTTAAAAATGTTTCTATTTGTTCTGATCTCGTCGAACAGCACCATGTTCTGTTGGGCCCACGAAGCAGCTGAAAAGGGATTGTGACAACACGAGCGCTGGCCACAACAATCATGATAGTGATTCACAAACCAATTGCCATCTTTACATCATATACAGCCTCGTGTATCTTTTTAGACTGAGATAAAATGTCATTAACCTGGACAGAAAACTGAGAACTTTGTGTACTGTCTCATCCGTCACTCTAGACGTGCCTTGTGTTGACTCTCTGCGCAGCCTTCTGGGTGAGTGATCCAAGACAGAAAAATACAAGTTATGATCACCAACTAAAAACACGATAACAGCTGATCACTCCGTATTTTTCTGTCTTACAGTGGAAGAACTTTGGACTTGCTTTGTTATTTTGCATCCTGCAAATCTTGTCTTCACCTGGTGAGTCACAGTTTCTCTACTTTTTAATTTAGTCTAAAATTTGATAATTTATGACATAAATTTTTTTTTTTTTTTATAGGTACAGTCTGTCATACATCCCTTTGTGAGGTTTGTCCTTCATTTATTCAAATCAGCTGCAGAATTTTCAGAAACTTTCATTCGTACCCGATCTGATCCATGTCAATTACTTTCCAGGGATGCATACTAAGTTGGTGGCGGTCTGCATCAGGTGAGGGCCTGTCTGTCTTTGTGTGGAAGTTTCCAGCTGGATGAAGTCTTTTTATTTTTATTTTTAGAAAGTCACTGAAGCTGCTTCCTCGTGCTTTAGAGAGTCTGTGACTCTTCCTGCTGCACAACACATGTTTTATCTCCTTTGTCTTCTGTTTGCTTCATTATTTAGCTGGTTGAGTTCAATGAACTCATGGCGATGGTTGGGGCATGGTTTGTGATATATGTAAATATTTCTAAATTAAAGTGTCGATGATTTTGTAAACGGACACATGACCGTGTCTTATTTTGGGTGTTTGTCAGCGTCAACATGAAAACTTCAGATGGCTTAAAAGTGATGAGGTGGGCTGAAATAGTGTCGTGAACTTAATAATGTAAAATGCAACTGTCCTGCTGCATTAATGTTAAATTCAGTGCCTGAAACTTTTTTTTAATCCAGAGGATGATCCAGAAGATCCAACATGTTTGCAAGAAATTTATTTATGTATTATCCTGATTATATCTGTTTGTTTTACATATAGCTCCCAGAGAAAGTTTTTAAGAGAGATAAGTCTTAGTTGTACACACTTGGAGTTGAATAGTGTCTAACGCTGTGCACAAAGGTTGGTTTATAGAGGTTATATTTAGAAGCACATTCAAGAGTTTGGATCACTTCATCTGATATAGCAGGCAGAGTTAGAGCGAGCTTATGACTGAGTTTTTAGTTATTTGTCAGATTTTAGCCAGATTTATGTTTGTGTGTGACCTCCACTTTAAACAAAGAAAATTAAATTAAATTAATGAAGGTGTGAAGTTTTACAATGTGTGTAGTTTGCCTTTCTTTTCATGATTGCAACTATCGTTTTCTCTGTGTAACAACATCAATAAAAAGTGGTGAGTGTATTTTTGCATTATTATTTACTCATTTTATCCAGCTTATTCAGTGCATGAACAAAGGAACATTCACAACATTAATAGAATGGTGGATGAATCAGTGCATGCTTGGTTGATTGTGTATTTAACATATGAAAGAGAAAAATTACAGCTACAGATGACCTCTGCTCTGCAGTGACCCTGCCGTCCACCAGGGGGCGGTCTGAACATGTGAGGCGAGGGTGAAACCAAATACTATTATTTTATTTATTTAGTTATTTTTACTTTTTTCTACACCGTAATATAATCGTTATTAGTATTATTTGTTTTAATTATTATATTAAAATAAAAAAATAATAAAAACGGCACAGGAAATGACGTAGAGAAAACAGAACAACATGAGTGTTTATGGTTACTTCCGCTCCCTGTGTTTTGTCTCGCAGGCGACTTCTTATTATTTTATTTTACTTTTTTCTATCATCGTAAATATACGTTATTAGATGATTTATTTTTGTATTTATTATTAATAATAATTTAAAAAACGGCACAGGAAGTGACGTAGCAGAAAACAGAACGACGAGTGTTAGTACTTCGGCTCCCTGTGTTTTGTCTCGCGCGGCTGGCTTCTTCTTCCTCCAGAAATCGTTAGAAAAGTCCCGCTGCGGTGATTTGTACTAAAAACACAAACATTAACTCATACCATTAAAACATATGTAACTTTAAACGTCGTGTTAGTGAGAGTAACGTGGTGTAAGCCCGAAAGCTGCCTGAAAGACAAGAAACTGGGCATAAATAGCAATATAGCGGAAACAATGCTGCCCCACCACCACACACACAAACACACTGCATAAGTTTACCATAACAAGAAGTCCGTCAGAGTTCATGTGTGACCGTGATAGTGGCTGTACCGGTCTGAGATGAGACCAGCTGCGAAGCTCCAGAGTCAGCATGACAACCCTGCGGAGGACACTCCTGGTTCCCGCTCCTGAAGCGACCACTGCGGGAGCAGCACCGGCCCCTGCAGCCTCCTGCACACGCCTCAGCCCCCCTGCTGCTGCTCTGCTGCTGCTGCGGGAGAGCCGGGTCTCTCTGTCAGATCACGGAGGTTTGCAGCCTCGGCATGCAGGCTGAAGGACACTGATGGGTTACACCGATGAGGAGGAGGAGGAGGATGGAGATTTCATTGATGCTGAGCTCTTTCCACAGCAGTTCCTGCAAAGTGAGAAGGTCAGCACGCGTGTTCATCGTTCACCTGTGTGAAGTGGGGGAGCAGGAAGCAGCACCTGACCACATGTAACAGGACTCAGTATGAGGTGTGGGACATGCAGGGAGATGTGCAAAACATTGAACTAAAAAAAAAGCACAAACAGTTTATTAAATGTTGAAACGAGAAGTTTTATTGTCTTGGGAAATGATGTGCACATTTCTGACTTGAGGGCAGCAACAAAAGTCTGGAAAAGTTGTGAAATGCTGAAAGAAAATGAATAAGATCGACTGTCAACAGGTTAGTGACATGACTGAGTGTAAACAAGAACATCCAGAGAGTCTTTGTGAAAAAACATGGGGAGTTAACACTCTGTGCCGAAAAATAGTGCAACAATTTAGAACAATGTGTGGATTTCCTTCTACAGTTTCATAATATTATTTAAAGATTCAGAGAATCAGAAGAAATCCCTGTTGTAAGGACAAGGCTGAGAACTTCAGCCTTTAGTCAATGCAGGGCTGAAGAACACGTCCAAGAACTAACTGGAGCTTATCCCAGCTGACTTCAAGTATGGCAGGAGGTGAGGGTAATCCTGGACAAGTCGCCAGTTCATCACAGGGCATATAGAGACCAATCTGTCTTTGGACTGTGGGAGGAAGCTGGGGTACCGAGTGAGAACCCACGCGACACGGGGAGAACATCTAAACTCCAGAGGTTCGAACAAGGAACTCCGCTCTGAGGCGACACACCAGTTTAAAAGCCGTATCTGTGATGTATAGTCACAAGGCATGATGGGCAACTTGCACATTGTGAAAGCCCATTAATAGTAACAATATCCATATCAACATATGATACCAAGAAGATGATGCTTCTTCAACAAGACGTCAGATGTCAAACCACATTCAGCATTTTGCTGCTCTCTCCTCCTCTCTCTTTCTTACAGCCTCTGATGTGGCCGAGGCCGTGGGGCTTGTGAACACTTTGGACAACTGGAGAGTGGTGGACAAGATCATCATGTCCACCAAGACCCAGAGAAGAAAAGGATATTTGGAAAGGCAACTTCCAGTCTCTTACAGGTATTACCGTTACCTGTGTGAATAGTACATATTAAGACATATAAAATAATATAATTAATAGAGTTGAATTAAATAATCAAACAACAGAAAAATCAAGTATTTTCTTTTATTCCTTACACTGCTGTGAGGATTTGATCAGCTAAAACACGTCTGATTGATTATTTCTGACATTTTATATCAGTTTTTTGAATAAGTTAATCAATAAAATACTCTGTTAGTAAAAATACATCACATATTTTAACCAAGCAAGTGACTGTGAAGTGAAGCTAATGCAGAAGTGCCAAAAACTGCAGTTCCTCAAACGTCCACTTGAGGCTGGCTACAGAATGAGTCAGTCTCCATAAGTCTCCATGTTCAAATGTCCAACTTCACAGCAGAAATAAACATGTTTACAGCCTGGTACAAAAAACTGTTTTGGTCTCTATAGCTAATTTCCTCGTTCATGACAACTGTACTGAGGGAGAAGTTATATAGAACTCACCTGTTCAAATTATATTAAGGCTTAAAGTTATAAAGAATTAACAGTGTGGCCACTTTGATTGACAGGTAGGCGCTGTTACAGGTAACTTATTTGAGCAACCAGGTGTCATTCAGCCCGCCTTAGGTCCACCGATGATAAACGTCTTTATTAACCAGGAGCCAAGAAATTTTGAGGACAATAAGCTTCAACACTCTTAGACATGAGCCACATTTCTAAGAACAGAGTGAGTGGTCTACTTGAACACATTATCTTTGTTGACGCCTGCTGTGATATTGTACTGTGCTCCAATAAGTCTGCAGGGGAAATGTATCAGCCATGTGAAACTATTTAAACCTCCTTATGGAGAAATGGGAAATAAAATGTAGTGATACATTTGTATCATGTATTATAGCAGCTTAAAGGTACAATATGTAAGAAGAACTTCTAAAGTAACAATACTCTTACTTGAGTAACATTACTTTTTTGGCTACTCTAAGACTTCTGGGTAGAAAAAAGGAACATAAATGTATTTGTGTTCCTTTGACTGTTATTTTTGTAAAGATTTAATTTATTTTGTGGTAGTTAAAATTTAATGTACATGAATTTGCTGATTGATATGATATGATTGATGATTTATACAAATACCGACCTTCTCTTTGTTCAAGTCCAAGTATGACTTTCAGTCAAGAGAGGCGCAGAATCACGTTTGGGTGCTTCACTTAGGTGAGAGGTACAGTTACATATATGTACATGTTGTGGGAGGCTTCCTTATTCCTACATGATATATTATATATGATATATTGGCCTATCACAGACAGATATCTGTCATTTATATAGGTCTGGCCTCCACACAAACATTAAGGATCATTAACAAAGAGACTTAGTTACTTTTTACTTAATACACCTGTTATTTTATTTTGATTATATTATTGTTTATGCTTGGGCCAAAAAAAGAACTGATGATATTATTTTGTAATTTAGTTAATCAGGAGAGCCTGTAGCCTTTGATTCTGTTAGTTCAAAAGGGAAATACTGACACGGGTGTTTAAAGATGTAGTTTATATGTAATTTCAAAGAGACTTTTTGTTTATTATTTATTTATTTGCAGATATTATTTGACTACTGTATTAGACAGCAGGCATACAGATGTAGCAACTCAAAAGCAATGAGTATGAATTGGAAAGATGTGTGAGCCTCCTTTCATATCTGATCAAATAAATGATAAAATAGCTACACCTTAACGTTGATATGTTTATTGTCGTGTCACTTGTCACTTTTTGCCATTAAATTAAATGATGTGGCTTATTACCCTGTCACCTTGTCACTTCCATTCAATTTTGGTGCTGATTATTTTTAACAGGGATGGTGTTTTACAGAACTTTTGGTGTTCAGTGTTGTTATTTGGTATTTAATTTAGATGCTCTGGGGTCATTCTATGTCAACTCAACCAGAGTTTGGCAGCTTTAGATTTTAACTTTAGATTTTGATAGTACATCATCTTAAAGAACTAAAGTCAGATCCCTGGTGCTGTGCTGTTTGTGGTTATGTGGTTTTTAGCTGCTAAGGAGAGGTGCAATTGAATGCGAGAGGTTGATAAATCACTCAATAGACCTCTGAACAATTTGTCCTCCTCACTTCTAAAATGATGGCTGTAGTGTTGTTGTCAAAAAGCAACTATATCAACTTAGCGTGTTTTTCTTAAGAACTGATGACGCATATTCATTTTATCATTTAATACAGTGAATATCTTATTGGACCTTTACTAAGTTCTACTCCAACTACAGTACATGAGAAGAAAGTGTTAGTGTTATAA
Source organism: Larimichthys crocea (assembly GCF_000972845.2). Classification (NCBI taxonomy): domain Eukaryota; kingdom Metazoa; phylum Chordata; class Actinopteri; family Sciaenidae; genus Larimichthys; species Larimichthys crocea. Next base: position 13,574,879 of record NC_040027.1, on the reverse strand, counting down.
ACATTCAGGTACCACTGACAAATATTTCTGTGCCTACAGTTCCTTCAGACACACAGAATAAATAATGCAAAGAAGAAAACATGCATAAACAACAACAACAACAACAACAGTGACCATTATATAATCTGTAATAATGTCAAATAGCAAAAATCAACATTTAAACAACTTTAATAAACTCCAATGTTTTTGGCAGTTGTGTTAAGACTCACACTCAAGCTCCTAACGTGAAACAACAACAAAAAAAGGCACGTAAAACACTTAAAAGACATGATGATGGTGATTGCTTCGACCACGAGGTGGCGCTAGTGAACACCAAAATGTCTGAGTCAAATGAAAATCATGCAATCTATAAAAAAAATGTTCATGTTCACTTATACTGTGTGTGTAAATGAATAAGGAAACAAAAGATATGACAGAGTGTGTAAAAAGAATTAGGCCATAGTAAAATAAATAGCAATTAACAACAAGAGTAAGGCTAAAGGGGGTTTACAGCTGATTAAGGGTAGAGAGGTAGAGATATATTTCTAAAGTAAAGCATCAAGAAACCATGTCCTTATTCCTTTTTGCATCTGCATGGCTGCATGAAGTGCAAACAACATATCCCTGATTTAAATGTGATATACACGAGTCACAACAGTCCTCTTCATAAGATCTCGTCTTCTGACTCTGGGTCTCTCTCTCTGGGCTTCAGAAGTCCCATTTCCATCGGAGGAGTCCTCCTGAGTCTGGAGCGAACGACACTACAGAGAAAGTGGAAAAAAACAAACACATCTCACATAACACAAACTGTTGCGAGAGAGTGTCATCACAAGACTTCTGCATAACTTCCAGGACGAGTAAACAGGCATCAGTTTACAGGATGTCTGGTGTGGAGCGGGTTCTTACCAGCTGACAGTGCAGTAGAGCACGCCCACGATGAGCATGGCGACGGCGAAGTGCCAGGAGTAACACATGGTGATGAACATCATGTTGTTATGATCCTTTAGGTCCCACTCAATGCCACTTGGAGGGTACAGCACAAAACCAATCTTTGGCCAAAGAGAAAGTAACGTCAGTAGTTATTGAGCGCTACGAAACGTGCTGATACATGCACGCATTGAGATTTACCTCCCAGAACCAGGTTCCCTGCAGGAGAGTGAAGGTGCAGCGCAGCAGCTCCAGAAGGATGTTACCTCGGTGGAAGACCTCCAGGAAGGCAACAAGAGCACCTCCAAAGACGGCGTAGAGAAGGAGCTGATGTACGTGGACGTCCAGCATACTCCTGCCATGGAGGTGGTAGAGGAAAAGAAATCCTGCCAAGCAGAGACACAGTTATCGATGGAAAAATAGACACAAATGACATTTTGACAGAATATTTGGTTTTCATCCAGTAATAACTACAATAAAAATCTGTTTATGTAGAATATACAGTATGTCCACAGTCTAAATCAGTCGTTCCCAACCAGGGTACTGCTGCAAGGGGTACGTGGAAATATTGTGGTTCAGTCGTAGTAGTTATCAAGTAAAAGTATGGGTGAAATAGTTATATAGTAAATATTCAAATAATGAGTTACAGTTCAAATAGTTAAACCAATGGGTGAAACAATTAGCAAATATGGATGAAATTGATTAATTTAAAAAGTAATTGATAAATAGTTTAAAATGAGTTTTAAGTCATGGATAAACAGTTGGACAACATTTAGTTTCTGGCACTCGTGGCAACAAATGCAAACTTTACCAAACCAACCCAAACAATAACAGTTTATTTATAGGAAAATATATTGTAATAATAATGTTGTAAAATATTGCATGCACTCTAAAAAAGCGACATCCAGTTTCTGATCAACTCAAATGAACACATTTGGAGCCTGATGGATGGAGTGATGAAGTTCTTCTTGAGTTCATCTGATAGAGCCAGAAAGAAAAAGTTGGGAACCTAAATAAAAAAATAAATAATGTCACAACAAATCAGTCATTTTTCTTACCTTCATTAAAAAATGCAATAGCCAGCATTAACCTATCCAGTGCCAGTGGAGCAGCCTCGGTGGTGTGGATGATCAGAGACACAGTCCCAGCCAGGCCGAAGAACAGATACATGGTGGCATGCTGCCAGTTCATGAGATCTTCCCAGTGTTTCTCTGTAAAGTCATACAGCTGGAGCTTCGGCCCGTTCGCCAGAAACTGCTCTGCCAGCATCCCTGTGGAGCACAGCAGAGGAAAACACTCAGATTTCCTTAATTAAAGGAGTAAATACTGTAAAACCTCAGTTGTGTCACTGCACTGAAGACCTACGTACCAAAAAAAGAGAAGAAGAGTACGACAGAGCTTTCGATGATCTCCAGGCGGCGCTGCGAGGCTCTGCTGGCCAGCCGGGTGGATCCTATGTTCTTGTTCCTGCGGGTGGCGTGCCATAATGAGTACTTCCCCGCCCACCAGATCCCGGCTACCAGGAAGAAGCTTCCAGGGAGCGCATGGCCCTTAAAGCTTCCCATGACTCACGACGCCTGAATCATAAATGGAAATAATAAAAGGAAACCATGATTAGCTTCATCACAATGATCTGAGAACCCAAATACTTCTGATCTTCTCAGCGTGAATCAGGATTTGATTCTCAATTCTGCCTCTAACGAGTAAAATATCTCGATTTCCTTTAAATGGAGGTAGTAAATGTATCACTGTAACACTAGGAAGATAATTTGACATGTAGGACCAGTCCAAAAGTTTGGACACCTTCTCAATGTTTTTTCTTGTAAATTAACACTGAAAACATCAAAACTATGAAGGAACACGGTCCAACTCATCCCAAACCATCTCAGTTGGGTTTGGGTTGGGTGATTGTGGAGGCCCGGTCATCAGATGCAGCACTCCATCACTCTCCCTTCTTAGTGAAATAGTCCTTACATAGCCTGGAGGTTTGTTTGGGGTGATTGTCATGCATTGTCATAATTTGATCATGAATGTCTGATTCACATTTTTGTGTCCTCTAATCTGAGGTGATGTTAACTGTGGATTTCTGAGGCTGGTAACTCTTGGTCTTCCTTTCCTGGAGCCAGTTTCTTGATAACATTTGACGTTTTTTGTGATGATGAAGTTCTTGATCATTTCCGAACTGACTGACTTTCAATTCTTAATAACGATGGACCATCATTTCTCTTTACTTAGTTGTGTAGTTATTGCCTTAACATGGATTACTACAGTAGTTGAATAGAGCTTTTTTACTGTATGCCAACACTACCTCTAAACAACACAACTGATGATCTCAGACACATTAAGAAGAAATTAAGAAAGAGCGTCTGTTGATTGAAAAACTTTCCAGGTGCAAAACCGTCATCTAAGAAAAGGTGGTTACCTTGAAGAATCTAAAATATAAACATATTCTGGTATTCTGTGAAGTGTTCTTTCATAGTTTTGATGCCTAAATAAAGAAAAAACATTACATGAGAAGGTGTGACCAAACTTCTGATTGGTACTCCACATTGTAGACAGAGTGTTCTTCCAGTAGCGTGGGCGTTTACAGTATTTTTAGCATGGCTGGAAGAAAAATGAAGGAAAAGTGGTGGAGTGTCTGCAATTTACTCCAACAGCATAATCAGACATAATTAGTGTGCGTGCTGCCCTTCAGCAGACCTTGGTACAAGTGTGTCTAGAGTCTGTTAGAGTCACAAGGCACAAACCTTTAAACGTGTCACCTGTCTGCTTCTCTGCTTTATTACAGAGGAGCTGTGTTTATGATCGGGTTTGACAAACACTCATGCTATGAATTGAAATAGATTGCATGTCCTTGGTAATGATTAGCCATCATTTCCTCGACAATTAAAACTGCGTTTGATTGATGTGTGCTGGTCTGTGGGTGCAGACCAGGCTGCCACCACCTGCTGGTAACCGTGAGATCAAAACGTTTGTCCAGCAAAAGAAATATGATCAAAAAGCAAACACTCTTTTATCCATTGTGTTTCTTTTTAAATATGAAATTTAACAGAATAAAGCTTTATAAATCTGTTCGACAAACACGGCAGTGACATCAATAGTGAGCACAGAATAGGAATAAGGTGCATGGGCTGTACTGTCTTTTGTGATGGAGATCTGCCCGGCAACAAAGAGGACCTTTTGAAGGAGGACACGGCACACAAACACCGACTGTTTGAGATGTTATACTGAGCTCATCTGCGTCCGACGGCCCTTTGCCAGCGCAACCTCTTCAGACTGAGGAAAACACTTCAGTCGCCATGGCAATCACTCCCTCGTGTCACGCAGGAAGACTCTTCAGATTTTGGCCGATTTAGTCACAATATCAACAACAACATCTGTGCAGCTGTTTCTAGATTCAAACGTTCCCACAACAATAAATCTGTAAGTTAATAAATCTGTGAAATCTTTCTTGAGGTATACACCACTATTTGTACAATCCAATATGATACAATACAACTGCTCTGCCATGAATTCAACTGTTAAGGAGCTTATAATGTTTCAAACTTTTTGCTTTTGTTTTGTACCTTATGACATTTTCCACACAGAGCAGATCTAGACTGCATTCTTTATGATATCATTTACAGAGACTCAACAGTTCCCACCATGAGCAAGCACTTGGCAACAGTGGCAAGGAAAAACTTCCTTTAAACCAGCAGAACCCGGCTCATTGGACCGGTAGTTGAACTACACTGTTGCCCATAAAGTTGGAATAATTTTGTTTTCAGACACATTCTTCTTTTTATTCCTATTTATACACATCAGGTTAACTGTGGTTTAATTTTCACTGTGATATGCGTCTATCTATCAAGAATAAATTACAATGTCACAATCATTTCATGAAAAGAGGTAAAATGATTTTATTCTAACTTTATGGGCAACAGTGTATTTGTTTACTACCGAGGTTGTAGTTTGCAGTAGTGTTAAACTGGACTACATTATATTGAACAAAGTTTCTCTCATGTATGTAAATATTAGAAACACCTCTCAATATAATGTAGTCCAGTAACTGTAAAACTATTTTACAAGTGTACCTAATAAAGTGGCCGGTGGTCGTGTAGGTGTAGGTCTAGTTTAGTAACCAGCGGGCAAAAAAGGAGACACAAATGTCGAGACTATAGAAATAAAGACTCTGTCAGAGCAGACAGATGTGACAGATAGTGTAAAGTTTATGAATAGAGTTGGTGTAACATATAAAACAGATAAAAGTAGCTAATTAACGTCTTACCATGAAAGAATTAAAGTTTACCATTAAGAGATTTGTGGTTTACTGCAGCCCAACATAACAGCTTCTCACTTAGGACTTCTTTTTTTTAAAGTATAACGACAGTCAGTTCCTTTTGAAGTACGATAAAGCAGCTGTACAGACGCACTATGAAGCCTTTTCTCATATAATAAACAAGTATGTTTGTTCCTGGAGATTAAAAGTTCTTCATTATCATAGTAAAAAAGGGATTGGTACATTTGTATATTTTTACATTCATTTGTATATTTTTACAGTGACATACAGTGTCCTTCGTGTCTTTCTTACTGTTTTTTTCTCTTTCAGAGCCTGTGAAGTTTATAAAAAGAGATTGTATCACGTATTAAACAGATACAAGTAGTTCATTAAATGACTCACCATGAAGAGACTTGTGGTTCACTGAGCCTAAATGTGAACTGCAGCCCAGCATGAGAGACTGTGACTAAAGGATGTTTTCTTTTCTAGCTCCTTGGATCTTTTAAAGACGATACGTTTCTTTGGAAGTACAATAAAGCAGCTGTATAAATGCACCATGTGTACAATATACTAGAATCCATTTTACAGTAGAAATAAAGCTAAGTATGTTTGTGCCTGCAGATTAAAAGTTGTTCATTATCATAGTGTGGGATTGATACTTTTATGAAAGCAAATTTTAATATTATACTAAGTATTTAACATTTTAAATGTTTGATTTAAAAAAAAAACAGTGTCGAATAATGAGACTGAAAGCCATACATCCATCATCTGAGCAGACAGGACCTGTTAAGTATATAAATAGAGATGGTGTAACATATTAAACAGATATAAGTAGTATATAAGTAGATATAAGTATTTAAATGACTTACTACCATCTGAGATGATTGGGTGATGCGCTGAGTCTGAATGTGAACTGCAGCCCAACATAACAGCTGCTTACTTTTCTTTTCCAGCTCTTAGGATTTTCTTTTTTTTTTAGTACAAAGACTTGAAGTTTGTTTGGTAGTCACTTTAAACTTCCTCATGCCTTGTATGTTGCCTTGTTTTTGTCACATGTAACTGCAGCTGTAACGCAGGAATTTGCCTGAGATTAACTCTATTTAGTAGAATAACTGTTACGACTATTTTTGAATTTGTTGGTGAGGGGGAAAAAGAAAAGGGGAGGTCTTTCCCAAATATGTTTATTCCTGGAGGTGATAAGTTCATCATCATAGCGTGGGATTGGTATTTTTACTTCTAAATACTCCTCCACCACCGATTATACTTAGTATTTAACATTTGTTTGTTTGATTTAACATTGAATTATGAAACCACCTCATACATTGAGTGCCATGTGAGATCATTTGATGCAAAGATTTGTGTTTCACTGAGTCTACATGTGAACTAACATGAGATCTCCTTGGTATAAAGACTTGAAGTTTCTTTGGAAGTATAAAAGCAGTATAAAGATGTTGTATCCTATAATTCCTTTACAGTAGAAAGAAAAGAGGAGGGGGGTCTTACCCAAGTATGTTTATTGTTCCTGGAGATAAAAAGTTGTTCAGCCCCTCTTAAAAAATCCTCATTTCCTCCTCACACATGTTTTTTCCCCTACACAGAAATCCTCTATGTTCCGAAGTAAACATCAGCTGTCTCCTCTCCTCCGCGTCCTGCAGCCGATCCACAAACTGTTTTTCCACTGATTTTTTCCAACAGTTTTAGGCTTTTATCTCTCAATGCCTATTGGACGACTGAAGGAAGCGTGCGTCATCAGGCCGTGCTCTCATTGGCTGGAGCTCACGTCGGTCTCAGGTGTCCACGTGTGCACTTTCACTCCTCTTTTCACTCCTCGGCGTGGACCCTCCCTTCACGGAGGAAACCGCTAGTTTCCATCCAGACAGACAAGACCTCCGGCACGTAGCCTGCTGCAGGAAGACTTCCTTATCTTCAGACTGAGTGTTTAATTCACTCCACACTGAGTGACAGTGATTCAGTGTACAAGTGTTACCATGCCAGTTTACAAGGCAAAGTTCAGAGAAAACAAATTACTTAAAGGTCCAGTGTGTGAGATTTGCAGGGATGGAATATAATATTCATTAGTATGTTTTCATTGCTGTATAACAACCTGAATATATAAATCGTTGTGTTTTTGTTCATATTTACAGTGAGAGCGGGTCCTCTTCCACGGAGTCCACCATATTGAACCGCCATTTTTGTACAGTAGCCCAGAACGAACAAACCAAACACTGATCTTAATATGTCCTTTTTGCTTTTAATGTGAGTTTTTCCTACATGCATGGGAGGAGAGGGTGAGGCGTAAGAGAATATTAATTTGCAGCTTCACCACTAGGTGCCACTAAATCCTATACACTGGACTAGAGATGCAAGGTACCCTGCGGTGCATAACGGTTCCTACTATACTAGAAAATACGGTACCGTAGATTACTATACTACCAGCCCCAGTTTCTCTCTCCTCTCAGCTTCTCACTGCATGCTACTCCCTTGTAAACAAACCAACATGGCAACTACTGCAACCGAACTACACAGCTGCTGAATGATTGGCTGTTTGCCTGTTACTGGTGACGTCCAGGGATATGATAGGCTGTTTCCGCACGCTGGGTCCGCCCGTCTGTTAGCTGATTGGCTGTTCGTGTGTTTCTGCCGGCAAGAACGAACTCCATGAAGACAGCTCCGCTTTGATAGAAATTCGCTCCAAAACAAACCCAACTCTAGCCCAGACTCGTGCACGGCTTACAGTCACAAACACGAGACAACACACTCACCATGGCAGGAGCACCGGGCCTGAGCGGCGAGTCTGCCGCGGCGTCGTCGTCAGTGGCTCCACTTATTTTACTCAAAAAAACCAAACTCATTGTTTCAAACTTGTTTCAGTCTAATTCTTACTTCACAAGTATTATGTTTATCATGCACCAAACAACATTATAAGTAATTAATAAGTATTTATAACTTGTACAAATACATTGCAGTTCATAAAAATAATTATGATAAAAAAAGGCAGCAGTATCGCGATAATACCTGAAACCATGATACTTTGTCTGGTATAGAATCATGGTTACTCATTTTGGAATCGTGACAACTCTACACTGGACCTTTATTAAAATACTTATTTAAACCATAGACATAGACACATTACATATATAATAAACACTATATTTAACTTATAATGTAGTTGTATTTATTTGCCATGGTTAAAGTAGGATAAATTAGATAGCTCTTGCAATTTAGCGCCCCCAGTTTCATGTCATAAATATGGACAGCTAATATTACTGACTAGTCCAACAACAAGAAGCCCAGCTTGGAGTCTGTCTTTCAGCCTTTAATCTAAGCTTCCACCAACAACAGATTTAAACTTGTGCAATGGGTTATTTTCTCCTTTTGTCTTCTTAGCTTCTTCTGACAACAGAAGATCGTCCACCTCTGTCATTATGTCCATGCAGGTTACATTGCCCGTTTGTTTAGCTCCTGTTTTGGCACAACACCAGCTCTGTTCCCTGTTAGCATTCCCCGACACCTCGGGCCTGTAAACCTCCACTTTCCGGCGGTCCAAAACACCCGTGGTACAAACACTAACACTCCCCCAGTCCGGACAGCCCTGCTAACAAAGTGAGCTTACAGCAGCTACAGGTGGCAGCAGTTTACTTCACTGTACATGAGAAAACTGTGGAAATCACAAGGAGTTTAGGCATCTGAAAATATGATCCAGTTCCACCAAATTAGTGAAATAGTTGGCGGTGTGTGACTTAGTGCTAAAGAGTGTCACATACTTCTTGTGGGTGATCGTACCCAGAGCACAGAGTCACACAGGACAAACTCAGAACATGTAGTAACGGTTAAACCGGGTCTGGACAGACACAATAGTTACATTTAGATCTTTGAAACACAGGTGTAACTAATAACGCCGGTAATGACTGCATTCCCATTATGTGTGTCAGCGTCTGGCGCACCGAAATGGAATGGAGGCATCATTATTAGTTACGCCTGTCTGCCTTGAGAAAGAGCTACAGTACTATGCTGTTGCCATTGTTATCATGGGATTTGAATACCTTTGAATACTGCAGTGTTATAATCTGAACAAAGGAAGTATAATGAGATGAGAAAACTACTGCAAATGATATATTAGGACACAGAAAAGTGTGTGTTTGCAGAAGGAAAACCACATTAAGCAAGGGAGTGTTAGTCAAGACCAGTTTATTCAGGGAAACAGTGAACATATATAGCAGCTGATGACTTGTTATGTCTTGTTATGTTAGTCTTTGAAGACTTGGCAGTGTGAAGCTAACCTGTCATTTCTTATCAGCCTTGTGTATTTGAGCTGCTGTAACAAGTGAATTTCCCAAGCATAGAGGTGATTACAGTATACATCCAGGGTTTTTTAATGTTCCATTGACTTAATACTTTAATACAACAAGCTACTGTACTGTCTCTAACCACTGTCTTTGTCTGAGTGGGTTAATTTCAAGACATTTCACTCTTTCCCAAAATGGCTTTAATTTTGGGCAACTTTGGATTTCCATTTCCTCCAGCATGTTTGCTGCCTTAGAAGTTGTTTGCCTTTTGATGATGCGTCCTTCCTGGCTGTTCCTTAGTCTAGGTTTATACACAAAGGTGACAGAGATTTTGCAGTCAGGGCTCTAACACTGTGGATTGACCTGTGTGAGGAGATCAGGGCTGCAAACTATGTGTCAACTTTTAAAAATGCACTTTTATATAAGGGACATTTTTATGTCC
>NC_040027.1:13542257-13564977 GCF_000972845.2 Larimichthys crocea | reverse complement strand
CAGCATTCACAGCTTGTAGGTCTTGTACAAATCGCCATTCAACTGGTTGGCCTTCATCCCTAATTTTTTTGACAGGGAATAAAGGTGTGCGAACTGGAGAATCAGGACATGGAACAATTACGCCTGCTTGCAAAAGGTGATTGAACACTGGAGTAATGCCATCAATAGCCTCTTGTTTTAAAGGGTATTGTTGTTTGCATGGGCGAAAGTCAGATTTTGCAGTTATCATTACTGGCTCACAACCCTGAATTAGTCCTACATCATATTTATGCTTTGCCCACAAAATATCAGGAGGTGAGAGAACTCACCTTTAACCCGTCCGGAGTAGATATCAAACATATCCCCAATTTACACATGAGATCTCTGCCGAGCAGATTAACAGGGCAGAGATGTGAGAATAAGAATGCATGCTTTATTTACTCCCCCTCTGGTGTAATACAACGCAGAGGAGCGGTCACTCTCTCTTTAATCGATTGGCCAGATGCTCCGACAGAATACACATGGTTACCAGTCATTTTTGGTGTGTGTGAAAATGTGGAAGCCATAATCACAGAATTTGTAGCTCCTGAATCTACCAAAAACATCACTTCAGTCCCTTCTATTGTCAATGCATATAAAGGAAAAACAGTTTTAGGATCACCTGCATATTGTACATAAGTTTCAACCTGTGGTGTGTTTTTCTGTTCAAGATATCTTATAGCATTATGTACATGAGCATGAACATGCTGGTGTGTGTGCTCCTGGTTATCATCATTATGTAAACATGCATGTGGCTGTGTGTGTGTTTCACTTCCCTGTTCTGCAGAGCCTTCGGGTGATGTCCCTTGCCCTTCATCCTGTCCCTGTCAATCAGACGTGCCGTATGCTCGTGCCTGTTCATTCGAAGCGTTCATGGGACATTCTCTAGCCCAGTGTCCAATTTCTCCACATCTGTAACAGGCATTGGGATCTTGAAAGCCTTGTCCCTGCTGACCTCCTCGTCCGCCTCCTCTTCCCCCACGTCCACGGCCTCTGCCTCGTCCTCGGCCACGCTGTCCCTGCGTGGTTGCCAATGCAGAATACATAGTGAGGGCTGCCATGTGCAGTTCTTTCTCAGTCTTTTCCTGCTTAGCTTTCTTCTTCTGTTGCTGAGTCAGTTGTGCATGGCGTGCATGTCGCTTCAGATCATTTAGTCGACATTCTTCTTTGCACCCCACATATGTGCGGATAACAATATCATGTAACTCAGGGAGCATGCCTGCGAGGATGGAATTGCAGAGGTGGCTCTCCCATGCATCAGGCTGCGCACCGATATGCCCTGGCTCCTCCAGCCCACTATGTTCGTTAAAGATGGCAGTCAATCTGGATACATAGTCATCGACCTGTTCTTCTGGTTTTTGTTTGCAGCTGGCTATTTTAGACATATCAACCTTGGGAGGAAAGGCTTTCCTCAGTGCGTCACCTAGCACAAGGAGCGAATCCCGATACTCCATGTTTTTAGCATCGGCCCAATTTACGTGAACAATTTTCAACTCAGGCCTGGGAATACGTTGGGAGATTTTCAGCAGGTCTCCTGGCCCAAGTCTCTTTGCCAGAATCCTTCGTATTTCAGTTCCTGTAGGTCGGAATTCTTGACAAAAATTCAGAAATTGTTCAATAAATTTCATTCCTGAGTTGCGTGGATCTGGCAGGTGTTCTGCCGCCTCTCTTACATCAGCTGCTGTCCATGGCCGATGCACGAGAATAGGACCATCCGGTCCAGCCACCTCGACCATGGGAAAGGTCGAAGCAGTCGGTGTGTCAGTCTCAGAAGCTTGTAGTCTGGTCTGCATGGTGTGTGTTGACCTGAATACTGGTGGTACAGGAGGTGGTGGTGATGTAGCCAGCACGACATCTTCATATTCTTCCTTCTCTTCTTCTTTCACATCTTGATCTGGCTCGTCGTATCCTCCCATTGCTCCGGACACGGCAGGTTTTCGTCGAAAGGGACAGGAGTCTAGGTCAGGGTTCACCTTCAGGGCCTGCAGTTCTGTAACAGGATACAGAGAAGAGGGTGCAGTAGGAGGTGGAAGAACATATGGTGGTGGACCTTGTGTTTTCTTCATTTTCCGTTTTTCACTATTCTTTCTCTCTGGTAATTCCTTCTGACACTGCATCTCCTTCTCGTCGGTCACTTCTGCTTTCCAGTTACTCAAACACTTCCTATGTTTTTCTATTTCTGACTCCTTATAGTCTAATTTTCTTTCTAACTGTCTTATCTCTTTCATGCTCAGGGATCCCCCTTTAGGGAACCCAAATTCATTTGTCCATGCATTAAGACAATCAATACATTGAGAACCATATTTTGAGGTCATAATGGTGACGATGGGGCCTCCTGGAGGAGTCAGCGACTTAGACTTTCCTATTCCCATTTTCCAATAATGGGTGAGAGCTCTCTTTTATTCTCACAGGCGTCCCCGGAGAAGGGTGATTCGTTTTTAAGTCTCAATCACTCCAAAAAGACTTGTACCCAAAGTACAGAGATTGGACTCTTGCCAATCCCAGATTGGACTTTAACCAATCTTGATCTAAGGTTGGACTTTAACCAACCCGATCCAAGGTTGGACTTTAACCAACCCGTCTAGTCGCCACTCGTCAAGTTTTACCCCTTCACCACACTATGCCTCTTTTCTCTTTTTTTTTTTTTTTTCTTTTTTCAGTCTTCTATTTTTTTTTTTTTTTCTCTCAAGAAACTGAAAGTGTCTCACCAAATTTCTTTTTTCTTTTTCTTTTGAGTTCGTTGAATCCCAACGCCGGCGATCACGGACAAAATGATCAGTCCTCCTGTCTCTTAATCATTAATCGAGGTTGGAGGCCGGATTTCTTTTCTAATCCGGGGAAGCCACTCCACTGGTCACTGTCCGGACGACCGGTCGGGGGATCCTGTTCGTGACGCCAAGTTTGTTGTGGAAATTCGATAAAGACTGAGAACACGATCAGTATTAAATGAGAGTTTTATTCTTGGCCAAGGAGAGACAACAGTACGAGTACAAGAGTCGCAAAGTTCTCTCTGCTGATAATACATTCAACTGCTCCTTTTGTAGACATTTCTCCCCCTCCCTCTCCTCTGAGGTAATAAAAGAGACTCTAATTGAATTAAGGGGGTTACCCTCGTAAATATCTGCTTTACTCCCCTTTTTACACCGTGGCTGGTACCAACATCTCCGGGACAGAGAGAAATGTCCACACTCAAACATATATCAACCCATCAGGAGGCAGTCTCCTAAATAGGACAAAGTTCATACAAGTTAAACACAAAAATATAATTGTAATATAAAGTAAGCATAAAAAAGTAAAACAGAGGTTAAAAGAATTTTTCCACTACAAGTGCCATGGTAGATGAACCACTGTTCAACTGCTGTGTTACTATGTGATAAATACAGTCAGACGTGTTTCATGCGCGTGTACGTGTAAATAAGTGGGATGCACATTCTTTCTAGTGCGCGTTTCACACACACCTTTTCGTACAAATTTCCATAGATGCATCAGGCAGTTTGGCAGAGGGCATCCACCTCGTATTTCCACAGGAAATACAATTTTTTCTAGTTAGTGTGGCTGCCCTATTGTTCTTCAAAACTTTATTAGGGCCCGAGCACGCGGTGCAAGGCCCTATTGAATTTCGAATGTTTATTAGGGCCCGAGCACGCGGTGCGCGGCCCTATTGAATTTCGAATGTTTATTATTAGGGCCCGAGCACAGCACACTGGGGCGAGGACCTATTGGATTTCAAATGCTGAACGATGTTTAAGAGTAAATCGCATTTTTGATGGCCCATATCCCCCCGAAAATTTGCCTACCCCCCCCCCCATGTCAGGTGTAAAATTTCGCATTTGAACGAACTCCTCCTAGGGATTTCATCCTTAGGAGGAAACTTGCCGTGTGTGTTCTCGACAATGAAAAGTTATCAAAAGCACAACTTTTTATCAGAGGGCGTGGCCGTGACGCTGCCGATTTTTCCGGAAAAAAAACCCAGACTTCATTGACTTTTGGCCTGAATACTCTCATGTAAGTAAGTACTATTATTCCATTGATTGACATAGATAACTTGTGTTTAAGTTAATTGGATTTTGTGGTGAAGCAGTTGAACAGGAAGAAAGTTTGTTTTACCTCTCTGTAGCTGATGATCACACCAGCGTGATCAGATCACGTGGAGTCTGTAAAGCAGTGTAACAAAAAAATCTCTGTCACATAAAGCATCGGCATCAACTTTACACAAAAATGCTGATTTGATTTGGCGCCAATAGGCCATGGAAAACAGGAGATATGATTGTTTTACTTTGATAATAAATGTGCACTTATACTCGTGGGATGGGATGACAGGCGTTGCATTTGTGTCCATCTTTTAGCCATTTTACAACCTGGGAAAAGTGGCCGAATCAGCTGAACGGACAAACCAAACACTGATCTTAATATGTCCTTTTTGCTTTTAATGTGAGTTTTTCCTACATGCATGGGAGGAGAGGGTGAGGCATAAGAGAATATTAATTTGCAACTTCACCACTAGGTGCCACTAAATCCTATACACTGGACTTGGACCGTTGAAATTCAGAAAACTTTTCTTGATGATGGATTTAAAAAAAAAAAAAGCTAAATAAAGCCTGTCAAGTCTGTGACTGTGCATAAAACAACGTCCGAAGAAATGCAAGGTGCCCTGCGGTGCATAACGGTTCCTACCATACTAGAAAATACGGTACCGTGGATTACTATGCTACCAGCGCCAGTTTCCACTACATAGCGGCCGCCTCTACGCTCCTCCTGGCTTCTCACTGCATGCTACTCCCTTGTAAACAAACCAACATGGCAACTACTGCAACCGAACTACACAGCTGCTGTATGATTGGCTGTTTGCCTGTTACTGGTGACGTCCGGGGATATGATAGGCTATTTCCGCACGCTGGGTCCGCCCGTCTGTTAGCTGATTGGCTGTTCGTGTGTTTCTGCCGGCAAGAACGAACTCCATGAAGACAGCTCCGCTTAGATAGAAATTCGCTTCAAAACAAACCCAACTCTCGCCCAGATTCACGCACGGCTTACAGTCTCAAACACGAGACAACACACTCACCACGGCAGGAGCACCGGGCCTGAGCGGCGAGTCTGCCACGGCGTCGTCGTCATCAGTGGCTCCACTTACAGTATTTTGCTCAAAAAACCAAACTCATTGTTTCAAACTTGTTTCAGTCTAATTGTTACTTCACCAGTATTATGTTTATCATGCAGCAAACAACATTATAAGTAATTAATAAGTATTTATAACCAGTACAAATACATTGCAGTTCATAGAAATAATTATGATTAAAAAAAGGCTGCAGTATCGCGATAATACCTGAAACCATGATACTTTGTCTGGGATAGTATCGTGGCAACTCTACACTGGACCTTTATTAAAATACTTATTTAAACCATAGACAGTATAACACATTACATAAATAGAAAACACTATATTTAACATTATAATGTAGTTTTGTATTTATTTGCCATGGTTAAAGTAGGATAAATTAGATAGCTCTTGCAATTTAGCTCCCCCAGTTTTATGTCATAAATATGGACAGCTAATATTACTGACTAGTCCAACAACAAGAAGCCCAGCTCTGCATCTGTCTGTCAGCCTTTTATTTCACCAAGCTCCCACCAACAACAGGTTACATTGCCCGTTTGTTTAGCTCCTGTTTTGGCACAACACCAGCTCTGTTACCTGTTAGCATTCCCCGACACCTTGGGCCTGTAAACCTCCACTTTCCGGTGGTCCAAAACACCCGTGGTACAAACACTAACACTCCCCCAGTGCTCTGAGCTCACAGTCCGGACAGCCCTGCTAACAAAGTGAGCTGACAGCAGCTAACAGCAGCTACAAATGGCAGCAGTTTACTTCACTGTCCATCAGAAAACTGTGGAAATCACAGGGAGTTTAGGCATCAGAAAATATGATCCAGTTCCACCAAAATCAGTGAAATATTTGGCAGTGTCTGACTTAGTGCTAAAGAGTGTCACATACTTCTTGTGGGTGATCGTACCCAGAGCACAGAGTCACACAGGACAAACTCAGAACATGTAGTAACGGTTAAACCGGGTCTGGACAGACACAATAGTTACATTTAGATCTTTGAAACACAGGTGTAACTAATAACACTGGTAATGACTGCATTCCAATTATGTGTGTCAGCGTCTGGCGCACCGAAATGGAATGGAGGCATCATTATTAGTTACGCCTGTCTGCCTTGAGAAAGAGCTACAGTACTATGCTGTTGCCATTGTTATCATGGGATTTGAATACCTTTGAATACTTGTTATTATTGGCCCTGTTGCAGGCTGCAGTGTTATAATCTGAACAAAGGAAGTATAATGAGATGAGAAAACTACTGCAAATGATATATTAGGACACAGAAAAGTGTGTTTGCAGAAGGAAAACCACATTAAGCAAGGGAGTGTTAGTCAAGACCAGTTTATTCAGGGAAATAGTGAACATATATAGCGGCTGATGACTTGTTATGTCTTGTTATGTTAGTCTTTGAAGACTTGGCAGTGTGAAGCTAACCCGTCATTTCTTATCAGCCTTGTGTATATGAGCTGCTGTAACAAGTGAATTTCCCAAGCATAGAGGTGATTACAGTATACATCCAGGGTATTTTAATGTTCCATTGACTTAATACTTTAATACAACAAGTTACTGTACTGTCTCTAACCACTGTCTTTGTCTGTGTGGGCTAATTTCAAGACATTTTCTACTTCACTCTTTCCCAAAATGGCTTTAAATTTGGGCAACTCTGGATTTCCATTTCCTCCAGCATGTTTGCTGCCTTAGAAGTTGTTTGCCTTCTGATGATGCGTCCTTCCTGGCTGTTCCTCAGTCTAGGTTTATACACAAAGGTGACAGAGATTTTGCAGTCAGGGCTCCAACACTGTGGATTGAGCTGTGTGAGGAGATCAGGGCTGCAAACTATGTGTCGACTTTTAAAAATGCACTTTTATATAAGGGACATTTTTATGTCCTATGTCGCATTTTATTCTAGTTTTTTGCTTTTAAGTTATTGTTTTAATTGTGTTCTGTTTTACTGTAACTGAGTTTTTAAAGGTACAATATAAATAAAGTTTCAATGTTTTCCACATAATCACATTTTATTTATATATTTTTCACAGCGTGCCAGTGTTTTTTGGGAAATGGGATTCATATTATGCACATTCATATAACCACATATTTATATGGATATATTTACTGTATCTACAGGCCGTCTGATTTTATTTTAGCACACGGTGAAACTCTCATTTGGGAGTGCAAGACAAGCACGTAGATGACAGCAGGTCAAACCTCACATGCCAAAAAATATGCAAAATATGCAAAACAAGAACACAGATAAGGCAGTAAGGCTCACTGTTTTATTACTTCACTTTTATAACTTAAAAGATTAACATGGGCATGAAACACTCTCAGAATAGACAAGCTAGTTTTAACCAACATGGACTGAGTATGCAACACATCAAAATAATATTGACCACAATTAATTTGAATATGTCAATACTGACCTTTGTGTGCCGGAAAGATGTTTATTTTTATAAATGATGAAAAAAGACAATGTTTGACATTTTTGAAAATATGATCATCCACTCTCTTGCCAAGAGCTGTAAATAAAGAATAATTATGTATCCATCCATTTTATACCACCTGTTAATGTTTGGTTTGTTCCGTTTCTGTTCCATTGCAATTTCTTTTTTCACATTTATACCCTGTGGTTATTATTTATACCATGGTCACTTACTTTTGCAATATTATTTATATTATGGTCACTTTCCTTTGCAATATTTCTTACACTATGGTCATTTTACATTGCAATACTTTTATATATCATGCCACTTCCATCCTCAGTACTTGTCTGTTTTGAAGGTTGATTGTTTTTCGTGTTTATTGTGTAGGTTATAGATATTTTCTGTCTGTTTTAATTTCTGTGGGTTTTTCTGCCCTTTTATTTGATTTTCTACTTCTGTAGTGTATATTACACTTTCTGCTGCTGTAGCAAGTGAATTTCCCCATTGTGGGATAAATAAAGTACAATCTCATCTAATCTAATATAAGCACTTATCCATATCAGTATTAGGACTAGAGTCTGCATGTCTTTGGGCTGTGGGAGGAAGTCGGAGTACCCAGTGAGAAGCAAGCGGCAACCTCCGGTTCTGTGAAGTGAAGCCAGTGCAGAAGTACAAAAAGTTTTGGTCTCTATAGTTAATTTCCTCGTTCATGACAACTGTACTGAGGGTGATTTTTTTTATAGAACTCACCTGTTCAAATTATATTAAGGCTTAAAGTTATGTATAATGAACTGCATGGCCGCTTTGATTGACAGGTGGGTGCTGTTACAGATGGCTTGTTTGAGCACCCAGGCATCATTCAGACCGTTTCAGGTCTGCCGATGATCCACATCTTTGCTGATTTTTAGACTGCTGTTGCAGTCTACTCCTATTTAACAGTGTTAAATAGGAGCAAAAAATTGTTTGCTGAGAAATTGATTATTAGAAATATAACTAATCTCAAGGACATTTGCTTTGTGAGCCTTTTCAAGCTTTATTTTCAATAGAGACAGCTGAAGAGTGACAGGAATGTGGGGAGAGAGAGATGGGGAATGACATGTGGGAAAGAGCCACAGGTTGGATTCAAACCCTGGGCTGCAGCTGAAAGGACTGAGCCTTCGTACATGGGGCGGTTGCTCTACCAACTGAGCTAAACGACACCCCAGGACATTTGCTGTGTGAAACTGTTCAATGCACTGTTTCATGTATCTATGGACAAAAAGACGAAACCTCTCATATCAGGGCAGTAATTTAATCAGAACATCTTATAAACAGTGTGAGAACCTTCACAAATCACAGTACACAGGCTCTGATGTAGTGTCCAGGGCCCTCCTATGAGTAATGTTGTCGGTAAACCCTTATATGTTGACCACAAGGAGCAGCGGGTGTTCATGCAGGTGGACTAAGGTGTGGTGGAGGTCTGGGTGTCAGTGGGTCACATGAGCATGCAGACATGGTGGGTGTAGGTATACAGGACCGTTATGGGACTTTAGTGCAGGACAAAGACCAGTAGAGGGGCTTCAGTATGGACACGTGGGACACACGTGGGACACATCTGTTTCTTCCACAACCACTGCTCCATGCACTGAAACACACATGTGACAACAGAGTATGACATCTGTTGTTTATGATTTCTGCAGGTATTGATTCCTCTCACTGATGCCAGGAAGTAATTTCCAACACGCTGACCTACAGTAAGCACACACACGACAACACTGACCCTGACCCTGAGCTACGAGGACAGTGTCACATGTTTTGCTCAATCGTACATTCACTGTTTCAAATAGTTTCTTCTGTTTAAAAAGTTATGAAGCACTTAAAGTAGATAACTTGAGGATTTATTATTTTCTTGGTTATTTATTGACTTTTTTTCTGTTACAACACAAACACAAACACTAAAAACACTTTATTAAATCAACCTCCGAGCATTCAAAATGACACAAGTCGTCCTACAAGTCCTCAGACTCTACAGTATATAACGTTACCTTAGCACAGCTAAATAACAGAAGTTGAGGCGAACTGATTACATCTACTGTATGTGCCATATTTAATATTATTTGTAACATTTTTCAGACTTTTAAAGGTGGTGAATTTAAAATATTCATGTGTGATATTTTAAATCATTTGATGTCGTCATAACTGAACACATGAACATCTTGACATGCTTTATATACAGTCCTACTGTGAAGAAAATATACAGATCATTTATAAAAGTGGTATTATACACACATCAAAACAAGTCAAAAGTTTGGGCACACCTTCTCATGCAATGGTTTTTCTTTGATTTTATTGTTTTCTACACTTCTTCTTCAAGGTAACCACCAGTAACCAGTCTGAGAAATCAACAATTACAAGGTCCTCAGATTAGAGTCCACATAAATGCATCTCCACATCAACTGTTCAGAGGAGACTGTCTGAATCATATGGTGCATGGTTGAATTGCTGCAAAGAAACCATGACTGATTAAGACCAACAAGAAAAAGAAGAAAACTGAAGAAGACACACAAAGAATGGACACTAGACCAGTGGAAAGCTATACTTTGACGAGTCGAATCTGCGGTGTCTACCTTCTTTGCCTTGTGAGGTCTAATCTAAAGGTCCTGTTGATTGATGATAATAATGAACTTCTCCCTCTGCAGCAGAGGCAGCTCTTGGTCTTCTTTTCCTGGTTTAGAGCCACTTTTATTATAACGTTTGATGGTTTTGTGGTACTGACTGACCTAAAGTACTGATGGACCATTAATTCTCTTTACTTAGTTGACTAAAGTACTGATGGACCATTAATTCTCTTTACTTAGTTGAGTGATTCTTGCCATAACATGAATTACTACAGTAGATGAATTGAGTTTTTTACTGTACGCCAACATTACCTTTGAATAACTGATGATCTCAAACACATTAAGAAGACAAGAAATTCCACTAATTAACTCCTGAGTTTGTTTACACTTTTTTTTTCATTACTACATAATTCCCTATGTGTTTTTTCATAGTTTTGATGTCTTCGGTGAATGAGAAGGTGTGTCCAAACTTTTGACTTGTATTGTAGAGGCACATACTCAGTGGCCAGTGTTAGAGTAGTATAATTTAATAGTTTCAATACAGTAGTCCAAGCAGGAAGCTTCAAGTACTGGTGATTTCTTTATCAAATACTTGAATATGAATTCAGAGTTGTTGTTTTTTACAATACAAATTATGTTTCATAGATTCTTCAAGTGCTGTAAAGTCTCCAATAGGGCCCTACAGGACAGTTTTTACAGGATCAGGCACAGTCAAGGCCCTGAGATTTAAACACGTGAACATCATATAGTTGTAAAAGTTCAGGAGAGACTCCTGATGTTTGGGCCCATGGGTGCAAATCCTCCATCCACAGAATGATATCAGCGATGTCTCCGCAGGGAAAGTTGGCGATGGGGCGTGTGCTGCTCCTTCTCCGTGGAGATCGGTCCATCTGCTGACTTCCTCCTCTCGTCCGAGAGCGTCCTCACCTGACAAGCCGCCGCTTCACTGCCACTGCGAGGCCGACACTGCTCTGACCTCCGGGCCCCCTTCATCATCCACCACCACCAAACGGAGACATCGTGATCAGTAAGCCAGAGATAAGTTTCAGGTCTAGGCAGTCTGGATGTTTTCATTCCACTTCATGCATATCCAGGAATGAGCTGCCTTCATGCACCATGGATTTGATATCTGACATGCTGGGACTGAAGTGAACAAGTGGAGGCCGTCTCCTTCATGTTGTGTTTACAATGACATGCAGTGTGTCTGACATGAAGCCTGTTTTTACCTCTTTGTGGACACGGTGTGTACAGCGCAGCTCTTGAACTCCCCCTCCGCTCTTACGCATGTCCTCGTGACAGATCAAGCACAGCTTGTCTTCATCATTCTGTGAAAGACAGTTTTCCTCTTAAGGCTCAACATACAGCTTTATCAGCAATGTTTACAGTGTTAATGTCTGTCTGGTTGTGCTGTACTCTGACTCTACTTTAATGTATAAACATTTCCAAACTGCTAATCCTGGTTTGAAAAAGGTTGAAGTTACAACAATTCAACTTTTGTTTCGAAAGGTTTGTTGGACAAAGTCGAAAACCTCTGTGGCTGTGAAGTGAATGCCAAAAAACTGCAGTTCCTCAAACATTGTGAAGCTCAGAGTGTGGTGGCTCTGGCCACAACCATGTTGGCAGTCTTGCCTTTGTCACCTCCCTGAGGTAGGTTGAATGAAGCCTGGGTGCTCAAACAAGCCATCTGTAACGGCTCTAAATTATACATAACTTTAAGAATTAATATAAACTGAACAGGTGTGTTATATATAAATTCACCCTCAGTAAAATTGTCATGAATGAGGAAATTAGCTACAGAGACCAAAACTGTTTTTTGTACCAGGCTGAAGGTGAAGTTGGACATTTTAACATGGGGACTTATGGAGACTGACTCATTCTGGAGCCAGCCTCAAGTGGACGTTTGAGGAACTGCAGTTTTTGGCTACACTTCACAGAAACGGAAGATGCCGCACACAGTATTGACATTTTGGTAACATTATCTGTTTATGAAACTTATGATGTGAAAACAAAACTGTAAAATATATATACACAATATAAAAAGAAGTGATCTGGCCCTTTCATAAAACATGATTCTGGTCTTGTGGTGTACAATGAGTAATATGAGCTTTTGCAACATCTCATGCAGTTCAAACCTGTCCTCCTGTTAATGCTCTCTAAGTGCTCTGTGATCTTTAAGGGCTTCATTATAATTATATTATAACACACAGACTGCACCAAACCTGACTGACAGTTAAATAGATGATCTACAACACACTGGGTTAGTAAAGAAACTATAAAAACTGCTTAAATGTTCATTAACTTTATAACTCTTCTGCTCACCACAGACGTGGTCTTCTTATCGCAGAGATAAAGTCTCCCCCCGAACGACTCCGTGAGCTCTGGGATGGTGGTGATGCGGTTCTCCGGGATGGCTGACTTGGAGCGGCTGTTGTCGTCCGAGGAGGCACGTCGGGCTCTCTGGTGAGGCCTGACCTCCCCTTTGTCTTCTCTGGTTTTGTTGTGGCTCGGGGCGGCTGCCATTGACGCTGCATGGAGCCTGTTCAGCTTCATGACATCTAATTGTGACTGTGGATCACACAGAGAAGTACAATACATATACAGCACAATACTAATGTGGAAAACATGAAACCAGGCAGACGATCATGCTGAGCTTGTGTCTTGTGTAAATTGGGTTAATCACACCTAATATTCTTAAGTAACATGTCAGCAAAGCACCCACCTAATTATAGTTTATGTCTGCTCAGGACAGTTATTTACACAACGGCAATAATCAGATTATTGCATGTTTATGTTTTAAGATGAATATGTTTAAGCTGGCTTTGACCTTTGACCTTACTCATGGCAATGAGCGAGCACATGTTCTCTGTTTGGGTAAGATCTCTGGTGTGCAGCAGTCCATGTCTATCTTTCCAGATGTGGCATCATGTTAATGTCAAGGTGAAAGATGTAACTGAGACAAGTTTATGTTTCATAGTGATTAGAAAAGCCTATAATTCAGATACCGGTCGTAGAATTACTTCAGGCTTGTCTGTCAAATCTTGTTCAACTGAGTATGTCAAAGCTGAATGGCAGAAGGAAGGAGGTAAAGGCACAAAACATTTAGTCAGAGGTATCTGTAACTGAACAATATAGTATTTTACTTCAGATAAATCAGCCGTCAAATCCTGCGTCGCAGCTAATTTCCGGATGTCATTTAAGAGCCTTGAGTGCAGCTTAGTTTTATTGATGCTCCTTACAGAGAAAACTTCACAAAGGTAGGGAGTCCCAAACATTTGCATAATTTTTGAAGCAAAGGGGCTGTCAGTTTGGGGTGTCCCGGCAAAAATGTGTCCAAGCGGAGACAAAGTCAGATTTGTCAAGTCAATTATTTCTAGTTGCATGTCAAAAATTTAAATCCCAGTTGAAATAGCAGTTACTTTTATTGGAAATTTGCAATTGATGTCTTCTCTATAATTTTTACACTTTACAAAGTCATCCCACTGGCTGGAATGGAACTTCTGGCAGGGCCAGTTTTGGCCCACGAGCCGTATGTTTGACTCTCCCCTGCTGTAGATTATATACTGTACATGCATTAATACAATGTCATCGTCTGCAAAAATGTAAACGTGATCTTTCTTTTCTAACCTTGCTACTTTGTTTTTTTTTACTTTACTGTACATAACTTTTATCAGTTTGTCCACACAGACATTGAATTTTGATTAATACAGTCATTTATGTGCATTTATTTGTGTTACCATGTTTAAAATCACTCTTCATGCTGTGGTCAGTCAGATATTTTCTGTGTGTTGCTGCTATTTGCACATATTGCATGTATGTTACTGAACAAAGTCACTTCCATTAAACGCTGCTGGTCCTTACCACAGTCGGGAGTGATGCCCTCCGATCAGTTTGCACTCTTGAAGGTCTTCTGAAGCTGCGTTTTCGTTCTCTGGAGTGCCTTGATTCTGCTCCGTGACCCCAGTAGCTGCTCATCCATTTTGTGAAGTTACCATCATCATCCTCATCATTGTCCAAAGTGAAAGCAGGCAGGAGCCTAAGAGACATGATAAAATTGTGCAGGGGAGCCTCTCGGTGCAGCAGCAAGTCCCCGGTACAACAGATAAAAGTGTGATCCCAGCCGGGCGGCACAGAGAGTAAAGACAACACTGAGCTGACCTACTAAGCTTCTAACTGAGTGGCTGCTCTACTACACAACAGTGTCCCACAAAGCAAAGGTAACTTACTTGAATTAGATCCCCCCCTGGAGCCTCAACTGCTGCTGTATTCTTGGATGATCCAAAAATAAACAGCAGAGCTTTTGCTCAAGTCTTTAAATAAGTGAATCCTCTATAATCTAGTTATCGTGGCTGGTGAGAAAGTAAAAATGGAGACGATGGGAATAAACACAGCAGCGGGAGTCAGAGAGGAACGGATAGTATTTTGGCACTGGGTGAGCGATGTGACCACTGCTTTTAATCTTTCCATTACAGTCATGGGCCTGGGGGGCAGACAACAGAAACTCCAATTTCCCCATACTTTCCACTCGCTGAGTACATCAAACCTGTCAATAATTATGGAGTGCAGGCTGCTGCTGTGCGCTGAGAGCCTGCGGCTTGTTTAATACAGGACAAAGAGGGAGCATATCTTTTTGCACTGGGTACTACTGATTCATAATTTGTGTTCTGTATGAGAGAAAAGCAACAACATCAGTAGGAGCTAAAATATTCCCGACCGCATATTGTATGAAGACCAGGAGTTTAATTATTATTGTTATTACTTTTTGAAGGCTTAAAATATAAATAATACACAATCAATGAAAAACAGTAAATAGATAGCAACACACAACACAATACACTAATGAGATTACACTTTCAGAAGGATTTGTTAAACTAACATCTTTTAAGATATGCTTAAATTCTTTATAGTTGGAGAACAAATTGCAACCAACAACCTCTGTGGCTGTGAAGTCGGTCTCCATAAGTCCCCATGTTCAAATGTCCAACTTCACAGCAGAAATAAACATGTTTACAAAAAACAGTTTTCGTCTCTATAGCTAATTTCCCCGTTCAACTGTACTGAGGGTGAATTTTTACATAACTCACCTGTTCATATTATATTAAGACTTAAAGTTATGCAGAATTAACAGCGTTGCTGCTTTGATTGACAGGTGGGTGCCATTACAAGTGGCTTATTTGAACCAATGACAGTATAAAGAATGGGCAAAGCCTGAGTCACCCACAGAAGCGCTGTTTTGAAGCCGAAAATAATCCAACCTCTTACCTCCTAATCTAAAAATCGGCAAAGATTTTGATCGTTGGTGAACCTGAGGTTGTGCCGAATGATGCCTAAATGCTCTAATAAGCCATTTGTAACTGTACTTACCTGTCAATCAAGTGGAGACTCTGTTTATTCTGCATAACTTTAAGTCTTAAGACAATTTGAACATGTGAGTTCTATAAAAAAATCAGATGTACAAACAAATGGAGGCTAACAGTAATCTAGTTTGGAGGACTAGAGGATCAAACTTGAAGAGACTGGTGGCTGCCATCAAACCGTGTGTGTGTTTGTGTGTGTGTGTGTGTGTGTGTGTGTGTCTGCCAAATAGATTTATAAAAGCCTTCTTGAAAAAACAAAGACATCACCAACAAACAGTTAATCTGATTAAATTGTGTATTTACATAGTTGAATTGGGAGATCAGTACTTCTAATATGACTTCTTTGCTGTAGAAACACATTTACCTGCTTACTAAAGTTATATCATATATTATATTATCTAAAAACTTCCCAACTTTACAGGAACGCAGACTCCTCTCAGCGGTCACAGCTTCCAAACATCTCCTGGGAGAGACTAGAACTAAGCCCGGCTGCTCTAACAATAGCAGACGCATTTAACAACAAGAGTCAGAAATAGCTGAAAGATCAGACATCCTTATTGTAACCTCTGTCTGTAGCTTTCTGAAGTAACAGTATCTGCTGGGTCATTGAAGAGAAACACACACACACACAACATACAGTACATGGTTACATCACATGTTGCAAAACTGATTTTATAGCATTTCAAAACACGTCACTGCGTTAGTGTAGAATCAGTTGTTTTAAGCTGCTCAACCAGCATAGATTAAACATAATTACACAATTATCATAAATTATAAAACACAGAGCATTAAGTGCAAAAATGTTCTTTTTACTTTGACTCCAAAAACTAGAAACTACATGTAGCGGACTGTGTGAATGAGTTATGAGTCAGTCCTTGAATTATAGGACACCTCTTTAGGGAATTGTTGTCCTATCACAGGGCTCTTCATCACACCGGCTTCCCTCTATAACCAGCTGGATACAGTTGACTTTGAAAACAGTGCTGGTCACTATTTGAGGACAGATGGCCTCGGGCACAAATTGAGTAGTCAGGGTCCAGACAGAGCAGCACGAAATGGGAAGAGACTGAACTTGGCAAACACGCACAGCAAACCCATATAATACATGCACATTGATCAGAATAAAATGTAATGTCGGTGATGAAAAACTTTAACAAAGAAAAATGCAGAGGTGTACACGGTGCAGCATTTTTGATTCAGGTGGTTGTTTCTGTTCAGATTTATAGAGGGACTCAGCAGCACTGCCTCCTGGTGGCTGCAGTCAACCCTCATACAGACAAATGTTTACCCAAGAAAAAGTCCATCCATTCATATTTGTGACCTTTTATCCTCATCAGGGTCGACTCTTCAGCTACAAAAAAAGAAGAAGGACAAATACTGTGAAAATGTGCCTATTACAACCATACAGACCAGGGGTGTCAAACTCAATTTAGTTGAGGGTACGAAATCATCAAACCAGTGCAATATCAGGTGTCAAATCCTGAGTTGCATTTTTCAGGATGCCATTTAAGTGCTCCTCGTGTGTGAGCCTTGAGTGCTGCTTTGTTTTATTGATGCTCATTACAGAGAAAACTTGTTCACAAAGGTAGGTAGTCCCAAACACAGCACATATATTTTTGCAGCTGTCAGTTTGGGGTACTCCGGCAAGAGATACTGATGAAATATGTCTAAGCCGACACAAAAGCAAATTTGTCCTTTAAATCTGACTCTGGTCAATGCAGGTCAAATATTTTAAGTTGGGTGTCAACGGGAAGATTAGAAGTTCATCAAAGACGTGAAACTAAAACAGCAAAAAAACACGTAGAACAGATAACAACTTTTTTTTTTTTTTTTTTTACTAGCAGCTCCAACATGAACAGTTAATGTCTTCTCTGTAATTCTTACACTTTGCAAAGTCATTCCACGGGCACCTCTGGTGGGCCGGTTTTGGCCCTGCTGTAGGGTATATACTGTAAATGCATTAATACAATGTCACTGTCTGCAAAAATGTAAACATGATCTTTCTTTTCTAACCTTGCTACTTTAATTTTTTTTTTTACTTTACTGTACACAACTTTTATCAGTTTGTCCACACAGACATTGAATTTTGATAAATATAGTCATTTATGTGCATTTATTTTTAAGGGCAGTTGTGTTACCACGTTTAAAATCATTCTTCATGCTGAGGTCAGTCAGATATATTCTGTGTGTTGCTGCTATTTGCTCATATTGTATGTATGTTACTGAACAAAGTCGTATGTTTGACACCCCTGATGTGGACCTGTTTTGTTTTTGTTTTTTTTGTTTTTTCTAACTACTAGATCCTTGTAGTCAATGGCCTGTATCTAACTAACTAACTAACTAACTAACTAACTAACAGCTCTGGCTGGCTGCCCATCACTCCACCATCTCTCTCCACATTGCATGTCTATGAGCCCTTGTATTGCATGTGTGTGTGTGTTCTGGGTTGAAAATGCATGTAAATAAAACAGAGTGAAAAAAGAATTTCCCCGTTGAGGGATTAATAAAGTTTCTAAAAAAAACAACACATTGTCTGATCTGTTTTTAATGTCATGCTTCGTACAGTTGTATGTGATTGTTCTCTATAATGTGCCGTTAACAACAGCCATCTATGTAGCTGTCTAACTCCTCATTTTGTATAGGTGACCTGCCTTTTTGTGTGTGTGTGTGTGTGTGTGTGTTTTTTTGTTTTTTATTTGCTTGTTTGTTTGTTTATTATTATTATTGTTTGTTTATATATTTATACACAAGTATCTTGTACATTATTTGTTTTTATCTGAGTTTTGTGATAACGATAATGAGAAACTTGATACTTGCTTTCTTATAGCTGTCACTTATGTGTTTAAAAATTCAATAAACAAAGTTGGGGGGAAAAAAACAACAACTTTACAAGTGCAGGTGTTGTGAGACTTTACAACACCTGCACCTGATCATGTTGTAGTCTCCTGTTCATGTCCCATTGCTATTTTTTGTTCTTGTTTGTTTTTGTTTTTTTTTAGTTTATGTTCTACCTAAGTACTTGTTTTGTAAATCTGCACATTCTTAAATCTGCACATTCTACTTTAGTACTTTTTGTAAATATGTACACTTGTGTTTTCCCTCCTTGATTCTAATTTCCCCGCTGTGGGATAAATAAATTATTATCTAATCTAATCTAATCTAAAACATGAATTATTATCGTTTAAACATGTTAATTGTGCACATTTCTAACTGTTTTTTTCATTATATTTTCTCTCTCAGCTGCTCAAAAATAATGTTTGGACTACAAAATCCCCCCCTTGCTGAACTACAACTACACACAGCCCCTGCGGCTTGCCCGCCAGTATCCCATGAGCCCTCGGTGTGTGTGTGACCTCTCGGGGCACGGGAAGCAGTCGCTCCGCTCCTCACGCTGCTCGGTGCTCGGTGCTGCTACAGTCCGGCTAACTCTCTGTAGATCATGGCTGCTTCTAAGCCAGTCGAGCCGCAGTCCGGGACTGGACTCCCCCGCTGGCAGCTGGCACTGTTAGTCGGGGCTCCCATAGTGCTGGGAGTGGGGGCGGTTTATCTGTGGAACCGGAGCAGGACGAAGGAGAGGAAAGGCACCGGGGAGCGGAAGACACCAGAAGGCAGCGCCAGCCCGGTGCAGGGCCAAGACGGCGCAGTGCGAGCCAACCGGGAGCAGGAGAACATGGTACAGTTTACCCGCCTACACTGCTCTGTACTCCGGCTGTCAATGCGCCACAACACCGGTCACATTAGCACGTCACGGTGACAGTATATATCCCGGCTGGAGGTGTCGTTACCGTTAAAGTCCAGTCAAGGACACCGACAGCCAGCTGCGACTAGGCCGACCGCTAACCGACCAACGGTTCGTCTGGATTAGCTGTTAACGGCTAAGAGCTAGTTAGCACGGGTTAGTTAGCACGGGTTAACTAGCACGGTTACAAATGTCACGACAGTGTGAAAGTGTGTGTGTGTGTGCGCGCTTTAGCTTCTTGTTTCGGTTTTCAGAGCATGAGGAGGTAACGTCAGAAACGTCAGAGGGGCGGAGGCGGCTGTCACCTGAATGAGAGTTTGAACCGTGTTAGATAATGTGACTGTCAGTGATGTCTGACTTATGTGACCTAGTTAGAGCTGGTTAGTAGTTCATACGCACTGACCAACCTAAATCAACCTGCAGCATGGCTGTATGTTATATATTCAATGAGAGGTGTGTTCTTCTCACAGAAGTCTGTTTGTGTTTTTGATAAAAACTCTGTGTATGTCACATGAAATACTATTGTGCAATTATATTATTGTGCAGTCATGTAGATGCAGGTACTGTCAGTAATATGCACGCATTGTACAGGTATAAGGTGTATGTAACATTACTGATCCCCCAGCTCATGATAGATAGAAAGACAGACAGACAGACAGACAGACAGACAGACAGACAGACAGAAAGAAAGAAAAAAAAAAGATAGAAAGACAGAAAGAAAAAAAAGAGACAGAAAGACAGAAAGAAAGATAGATATATAGATATTAGGGTTGATAGATCCATGTATGCACACCTTGCACTGGCTAAATATGACACATTTCTATGCGTATCTTTATATAATTATTATTATTATATACTGTTGTTATTGCTATATACTGGATATTTTTAAAAATGTTTTATTTCTGTCCAATCTTGCCACTGCACTCTATCTTGTATTTTTAATTCCTTGTCATTCTGTGTTATTTATTTTTTTTCCTACCTCAGTATTTTATTCTATTTTTATTTTTTTCTATTTTATTGTATTTAAAATAAGGACTCTATGACGACCTAATTTCCCTTCAGGCCTTAATAAAGTCTTCTGTCACAGTGCAGGACAAGTATTACAAATGCAAAACAGGCACACGGAGAATATATATATATATATATATATATATATATATATATATATACACACACACACACACAAAAGCCACGAGGTAGATAAGGCATGTCTTATAGATAGTATAACAGAATGTCAGTTTCTGTGTCTCTGGTGCTAGGAGATGAAGCCACTGTGGAAGTGGGAAAAAAACTGTATTTCTTTAAACAACCACTTGAGGCTGGCTGCAGAAATGTCTCCATAAGCCCCCATGTTGACATGTCCAACTTCACAGCAGAAGTAAACATGTTTACAGCCTGGTTCAGACGACGGATTTTGGTATCTATAACTCACTCGTTCAGATGATACTAAGGCTTAAAGTTGCTCATAGGTAACAGCATTGCCGCTTGATTGACAGGTAGGTGCTGTTACAGATGGCACAGGTGTCATTTGGTTTGCCTTAGATTGGCCGATGAACCACATCTTCACATCTTTGCAGATTTTTACATTTGCTGGTTGGTAGATGAAGCTTCTTTATACTCTCCTTGTGTATCACGTATGGATACTGTACAGTAACGCAGTCTGACTAATGTAACCTCGTTAATAATAGCTAATAATAGTTCATACACAACCCACTGACCAGCCAAGGTGGCAGAAGTGGAATATGATAAGTTTTCATGTGTGTGTATCAACCTGAAAACAAGAACCAGTTTGTTTGTTTTTTACCTCAGAATGAGACTTTTCTATCTGCAGAGGGAACTGGTCCACTTCCACTGAGTCCACCATGTTTCTACAGTGGCCCAGAGCGGACAAAGCAAACATTTGCTCTAGACAGCAAATGTTTATCCTTCATGCTTCGAACAGGAGGGTTAGGCGAGTGGTATTCAGCTGGCTGCGTTCACATCGTCACCACTAGACGTGTAGATAGTATAACTACTATATTAGTGGTTCGATCCCCGGCTCCTCCGGTCTGCATGTGTACGTGTGAACCATCGGTGTGTGAATATGTTTGAATGGTTAGTTCACAAAATGTGATGTTGGCACCTTGCATGGCAGCCATGTATGAATGTCTGTGTGTGTGAATGTATAGAGTGATCTGTAACAGTGAGACAGTGCTACATGCTGGTGTTAAAAGAGTCTGACAGCTGTTGGACTGAAGGACCTGCAGCAGCGCTCCTTCTTACTCTGTGGTTGTAGCAGTCTGTTGCTGAAGGAGCTGCTTAAGCCCCCACAGTTGTTTTCCTCACAGCAGTGTTGTTATAAATGGTTCCTTAGCTGTTTTGTTGTGTCAGTTTGATGGCATTCAATCCTCAGCACACACTTACACAGCCTATGAGATGATAAGAGATTCTTAAAACAGTCTTTTCAGTCCATGAGCCAGTCCACTGAGTCACAGGGGAGGCCATTTAATCAATAGTCGTTTCTCTCCCTCTCCCATTTAGAGCCCTTTGGATCGGGCCCAAGCAGCAAAGAACAAGGGCAACAAGTACTTCAAGGCTGGCAAGTACGAGAATGCCATCCAGTGCTACACAGAGGCCATTGGTCTCTGCCCCACAGAGCAGAAGACTGATTTATCGACGTTTTACCAGAACAGAGCAGCAGCCTATGAACAGCAGGTGAGCAACACCAGATTATTTTTATCTCTTTATTATGAAATGATGAAAAATGTCCAAGGTAAACTTTATTTCTCAATGTTATGTTGTAATGCTGCTGTGGTAATGATGGAAACTTAATTTAATTTTAAATTAGGGATGCAACAATTAAACACGTTCACTATTACTTGTGCTTTAAAACATCACAGCTTTGTAACCGTAAAGATTCAGGAACACTATTTTTCTGCGAATAAAGGTAGTACAGTGAGCAAAATTAAACAAATGTAAACAAATGATGTCCAGGCAGAACAAAAACAAACCTGGAGCACCAACTGAAAAAGGTGCAACTAAGCAAAGTTGTGGTACATTCAGACAGGTGTGAAACAATCAGGTCGAGACAGAGACAGTGGGGAGCGACGCTGGCATCGATAAGCCGGTTAGTCAGAGGGATTCAAAGTTATTTCCTGAATCACACATAATAGACAGACCCCCACTCACCATCCCACAGCTTTGCTGTGATTTGCTGCTACGATTGCTTAAAGGGTTCTGATTTTCTTCTTCTCGCAGCTTAAGGCCAGAATAAATTGCACACCTCTGCAGAAAACATCAGTTGCTCGTCCTTTAGTCAATGTGTAGTAAATCCTGCAAATGATCAACATTACCAAATCTTTCCACCCTCATGTTTGACTGAAGGTTTACCCCACGGAGCTTGTGTGGATCACTTCATAGTCAGATATGTTTTAGACGATA
Organism: Larimichthys crocea; assembly: GCF_000972845.2. Taxonomy (NCBI): domain Eukaryota; kingdom Metazoa; phylum Chordata; class Actinopteri; family Sciaenidae; genus Larimichthys; species Larimichthys crocea. Next base: position 13,542,331 of record NC_040027.1, on the reverse strand, counting down.
ACCATCTTATGACTTATTATTTCAGATGAAGTGGACAGAAGTGGTCCAGGACTGCTCTCAGGCCGTGGAGATGA
>NC_040027.1:13516989-13542247 GCF_000972845.2 Larimichthys crocea | reverse complement strand
GTTCACACCATTGATATTGGCACCTTTGCCTGGCAGCCATGTATGAATGTCTGTGTGTGAATGTATAGGTGATCTGTAACAGTGAGACAGTGCATGCTGGTGTTAAAAGAGTCTGACAGCTGTTGGACTGAAGGACCTGCAGCAGCGCTCCTCCTTACTCTGTGGTTGTAGCAGTCTGTTGCTGAAGGAGCTGCCTAAGCCCCACACAGTTGTTTTTCCTCACAGCAGTGTTGTTATAAATGGGTTCCTTGCTGTTTTGTTGTGTCAGTTTGATGGCATTCATCCTCAGCACACACTTACACAGCCTATAAGATGTAAGAGATTCTTAAAACAGTCTTTTCAGTCCATGAGCCAGTCCACTGAGTCACAGGGGCCATTTAATCAATAGTCGTTTCTCTCCCTCTCCCATTTAGAGCCCTTTGGATCGGGCCCAAGCAGCAAAGAACAAGGGCAAAGTACTTCAAGGCTGGCAAGTACGAGAACCATCCAGTGCTACACAGAGGCCATGGTCTCTGCCCCACAGAGCAGAGACTGATTTATCGACGTTTTACCAGAACAGAGCAGCAGCCTATGAACAGCAGGTGAGCAACACAGATTATTTTTATCTCCTTGTTATGAAATGATGAAAAAATGTCCAAGGTAAACTTTATTTCTCAATGTTTAATGTGGTAATGATGGAAATTTATTTAATTTTAAATTAGGGATGCAACAATTAAACATTCACTTACTTTGCTTTAACATCACAGCTTTGTAACCGTAAAGATTCAGGAACACTTTTTTCTGGATAAAGGTAGTACAGTGAGCAAAATTAAACAAATGTAAACAAATGATGTCCAGGCAGAACAAAAACAAACCTGGAGCACCAACTGAAAAAGGTGCAACTAAACAAAGTTGCGGTACATTCAGACAGGTGTGAAACAATCAGGTCGAGACAGAGACAGTGGGGAGCGACGCTGGCATCGATAAGCCGGTTAGTCAGAGGAATTAAAGTTATTTCCTGATTCACACATAATTGACAGACCCCCACTCACCACCCCACAGCTTTGCCGTGATTTGCTGCTCGATTGCTTAAAGGGTCCTGATTTTCTTCTTCTCGCAGCTTAAGGCCAGAATAAATTGCACACCTCTGCAGAAAACACAGTTGCCTCGTCCTTTAGTCATGTGTAATAAATCCTGCAAATGATCAACATTACCAAATCTTTCCACCCTCATGTTTGACTGACGGTTTACCTCACAGAGCTTCATACAGAGCTTCATCCAGCTCTCCAAATAAAAGTTTAATGTTGAAACTTTGATTAATTGGCAGAAAATTTCATCCCAGGTGCTGTTGACGCTCATTTAGACTTTGTTTTAGTTCATTTCCAGTTTAGGCCTGTGTGGATCACTTCATAGGCAGATATGTTTTAGACGATAACCATCTTATGACTTATTATTTCAGATGAAGTGGACAGAAGTGGTCCAGGACTGCTCTCAGGCCGTGGAGATGAATCCACGGTATGTCAAGGCTCTGTTCAGGAGGGCTAAAGCTCTGGAAAAACTAGACAACAAGAAGGAGTGCCTAGAGGGTGAGACCCTTTTTCTTGCTTTAAAAAAAATATATTTCACAAGTTAAACTTGAAATGTGACTTTATTTATTAAGTCTGTTTTGCTTCCTCTAGATGTCACAGCGGTGTGTATTCTCGAGGCCTTCCAGAACCAACAGAGCATGCTGCTAGCAGACAAAGTGCTGAAACAGCTGGGGAAAGAGAAGGCCAAAGACAAATACAAGGTCTGTGTCCACTTTTAGAGACGTCACATTTTTCTAAATTATCACAGTGAACTTATTTATTCATTTTTTCTCTGTAGAACCGCGAGCCGATGATGCCCTCTCCTCAGTTCATCAAATCCTACTTTAGCTCGTTCACGGATGACATCATCTCGCAGCCTCTGCAGAAAGGAGAAAAGAAAGACGAAGACAAGGACAAGGAGGGCGAGGCAGCTGAGGTGACTGGCAGGTGAGAGAATATTTACTTGGTATTCACTTAACTAGTACACTTAGGTTGTAGCCAGAGAGGCGTATGAGCTCGGGGCATTGACTGAAATGTTGGAAATGTTCCACAGGGTTTTTGTCCTTGTGTTGACCTGATAGAGAGAGGAAAAACCTGCTGGGTCTTAATAGTAATCATACAGGTGTTCTTTGGATGCTTCAGGTATTCTGTGCTTATTCTGCCGTGTGAAGGGCTCATTGCATTGGTAGGGTTTATTTTACTTGGCAATATGACCAACAAAAGTTTTCATCTTTGTTTTTCGTTTCAACTTTCACTTCATTTTCATTTTGGTGTCTGACTCTGACCACAAAGTTACATGATCAGCAGGACAGCGGGTGTAAAATGCTGAATTGGAATTGAAGATATTATACATATTTGTAGTATAATCCGTACTAGAGGACGGGGCACCAACGGTACAGTGAGACAGGATCCATCCCTGCGGAGAAAATGCAGGTTTTTACGCAGGCAGGCTGCAGGGTGTCAAAAAATGCTGCGGATGCCAATCGGAGTTCATTCATTGATCAGAGTTGTCAAACCTCCACAGTCAGCCTGAAATGTCTCTGAAACTGAGACTATCCAGGTGGATTCATGGACTAAACTCTGATACTCTACCTGTTGTGTTCTCGCGTTGTTTATTTCATGTACCAGCTTCTAAATCTGAGTCTGGTTCACAATTTATGCTGCAAAATGGTCACACAAAGAAGTTTAATTTGGTTTGTGACCGATAGTTTGACAGCAGTAAAACGAAAGTCGGGTCATCAATAAAGTGATTTAGGATGATCAGATCAGAATCAGAACTGGCCAAGTGTGCACACATAAAAAAAAATTATTCCTCACACTGTGAATTATAATTTCTTTTCCACCTCTTCAGCTCTGGCTACCTGAAAGCAAAACAGTACATGGAGGAGGAGAACTATGACAAAATCATCAGTGAATGCACCAAGGAGATCGAGTCAGGTGGTCGATACACTGCCGAGGCGCTCCTGCTGCGTGCCACTTTCTACCTGCTGATTGGTAACGCTACTGCCGCTCAGCCTGACTTGGACCGGGTAATCAACATGCACGACGCCAATGTGAAGGTACGGACTACGGCCTGTTTTTGGCCAAGAATTATCAGGACAATCCAGCTACTGAGATTATAAGAAACTCTCTTTGCACCGTTGTCTACTTTTTCAGCTACGAGCCAACGCTCTGATCAAGCGAGGAAGCATGTACATGCAGCAGCAGCAGCCTATGCTCTCCACACAAGACTTCAACATGGCAGCCGAGATCGACACGCGCAACCCTGATGTTTATCACCACAGGGGTCAGGTAGGAGTGCGGCTGAATTCCTTAGAGTTTCCTAACTGATTGGATGTCACTTGTATCCTGTTTCAGTGCCCTCTCTAAAGTTTCTATTCCCTCTCAGCTGAAAATCCTGCTGGACCAGGTGGACGAGGCGGTGGTAGACTTTGATGAGTGTATCCTGCTCAGGCCCGACTCTGCTCTCGCCCAGGCACAGAAATGCTTTGCTCTTGTAAGTAATCGACTAAAGACTTGAAGAAGTCATCATCATCATCTGTCCTGCTGCCTGTAGCATTTAAGGCTCCCACAACTCGAGATTTGTTGCTGAGTTTTGTTTTGTTTCTTTTTTTTCAGTACAGACAAGCATATACTGGAAACAACCCATCACAAGTACAGATAGCCATGGATGGCTTTGAGGACGTGATCAGAAGGTTCCCCAAGTGTGCAGAGGGCTACGCTCTTTATGCTCAGGTACAGAATTAAAGCTATAACCCCTTACTATTTGTGTATAAACCCACCTACTTGAATCCCCTATACAACATCCTACCCAGATCAGGGGGTCCTTCTCTACCTTCAAAAACCTCCTGAAGACCTCCATCTCTTCAGAGAGGACCTCCTCTCCAAAACAACTGGACATGCTAAATCTGTCCCCCTCTAAAACTTGAGTAGTACTCATAGCTGCACTAAAATATCCTTGTAGCACTCTGTCTGTAGGTCTAAGTGTGAATGTAAATGTGTATTTTTCAGGCTTTGACTGATCAGCAGCAGTTTGGGAAAGCAGACGAGATGTACGACAAGTGTATTGAACTGGAACCAGACAATGCAACTACATATGTCCACAAGGGGTCAGCATGTTTTTCTCTTTATGCAGACATACTCTTAAAGTAACGTGATTAATGTGTTAATAGGTTATTAAATGTTCAATATATGTCCAGTTTGTTACAGCTTCAATGGAAACAAGACCTTGACCTGGGTCTAGAGCTCATCAGTAAGGCCATCGAAATTGATAACAAATGTGACTTTGCCTATGAAACTATGGGAACCATTGAAGTCCAAAGGTGAGATTAACATCCACATCTACACATTAGACTGCCAGCTTCTTGAAGTGCTTGAAATAACCAGAGAACTTCTCCTTCCAGGGGCAATCTGGACAAGGCGATAGACATGTTCAACAAGGCGATAAACCTAGCCAAGTCAGAGATGGAGATGGCCCACTTGTACTCGTTATGTGATGCAGCGTACGCCCAGACAGAAGTGGCAAGGAAGTACGGGCTGAAACCTCCGACACTGTAACTCCCCCGCCAAGTGATCGCCAATCTCGTCTTCGCTCAACCCAACTGTGTTAAAAGTGCAACTGTTTGACTTAACTTTGATTTGTAACAGAAAATATTACTGGATTATATGAGAGAGGAGTGGGGGGGAAAAGGAAGAGGCCTGAATATAGACCGTGTTTACATCATATGAAAGGGGTTTGTTATCACGGAAAATGGGATTTCTAGTCACTATCATGCCGGACTGTGATCCGGGTCTCTGGCTGACCTGTAGAGGTCATCAGGGTGGGAAATTGGGTGGGATCGGGGGAGGAAAGGGGAGGTTCTCGCACTTAAATCAACCAGAACATCATCAAACTCTTTTATTGCTCAGAATATAGAGAAGGATTGTGTCGTCCAGAAAGAAAGAGAAAAAAAAACATACATGAATTGTCATGTATACCTGTCTAAATCAACTATAACTATGTTAAAATGTAAGAGAGTCGAAGCGTGCGCAGTCTGTCGAACCAATTACTGACTTTAAATCTACAGAAAATACTGTGAGAGCTTTATGTAGTTCTAATGGACTGTTCACCTTGTTAATTTATGCTGATCTAAAGTGGTTTTGTCCAGCTCCTTTCGTATTGTAACATACATTATCACTTCTGAATGCAAATTCAAAATTGTAGTCCAATGTGTTAACGCCTGTGTTATGTGATGCTGGAATTGAATTGATCTCACGGACACGGCGTGTCGACAGAGAGCTTATGTTAGCATCCTAAAGTGTTTTTTGTTTTGTTTTGTTTTTGTTTTTTTAATTGCGGGATTGCCTGTCTGTGTTCTTTCTTTCTTTCTTCTTTTTCTTTTTTACATACTTTGTGCAGCATGTTCACTTTATAAGTAAATGTAAATGCAATGCTCGTGCTGTCTTGAACACTAGGAAGACCCCGACTACAAGAGACTTTGGGCAAAACACTTTTGATTAGAAAAACTTAACCAACTTAATGTCTTTTAGTTGTTGTTTTTTTTGTTGGAAATATTATGTCTTTTTTTGAATTGCCTCTACTGTCAGAAGATGTCACAAAGGATTGAATATTCAGTGTTTTTTTTTTCCTAGCTCACTTTAAGTGATTTATTTTCTATTGTAAAATGGTTATTTTTCATGCTACGTTTGAATCAAGAGTAACCTTAAGACTGGTTTATTTTTTTTCTCTCTTCAAATTATATTCTCACAAACCCGAGCCTTATTGTTTCCAACCAGCATGCAGCACTGAGAATCTCCTGGTACAGTGTATGATTTGATAAGAAATAAAAATTAGTCACCACTGTTGAATGTTTGGAACATTTTGAATCTTTGGTGATGCCGAGGAAACAAAATCACGCGCTCCAAGCTGCAGCTGGTGAAGGATGACTTCTCTACAAAAATCATCGTTCTGAAAATACAGAATTAAAGAGTTATTCGAGAAATTGATGTTACCGTCAGCAGAAACTTTGGCTGTTTTACATTGACATTCTTTATCGACATGTATGGTGACCAAAGTGAAAGAATATGAATCATAATAAAATTATAATTCCTGAAATGAATTTCAAGCTTTGCAAGTTTTCTCTGCATTCTGCAGCAACAAGTCTTTGTCCTCTGTGACTTTGTTAAAATCAGATAATCCTGCTGATCTGTAACATTGATACTGCTGTAGACCGATAAATCCGTGTTTCGCTTGTTTACATTAAAAGTGAAGCAGCTCATGAAACATAGAAACATTCTCTGATATGTTTATTACTCAGGATGTCAACACCATTTGTATAAAGCATGTTAGTTGTTAGGAGAATTTTTAAAGAAGAACCCTTGAGTAATGAGGACTGGATTCAAAGTATCAAAGTTTAAGTTGGATTTATTATTCTTGTCAGTGCAACACACAAAAGGGGTTACAGAGAGAAGGCTCCCTGATGAGCTCTAACAGTTGGTTCTTATACATTTTTTAAAAATGGGCTGTCTTGGACACCTCCCCACTGATACAGATAACGTAACATTCCTTTTTTTGGTTTTCTGCTCAGTAATGAGCACTATATTTTATATCCACATGTTACTCCCCTACCCTGTCTCTCCTGTCCTTGTACCACTAATTTATAATTGTCTCTCCCTGCCAGCCTCAGTAAATCAGAGGCCAACTAAGGGAAGTATGCAAGACATGCAAAAGACAGGACACACACACACACACACACTATCTATATGAGCTAAATCATGATTAATCTTGCATCAAATAGTGAACTGCACTGCATACTGTATGCAGACGTTCATGCATGTACAAATCACCAGCAGTAAATATTGTGCTAGTACTAGTATTGAACTACAAGACGCAAAACAGTTGCAAGCCTTTAACTAGAGTTATGTAAAGCTTTTGATGGGGTAGTTAGGTCCTAGAGATGTGGTGACAACAGCTGTGCAGAGGAGGGGGGCCCAATTAGATTTTTTTGTCATGGGGCCCAAAATTCCTGGCGGCGTCCCTGTCCACATGGTCCTCCCCTACCCTGTCTCTCATGTCCTTGTACCACTAATTTATAATTGTCTCTCCCTGCCAGCCTCAGTAAATCAGAGGCCAACTAAGGGAAGTATGCAAGACATGCAAAAGACAGGACACACACAATATGAGTTAAAACATCTGCACCTCAGTATAATCTTAATTTTTTAATAATAGTTGTATGTTGCACATTCTGATTTTTTTATAGCTGGATATTGATTGCCATACGGCTTGTTCTGTGTATCACACATAAAATGACATTTAAAAATAACATATACCCATCTAAAGCATGTATATTTAAAATTCCTTGACATCGATAACAAATGTAATGAACCTGAAAATGTAACTCATTTATTTTATGGTTGCCCATACAGTACAGTAGTACATTTTGGAAAGCACTTGAGTATTATATACTGTGCAAAACCAAACATAACATCAGCATTATTACTTATTTTGAATACAAAGAAAATAAACTATGTGTTATTGTCAACCTCTATATTTATTTTTAGGGAAATTCCAAGATTCATCACCATAATTCACAATGACTCGGTCACACTGATGAACACACAGACAATTAATTAAGAGTCAATTAGCTCATTAATCAGGTGACAGCGGCGCGCGACGCTCGGGCCGTGTTGACGGCCTCTGACGTGTCTCCGTCAACATTGTAACAATGGCGGACGCCGTGGACGAAGCTCTTCAGGGCAGCTGGTGAGACAATTTAAACGCAAACTAACATCCAGCAAACGTTTTGTCAAACATGTGCGTGTGTTTGTCTGAGTGAATTTAACATTTATCGGCTGATGAAGGAGAGTTTGTCCGGGCAGCTCCGCGCTGCTCACGGAGGATGCTTAGCTCGGCAGCTAACGTCAGTTAGCCGGCCAAGACAAGTTGGTTCTGATAAATTAACATCAGAGTCATTAAGACCGGGTTAAATTAAGCAGAAGCTCCTAATAAAGACTCATAAAAATGTTTATAGTTTGTCTGTTTGTACGTTTTAAAAGTGAAGCTTGTTAGCCGGCGTGCTAACAATAACTAGCCGGATACTTCCCTTTTAGAGCAGCCTTAGCTTTGAACCTAGCTCCTGATTAAACCTCTTTAATATGATCACAGTATCAAATCAGGTTTTATTAATATAGCCCAAAGTCACAGAGTACATTTTACAATCTGCACAGGGAGTGACACCCTCTGTCCTTAGACCCTCGGTTCAAGTGAGGAAAAACTTGCCCACAAAAAAAACAAACAAAAAACCTTTAACAGGAAAAAAAAAAAAAGTGGAAGAGCCATAGAGGAGGGATAGATGTGATGCGTACAGAACAAATCAACACAAACATATTGTACAATTACAATGAATGATAAAATGATAATGAATTACAATTAATGATAAATTGATTACAGTAGCAGTGTAACCTGTGATAGAGAGACACAGATGCACAGCAGCAGCAAATCATAAACTAACTATAAACTGTGATGGAGATATGGCAGCAATAATGACAGTGGTAATATGTGTAGTGGACGTCGTGCAGGATCACAGCAGCAGCCCCGATCCACGAGAACCTGCTGGACGAGAGAGAGCAGAAACTACAGGGAAGAAGTTTAGTTAGTAGATAGATAGATAGATAGATAGATAGATAGATAGATAGATAGATAGATAGATAGATATACTTTATTTATACCAAGCTGGGAAATTATAGTGCAGCAGCAGCATTACACAAAGTGACAAGTGACAACAAAGAATAAAAAATATACTATAAAGCAAAATATACATAATAAAATATCAAAAAAGCAATAGTAAATATGATAAAATAAAATATATTGTACAGAGGTATATACAGCAAGTTGGCAGTGTTGATATGTACAAAGTAGGGTGAAATGTGAGGTGACTGTAGATTATGACTTAGCTTTTGTTAGTAACATGCATTCATTTTCAGTAAAGGGAGATGTGACTGCGTGTTCAACCAATACCGTGCCTGACTAGGCATAACCCTGAAAGAGACAGAGAGAGAGAGAGAGATGTGTGTATTAATATATTTAAATAATGCTGAAGCCCTCAGTGAAGACAGGGAACTAGTTGAAGAGTTGGAGATAATTGAGATTTATCTCCTTCCTGTTATCTTTATGTGTCCTGATATGTGACCGTAATGGAAAATCACCTGTCAGACTTTGGAGCTGATGTTCAAACACGTTTAACTGCTTCATAATTAAAAAACAAACAAGTTTAAGTCATCAGCTACCAAGCTAATGAACTAACTAATGTCTCTGTTGGAGCCATGTTTTGTTTTTTAATTGTTCTATAATTTAGATGAATTATATAGTATGAGAAAAGTCATTTGGACTTATTAATTGTTTGTGTATTTAGCTCTTTAGCTCATGTCGGCTGTGGGCAGAGGAAGAGGTTTTTTGTTTGAACCCACAAGTAAACACAAAGAGAGAGAGAGAGGACTGACACCGTAATTGACCTTATGTTTAATTTGAGAGCGTTTTGGTTGTTTGTTTTGTTTGGAAAATAAATAATGGAAAGAAGAAACAAGCGACTCCTCCTTATTTTTAATCATATAAAACACATGAGTCAGACGTCCTGTGGCCTGGCACAGCGGTTTTTGATAGAAAAGGGACAAGACAGTCTCTGTAGTGGTACAAAAAAAAGGGACCTAACAGGTTATTTTGTGGTTAAAGCTTCATTATAAGATGTCAAACCTGTAAGTTTGATTAGTCTGCCATGGACAGGGTGAGACGAGGGGGTTGCAATCAGCAGCTACAGCGTTTGATACCATCAAATCTTACACAGTGAGACCTTTAAAGCTGCTAATCAGTTCAGCACAGCAAAGTGTTATGTCATGATTCACGGTATACAAAGAGGGCTTATGATTTATGAATATTTAATACATATTGTACATGATACAATGCTGTGGCAACTATTCATACGAGAGATCTTTAACTGTTCATGCTCCTTCAGGGACCAGGATCTCGCTGAGGCTCTGGACTCTGGTGGCTCTGACATGGAGATGGAGAGAGGCGTCATCCAGGTCCAGGAGAATTCAGCTCAACACAGAGCCAAGATGTGGAAGGTGAGCAGCTGAAAAATGACAACAAGCAGTTTAGCACGTGACTAATTGTAAAAGTATCAGAAGATATTGTGTATAGATTGAGGCCAGTATTGTTTCTAATATTAGAGCATTGTAAAGTCGGACACAAGTCAACGAACTGGAAAGACCAGCGTCACAGGCACAGTGGTGTAAAGCTATCATCTGTTTCGGACACACCCATAGTTGAGGCTTCAGCTGTATTTGAAACCACATACCTGCAGCATATGTTCGTGTGTGACCTCTGGACACAATATGAATAATGTCTAATATACGCTGTCTCAAATATCGCGTGATCTTGCAGGGTCTCTATTTACAAGACCACAACTAGATCTAGAAAATCTGTTGAACAATGAAACAAACAAAGGCAGCTTTTGTCCACAGTTGTTGTTGTTGTGGTGGTGTGTGCATTTTCTATGGCTGCAGCAATTGTTGTCCACTTTTTCTCCTTCTCCACAAATGTGTTCTGTGGTACAAATGTGAAAACACGTCACTCCACTACTCCTCTTCCTTTTCTTTGGTCCAAGAAAACCTGAGAACCTCCACGTTTACTTCCGTGTAGCCAGTTGTTGTTCCTGTTGGTGCTAGAGAGAGCGCTCCTGTTAGTTGTTGACACAGATTGAACGTCTTTATTTGCATGAGCTCAGACTAAAAACCTCTAAAAATATGAAACATGTTTGATTTTATTGAAACGTCAAGACGAGAAAAAACTCAAGACAGTTTCACGACCAGGGGAGTGCACCACAATTTGAGCAAAACCTTCAGGATTTTATACCAAGATTGGAAACATTGTTTGTTGACAGAGAAATTGTTTGGAACGTTGTTTGGTGTCAGGCCAGCACAAGATGTTTTAAAAAGGTTTAACCATCGCTGTAGATCATCTTTGACCCTTTTTAGACAAACAAAGCGGTCGTGGATCTTCAGTCTTGGCAGCTGTTAAATTGATAAATAGATACCATAGAGAATAATCTGAAAGGGCAGCAGGTTGCATGATTTGAGTCACTGATAGCAGATCAGTCTCGGCCTCCCAACATGTGATTATCAAGTGTCCCTTCATGACTCAGAAGCTGCATGACGTCTCGTGGTCATTCCTTGTTTTTGTGTTTTTGGCAGATCGCTCTCAATGTTTCTGGAAAAGGAGACAGCCTGTCTCCGTGGGACGGCGTGCTCGATTTACCAGAACAAACCCTCATTCACAACCGCAGTGAACAGCTGATCGGTGAGTAAATCCCTCCTCTACGCAATCCTGGATTTTAGAATTACAGCAGTGAAAGTGTTTAGTCAGCACCAAAAAAACATGAACAGGATGAATTTAGTCGCCGGCTGTTAGTAAAAAAATCATTTGTCAGCTTGAGTGGTGCTAATACACCTTTATCGCTGACTCAACAGTAGTTGAGTTGCATTGTGGGCAATGTAGGCACCGGGTTTTGACGAGGAAGAAGAATGTGTGCAGTATCTGCTGCATAGATTTAGATCCTGACTGTCTGTCTTAAATCAGTGGAGTGTGCTTTTACTGCTACATGTACTGTGATTAACATATCCTGTCCAACCCGACAAGCTGAAAGTCTTTCTGAGCAGAAAACGTACAGCAACAAAAAGTAGCTTTTCATGGATGCATGTAACTTAGATACCAAAACATCTCTAGGACAAACTTAGTACCTTCTGGGGAGTGGACACACACATCTGGAAACAGCAGGAGAGAAGAAAGACGGGTCATGTTAACTTTCGCTCACAGTCTGCCAGTACAGAGGAGCGTCTCTGACAAGTTGACAGCAAGATCTGGCGCAGCTCAAAATAGAAAACCTCGTATGAGAACGATGCCCAGAAAAACTTTTAAATACAGGAGCGAGTGCTCTTTTCAAGTGCTGTTTTGCTTCCGTGTTCAGACCAGCTGGGAGTGTCCGAGGAGGAGAGGGACGACATGGTGTCTGACATTGAGTCGGTCATCACTTTCTACTGCAAGTCCCGCAACATCTCGTTCACCCCGGAGCTGAGCTGGCCGCATCTCCTCAAACCACTCCTGGGGCTTCAGCTTCCCCGCAGCGACCTCTACAACTGCTTCTATGCTATCATGAATAAATACATCCCCAGGTTTGAGCGCCGTCCTTCATATTCTACTCATGAACAGACCGGAAGTGGAGCCTTGAATTGTAATGTGTGTGTTGCACATGTCCGTTTCAGGGACTGTGTGCCGAGCGGCCGACCCTTCCACCTGTACAGACTACTGCTGCAGTACCACGAGCCGGAGCTCTGCTCCTTCCTGGACACCAAAAAGATCACACCCGACTCCTACGCCATTAACTGGGTGTGTATTTCTTTTCGTTCACAGTCGCAGCTTGTCGTTAGTTAGTCAGTTAGCCACGTCTTAACTGCTGTGTGTGTTTGTATCTCCTTCATAGATGGGCAGTCTGTTTTCCAGCCACTGCCTTCCTGAAGTCACCAAGGTCTTGTGGGACTTTTACCTCCAGCAGGCTGACCCCTTCCTCATCTTCTTCCTCATGCTCATCATCCTCGTCAATGCCAAGTAGGCAGCCGATATCAGAAGCTCTACAGAAACACGGTCACGCTGATCTGAAATCTAAATTAGATTTGTCTCTGTTTGCCTTTAGAGAGAGCATCCTTACACAAGAAGGAGACAGCAAAGAGGACATCATCAGTAAGTCTGGCGTGCTGTTGTTTTGTTTTTGTGGGTTTGTTTGATATCGTGTTAACAGCTGGACTGAAACTTTCTCTGTCACAGAAATGCTGGAAGTGTCACCGTCTCTCCTGGAGGCTGAAGACATTGAAGATTTGTTTTCTCTGGCTCAGTATTACCAGAGCAAGACGCCTTTGTCGCTGAGAAAGGTAAGGCGCTATGAACGGATAAACGATGTGTTTGAGACGCACGGAGCAGTGCTGAGCATAACCACAAGCTTTGTGATCGCAAAGCTAACAAAGAGATAAAGGCAGCGGCACAAGAGAACTCATTGTTTCCAAACTGTTATTTGTTTTTTTTTGCCTCCGATAGATGAACCAGAATCTGTTCGGTAGCAGCCTCGTGGCTCTGAAAGAGGAGGACACTGACCTGAGTCAGGCGCTGTGCCTCCCCGTGTCTGTCCCCGAGATCCTGCAGGCCAACCAGCTGCAGCAGGTCAGTAACGCTCAGGTTACTCCCAACTAAACTCAACCAAGGAATCAATTATTAACCTTTTTCGCAGGTTAGCCATGTGAGTAGAAAGAACAAAAGGAGAATGTTTAATGTGATGTTTTTTTTCCAGGATGGGGTCCGATTCTTTGTGGTGGATTGTCGGCCTGCAGAGCAATACAACTCCGGGCACCTGTCCACGGCCTTCCACCTGGACTCTGACCTGGTGAGAACATTGATGGTCAAACATATGAATTATATGAACATATACGGAGTCCTAAATGTGTTTTCCTTTCTTCTCTCAGATGCTCCAGAACCCCTCTGAGTTCGCTCTCTCTGTCAAGTCCCTCCTGGAGGCTCAGAAGCAATCTTTGGAGTCCGGCTCCATCGCCAGCGGAGAGCACCTGTGTTTCATGGGCAGTGGGAGGGAGGAGGAGGACATGTACATGAACATGGTGCTGGCACATTTCCTGCAGGTGAGGGACGAGCAGGCAGCTGGAGGGTGACATGAATATCCCAGTTCTTCACTAACATCCGTTTTCTGTTACAGAAAAACAAAGAATATGTCAGCATCGCTAAAGGAGGTTTCATGGGTAAGTAGACACAAGAGATATATTGTGCACACCACACATTCATATGTGGGGTACGCATGGTTTCTATATCTGCTCGCAAAATGCAGTTGTGTAAAGTGAAAACTCACTGAGGTTTGTGCGTTTCCAGCCCTCCAAAAGCATCTGGTAGACATGAATGTGGAGGGCCTCGACTCGTCGTACGTCCACTGGATCGTCAGCACGTCAGGATCTCACAGCAGCCTCAGCTCTGCTGACGTAAGTGGCTGCAAACATTCGAGAACGCACGCATCAGCAGTTTGACTTTAAAGAAGTACAGTGAATAAACAGATTATCTGTCTTTTCAGGGGGATTCAGTCCCCGGAGACAGCAAAGGCGTCAAGTCTTTGGTCAACAAAATGACGTTTGCTCTCAAGTCGAAGTCTGTAAATGTGAAGGAGAAGATGATCAGCTTCATCGAGAATACCTCCACCCCTGTAGAAAGGTGAGGTCAAACCCCTGAAAGTCCGAACTACAACACACCTCTGCTTCCTGATTTTTTTTGGGGGGGTGAAATTCTTAAAGTTTTGTTACAATCTCAAAAAAACAATGAAATCACTCAAAGTTCTGCAACTGTTACTTTTCTTTTTTTTCACACTAAAATTAAGGTTAATAACATTTATCAGGTGCTACTGACATGAACAGCGAGTGGTCGATGACTATAACTGACATTCAGAGTTTCAGTTTATTTATTTTTTTGTCTTTTAAGTTCACCAAACCTTGTGCCTTATCCCATGCTAGAATATCTTTCAATCTGCCCTGGCCAGAGAAGGTGACTCCGGATCGGTAAGAGCTCCCCCGACGTTGAGCTGTTTGTCACCAGCATGCTCACCGACTGTAGATCCCCCGCACCGGTCCGCCGGGTTGTAGGAGAGTTAGCCTGTGTCACATTAACGCATGCTTGGTGTCGGCACGTCAGCCCACACCGCTCACTCATGTAACGACGCCACACGTTTCCCCCCCCCATAGAGTGTGTAGAGGCAGGCTGTGGACGAGATGTTCAGGGTCTGTCTTCATGCTTTCACTAACAACATTCAGCACTGCTGTTTTTTTAGTTTCGCACCACCGAAGCTGCTGCGGCCTTTCAGGGAGCATTGAGTCATCCCTACATCCACAACTCACTGAGGCCGTCATCTCTTCCCTGTGTGAATACGTGAGGTGTTTTTAGGGAGAACCTCAGCTTCACTGCTGTTTGCTTAGAGATGCTCTTTAACAGTCTGTCTGTCCATTTCATTGTTGTTCCTTTAGATGATAACCAGGGCTATGCAGAACCGTGAATCCACTTTAAAAGATAAAAGCAACGCTACGGTTTGCTGCAAATAGCCCTGAATATCATACACTAACTAATCTGTAGCTCTTCTGGAGTATAAATGTCTCATTTAACCTCTTTCTTAATGTTTAACAGCATAACCTGGTAGTAGTGGGCTAAGAACCTTTTACTGCAGCCCGGAGCTCTTCATGCCATTTCTATTTGTGTGCAGCCTTCGCTGTTGTGTCTATTAAATCTCACTTTTAATCACAGTCATCAGTGTGTTTGTTGCTGACGTTGCCCTGTTGCCGTCCGTCTGTAGGCACGTGAGCAGCAGCGACCGCGTCGGCAAACCTTACCGCGGGGTGAAGCCTGTTTTCAGTATTGGTGACGAAGAGGAGTACGATACAGGTGAACTCTCTCTGAATGTAGTTGCAGTGGAGATTAAGAGTATTTTAAATAAGGTGACCTCTATCTAATGGCCTCCCCTCGCAACAGATGAGATCGACAGCTCATCCATGTCAGATGACGACAGGAAGGAGATTGTCAACATTCAGACGTGGATACACAAACCGGATGTAAAGCATCACATTCCATGTAACGAGGTGAAGGAAACCGGTCACATGTTCCCCAGGTGAGTCGCTGACTGAATGAACTCACCCTGAAACCCTACGGGCGCAATCAGACAGTCTAAGGGCGAGAAGTTGAATGGGTCAGCCTGAAATGTCTCTGAAACTGAGACTGTCCAAGTGGATTCATGGACTAAACTCTGATACTCTACCCGTTGTGTTCTGACTTTGTTTATTCCATGTACCCGGCTTGTCTGAATGAACCCTACTTCCTCAGCTGTCATGGGTGTGGAAGGCTGGGATGACTAATCTCCACTTCCTCAGACATGAACGAACGAGAGGCATTGTAATAATTCAGGAATCTATGAATCGTTAACACTGACTCTGTTAATCTGTTATATTCTGCAGCCACTTGTTGATCACAGCGACTCACATGTACTGTCTGCGGGAGATCGCCTCGAGGAAAGGTTTCGCCTACATCCAGTCGAGACAAGCTCTGAACTCCGTGGTGAAGATCACATCCAAAAAGAAGCACCCAGAACTGATCACGTTCAAGTTCGGCACCAACAACTCAGCTGGAGTGGAGATATCAGCGGTTGAGAGGTGCTTGATTACAAATGCAGACATGGGTCATTTTAAGCTACTTTGGTGTTATTTGTGAGTTTATCAGTGATTTATTCGAAAATGAACAGACAAAATTTGACAACTTTACAGCATGTTATCAGAGTGAGTACATCAAGGAAGAAACTAGAGCCAGCAGGAAATTCTTATCTTAGCATAAACCGCGTCCAAGAACGTAAATATGCATACTTCCCAAAATGTCAAAATATTTCTTAAACACACTGGAAACGTGTCTGATTTAGCAGATTATCCTGGGAGATGAAGCACAGCATTCGTAATTAGACCAACGTTAATTATCTTAGGATATTAAAACGGTGTATTTTTAGAGATTAGAAGTTGGTGTGAATGCCAGAATTGTAAATCTTACTTAGTCCATAGCTACAGTAATGATGAAGAGTTGCAGTAGTTTCGAAAGGTCCCATAGAAGATTTAGAGTTTGCTCCGAGGTCAAACAGAAAGGCAAAGCGACTCCATTCCTCTGACACCGTTATTGTTCTTGGGGAGGGTTTTCAAACTACATTTATTGTTCCCAAGTTTCATTCTATAGTGAACATTTTTTCACAATAAATGCTGATTTTATGCGACTATATAAAATCACTTCACAATAAATGCTGATTTTATGCGACTATATAAAATCACTTTACAACATAAGAAAAAATCAGGCCTTACCTGACTCAGTGCCCTCCAGACGGGCCTCTCAGCCTTTCCCTTGAACCCTTTCAGATGCTCCAAAAGGGCCTATTTTGCCCCGCTGCTCATCGAGCTCCACTGGCTACCTGTAGCAGCCCACATTAAATTCAAATCACTAATGCCGACTACAAAATAGTCTCCAGTTCTGCATCCACCTACTTCCTCATACAGACACGTTACCTCCTCCAGTGAACGACGCCTTCCAACAACCGGACATGATAAATCTATCCCGCTCTACAGCTGTCATCTAAATGACAAATGTTAATGTAATAATTATACAAACTCAACATTAAATGTGAACACAACAGGGTATATAATCTGATTTTATAGCAGCATTTGTTGGTAGTTATTTGTTAATTTCTTGTTTCCTCCTCACAGATATTTGATACCCAACGCAGGCGACGCCACCAAGGTCATTAAGCAGCAGATCATGAAAGTCCTCGATGCTCTGGAGAGCTCGTAAAAAGGGAGACGACGGGCTCATGACGGCCAGCCGTGACACAAAGCGTAAGAAGAGTCTCTGTCTGCCAAGAGTGAAACCTTCTCCCGCTCTCCCTCCTTGGACAGATCCAGTGCAGTGTTGACTGTGAAGCCCTGTGTTGTCTGTGTTTGGGACATGGGGATGGGGGGGGGGGCACACACTGCTGACTGCAGGCCTGTAGGACAGGCTGTGTGTGATGAAATACTTAGGTGCTCCGCAGTCATCCAACCATTCTCTTACACTAATTTAAACAATATTGGTTATACTGTATGTTTTTCTTTATTATTACAGTGCAATTTCCACTTTTGGCAACTTCCCTCTGGCCTTAACGTAGCGCACTCACTGACCTGTTCCTCTTTGACTCATTTGTTTTGCAGTGCACAGTACTGAAGCTCGGTCATGTCTCTTTAATTTTCAGACGCGTTGGCAGTGGATTTAATCATAGTTCTGGTCAGGAAGCGAGCATGAGGCAGCCAGCTCAAACTTTAAAACGCACATCCCAAAAAAAACAAAACAAAAAAAAAAACTGAAGAAAAGAAAGCAGTGCTGGCACATGAGGCAGGTTTCCTACCGCAACTGTTTTTGATAACTTTTTCTTTTCCAGCAGGCAGCCTTAAATAATAAAACTTATTTGAGGAAGTTTATAAATATTTGATGTATATATTGTGTAAGCTGCACAGACCTTTGCAATGTCCTTTTGAAAAAGCATATCCTGATAGTTAGAATATGCAGTGAAACTTTGAATGGCTCCCCTCTTTCTTTCGAGTTTACGAGAGATAATTTATTCTCTGCTTTTACATATAATAATTAATTAACCTCATCTCATTAGCAGTGTGATGTAGCTCTCTGAAAGCACTGTTCACAGCCCCTCTGGACTACGTTAGTATTACAACAAACAGGAGGTATGGTGATTGTAGTTATTAAGAGCCTGAGCACCTCTGTATTTTTTCCATCCTCTTCAGTATGTGAATTATTTCAATTAACCTCATAATAAAACAAATCGCTGATTGCGTTGGCATCTGGAAGGCATGCTGACTCCGACATATTTGGAAAGAAACGATCGCCGTGACGAGGACTGCGCTTTGCACTTTTAGGCGCAGCTCTGAGAGGAATGAAAAGATAATTTGTAAAAAGAAAATAATAAAAAAAAGTCATCATATATCTATCTATGTTTTCAGATCTTCTCCATCGTATTAGTGGAAACTAGGCAGTTTCAGTTTGCTTGCCACTGTTGCCTTCGGCCTCATGCCTGTGATGTGTGATTATTGGCACCAGCAGTGGCAACATATCACAGTATATTGCTGCTTCTCCTCTAATCTTAAACTCTGTTTCAAACCTTTGTTTGTCGCTTACTTATTCATTTTTGCATTGAAGTCTAGTCGTGTAGGCAGCCTCGGGTTTAAAGTGTGAGAGTCTCTGAAGTGATGCAACACCTCCCTGACAGCTCCTGAGAGGGTTCATCTCCCTTTTTGTCTCCTAAAATTAAAAACATGCGGCACATCTAAAAATACGGGCAACGGAAACCAAAAACTTGAATTAAAGACTTATAGACGAATCCGATGTTTCTTCACTCCGCTCTTTGAAAGCATTCCTGTGTAATCCACTCATTGTGTTATTGTAATTTTGTGATCTTCTTCAGTATTGACTGGAACATCCTTGATCGGGGGAGTCTTAACATTACTCTGCAACATCACTGGCAAAGGATGTCACCACTAGTTGAAATGCAACATGTCTGAAAGTGTAATTTGCACCTTACTGTACTGCTATTATTTTCTAAGCATTTCTGTTTTTAATAAATGGAGATTATTCAACTGCACCTGTGTTTGTACATTGTCATTCAGACATTATTTTCAGTATGAGAGAAAGGGGAAGCTTCACACTGGTGTCTGATTCGATTATTGTAAACAAATCTAGCAGAAGAACATTAGAGGAACCTAATCTCACCGCAGAGCCTGACTCGGTTTTCACGTCTCTCACTGATGCTCTAATTCGTAGGATGACGAAGAGAGAGATCCTCCTATCTTCTCACCACCAGTCAACGTTGGTCCATCTCCAACCTCCTCCATCTATCTACAGTGCTGATTTCTTCCCTCCATCCACCTACCCTTTATCCCTTTATCTCTTTCTCATCCCTTAACCCCTTGACTCTTAACCTTTACCCTGCGTCCCCTTCCTTCCATCCCTCATCCCTCCTACAGTTCATCTCGGTTCACCTTCATCCACAGTATACAATGAACCTGTATAAATATAAATCTGTAACCATACTGGTGTTTTTGTTAGTGAAAAAAAAGATTTGAGATTTGTTTTATAACCTTTACGGAGACAGGATCACAACATAGTACTCTTTTTATATTAACACAAATATTGAACGTAACTGTCAGTGTGAGGCAGACGTGCTTGCTTTATATTATTGTTATTGTATTATTATCATTAAAGGCAATGTTAAAAATAAGTCTAAGATAAGAACAAGAATGAATTAAATGTCCAAATATTCACTGTTAATTCAGATTTTATTTAAATATACAATAATAATAGATTATAATAATGAATGCCTGGTTATAATAACTAAAGCCTCCCAGTATCATGTATATGTTTTAACTATTTGATCAATAATTAGCTGCTGATTGAGTGACCCAATCAGGGAACACTGACACTGTATTGGCAGCAGACACCCCACCTCCCTACTGACGTCGCTTCTCCTTTAAATTTCACAATAAAAGTTCTTAACTTTACATAAACTCTGGCACGTGTCGTAGAGTGATTTTAATTCAAAAGCCACGACTCTTATTTTGAAAGGCACCCGGAATCACATGACCCACGTGTCAGCTGTGGACTGTGAACCCAAACAAACAAACCTCTGCATTCATGTCCACTTTAGCTAAAGCGATGTCCAGTAAGTGCAAAGTTTATTTCACTGAAGCAGAAGCTACCTGAGTGAATATTATTACTCATGTATTATTAATACATCGGCTGCAGCTCGTCAAAGCCTCCTCTGGGTGTACTTCAAACACAGTGACCGTCTCTTGTCTCCTCAGAGTTTCGTCTGGCTGTGGTCCAGCTGCAGGTGACCAGCGTCAAGGCGGAGAACCTGAGCAGAGCCCGGAGGCTGGTGAAGGAGGCTGCGGGACAGGGCGGCCAAGTGGTGCTGCTGCCGGTGAGGAGGCTCCCTGATGTGGGGCCGGTGTTTCGGTGAAACGAGCGACCGTGTTAACTAGTGACCGTCAACCGAATGTCAGGTTGTCATAGTTACGGCAGCCGTTGTAAAGAGAAAGATAGTTTTTTTATTAATATTATTATTATTTATAAACAATACAATCAATAACAGTAAAAGGAAACAATACCAAAAAAAAAAAAAAACTACCTGGTTTGTGTCTTGTTTGCTACGATGACTTCTCTTTCTGTAACTATGACAACGACGGCTGAATTCGGCTAATGGTCACCAGTTAACACGTTTTTGTTTGTTTGTTTGTTTTTTTACTGACAAGTCCAACAGCGAGAAGCCCTCTGCCTTTCTCCTCTGTCATTATGTCATTATGTCCACAGAAGCTGCTGAGCCCGGTTTACATTGCCAGCTCACCCGGCTCCGGTTCTAGCACGACACCAGCTTTAAGAGTAGACTTAAGACTTTCCTTTTTTAATAGAGGTTATAGTTAGGACTGGCTCAGGTCATCCCTTAGTTATGCTGCCATAGGACTAGACTGCCGGGGGACTCACACAGGGTTATGCCTAGTCAGGCACGGTATTGGTTGAAGATGCAGTCACATCTCCTTTTACTGAATTCTCTCTCTCTCTCTTTCTCACCTTTTATCAACACAGGAATGCTTCAATTCTCCGTATGGAACTAGCTTCTTCCCGTCATATGCTGAGAGGATCCCAGGAGAGTCCTCACAGATGCTGTCGGAGGCAGCGAAGGAGAATAAGGTGTATCTAGTGGGAGGTAAGGAAGCTTCTGTGACTGATGTACTGTACATAATACACGGTCTATCGAGTACTGTAAGTATTTTCCTCCACTGTAATCTGAATGTTTACTCTTCCATGATAATCAACGTCCTTAATTTATTATTTAAATGCTAGAACAGACTAAAAACGAGAGCAGAAGTAAAGAGGTTTCACTTCTCTTACTCTTGTTTTATTTATTTTTCATTCACTCTACATCTTGGACATCAGTACTGTAGGTTTTGGTATTGGTGCCACTGAGTTAAAGTCTAACAGAGTTAATAAATGATATCAGTTAAGCCATGTAAAATATTGTTTTTATTGAAGGGAGTCACTCTCACTTTATCTTCTCTGGCTGTAACAGCTTTAAAACAACGGGAGCGGCAACTGGTGATACTGGCATGTCGCTTTTTCTTCCTCCAACACACCTAAATGTTATGCAGACATCAGTGATGTTATAACTGCACCTGTGCTTTTCCTGTCAAGACATGTCAAAGTTCTTCAGAGGCGTACAGTTCCTCCTCTCACCCTCATTACAAATTGTTTCTTACCTGTCAGCTAGTTAGATTCACCTGTTATGTTTTCGGTTGATGCCAATGCGGATGGGTGTCTTGAACAGGATTTTATGGCTCAAAGACGAGAACTCTCTGCAATATCCTCATCAGGGTCGTGAGGGACTTGAGCTTATCCCAGCTGAGACTGGGCGAGAGGCGGGGTACACCCTGGCCAACTTGGTGCTAAAGCGTTTTTGGGACATTCAGGAACTGATGTAAACTTTAGGAAAAATCTGAACAGTGACACGTCTTGTTCTCCAGGATCCATCCCTGAAGAGGACGGTGGCAAGTTGTATAACAGCTGTACAGTGTTTGGGCCCGATGGACAAATGATTCTGAAACACAGGAAGGTATGTGTGCATGAATTACAGCTGTTTATTGAAGTTATAGCAGGACATTTGCCACCTCTCTCTTCATCTTTCACCGTTTCCCTTCAAGATTCACCTCTTTGACATCGACGTTCCCGGGAAAATCCGATTCCAGGAGTCTGAGACGCTGAGCCCGGGCAGCAGTTTGTCAGTGTTTGAGACACGTAAGTCTCCGACTCCTGTCTTCTTCTTCTTCGTCTTCCCTGCAGCTGGACGATCATTTAAAGCGTCCTCTTTGTAATTCCTCTCACAGCGTTCTGTAAAGTCGGCGTGGGGATCTGCTACGACATGAGGTTTGCCGAGCTCGCGCAGCTCTACAGCAGGAAAGGTCGGTGGCTGATGAGATTGTTTAAGTGGCATCAGTTGTTTTTGAGGATGTGCAGGACAGTTGATCAGGTTGTTCTCTTTGCACTCAGGCTGTCAGCTGCTGGTTTACCCCGGAGCCTTCAACATGACGACTGGTCCAGCCCACTGGGAGCTTCTGCAGAGAGGGAGGTCAGACTGAGACATTTTGGAAACTGAAACATGAAAACATCTTAAATCATGTGATATGAGTCGGTTGGCTTGGTGGGAGAAAGAGGAACAGAAAGTTGTTTAAAGTTTGACCAATATATCATAAATCTGCTGTAAAATGTTGCATTTATATTCCTTTTGGATTCATCCTAAATGAAACTGATCTGCTCTAAACTGCAGACTTGAATAAAACCTTTAAAATTGCAGTGCATGGATGTATACGCATTTATAATTTGACATACATCATGTGGTTGTCTCCTTCGCAGGGCGCTCGATAACCAAGTGTACGTGGCCACAGCGTCTCCTGCCAGAGATGAAACTGCTTCATACGTCGCCTGGGGTCACAGCACTGTTGTTAACCCATGGTACAGTAAGAACATGTTGCCTCTGGACGACTGTTAAATGTGACAGAGCAAACTTTTGATAAATTTATATGTAGAAAACTAAGTTCTGAAAGAGCCTTCATTCTCTGATGAACAACCTCATCCTGCACACAGTTAAACGTCATACGTCGGGGAGAATAAAATTAAAAATTGAAAAGAAGCCCATTAAGACTGTTTAAATCAAAAGAAAGCACAGACAGAATTGTATAAAAAGTTGTACTGTGCAGTTATTCCTATGCAACATAACGTCCATAAAATATGTCATAAGGACATCAGTTTACTCAGTGATAATAAAAAAGGATCCAAAGTTTGGCAACCACTAATCTAAATGCCGCTCAGATTACCGTCTGACAAACCAGCTGAACACTCAGTCAGTTTATTTTTCTTGATGAACGTCTTCTTGAACATATTTACAGTAATAAACAAACAAACAGTCACATCCAGAACAGTAGGGATCAGCAGGAACACACTGCGTCTGTGGTCACAAACTGTTTACTTTACCTGACCAGTCAAAGACTTTATTTACGAGAGGAGGCAGCTGTAAATCCAGTTAGACCTGTTGTCTGTTCACCAACAATATTACAGCTGCTACACTCAGGTTAACTGCATTCAAGGATAGGTAGCATAAATCGGGACTACTCCAACTACTGTGGTGTTTCTTCTTGGGTATTGGTGTCACATTGAGTCATATATGTCATATTTTGTTTTCCAGTATTGACCAGCTGTCTGTCTGAAGGCTTTCAGGTGTTAAATGTTGCAGATTTGTGATTGTTGCGATCTGTGTTTGCAGGGGAGAAGTCATCTCAAAGGCCGGACCAGAGGAGGCTGTAATTTATGCCGATATCGGTGAGTGACAAGTTTCTGCAGACAGTGTTGATCAGGGGGTTGTAACTATAGGTCTAAGGGCCTGCAAAGGTGTTGTCATTCTTTGTGTGTTGAACCTCTCTGTGTCCTCACGTGACCTGTTCCCAGACCTGCAGTACTTAGCCGACATCCGGCAGCAGATCCCGATCACAGCTCAGCGTCGCAACGACATCTACGCAGTGACGTCTACGCAGAAAGGGTCGAGCTGAGCGCTGAGACTCTGAGAGAGAGAAAGTGTGAAACACAAACTGTGCAGCAGATCACTGCTCCTCTGAGTCGTCTTCTCCCTGAAGCACAGGACTTAATTCGTGTGGAAACAAGAGATGCCAACATGTTTGGGCAACCACAACACTGCGCACTTCTTCAGGATCAAACTGTGATTTTATTTTGTGTATATCCGCTGCTGAAATTAAGTAGCTGATCAATAGAAAATCTATTTTTTACATCATTTATTAAAATAGAAAATCAACATTTTCTGGCTACAGCCTCTTAAATATGATGATCTACATCCTTTAATCTGTTACATCTTATTGTCATATTTTCTGCCATGATGAAAATCATGAACAGATTTACAGTAATAAATTGAAATAAAAAACATCGTCATGAATGGGTTCGGACATCTTTATTAAAGCTTAAAACAATTCTACCCTGTGACAAACAGAAGTCAAGTATATACAACATACAGGTCACATGTTACGGTAACTGTACAGTATGTTGAATATTGAAGTGGTCACAACAAATACATATTTACAAATCAGTGCTCGGCTTGTCTCAAGTCAACAAAAGTGGAAATTTAGCAGTTTTTACACGTCAGTCTCCATCGACTGCGTTGTGATCGCCTCTGACTCCTCCGTGTTTGGATATCTCCTCTTGTATCCTGAAGACAGCAAACAATCATTTCAATAAGAGCAAACATGATTTCAACCTGTTTATACAAGTTTAAAATGAGTAAATGTTTAATAAACATCCCTCTACATTAGCAAGAAAGCGGGTTATTTAGGGTCATTAACATTATTTATGAGTCTGACTGGCTCGTGGCTTCTCAGGGTCAGGATCAACAGATCAAGTCTTAGTTATACACAAACCTGATTCACATCATGTTAGGAACTATATATATATATATATATATGTATATATA
>NC_040027.1:13248512-13516979 GCF_000972845.2 Larimichthys crocea | reverse complement strand
CATCTCCGTGAACATATATATATATACACATAACACAACAGCTGAAGACAGAGGAGAGCAGGGAAGGAGAAAGGCAGCAAAAGAACCATAGGCTGGAGTTGAATACAGGCTGGGGAGGACTTAACCTTTCATCTCGTTTCATATGGCTTGTATAGATTGTGTTTCAGATAGCATGATTGTAAATCTACCCTGAGATAAGACAAAATCTTCCCTCTTAAAGCAGGTTTAAGGATGGGAAATATTAATACTAATACAATCTAACTCTTGTGAAATGTTGGACACAGACATCCTGTTCATGAAGGGTCAAAGTCGTCTCCACTTGCCGAGGAGATTGAATTCCTTTGGAGTGTGCAGAACTCTGTTAAAACCTTTCTACGGTGGCATCTGCTTTATTTTACGACCTTAAACAGCTCCTTCAGCAACAGACTGCTTCTTCCACCATGTAAGAAGAAGATCTACCACAGGTCCTACATTCCAACAGCTGTCAGACTCTTTAACACCAGCATGACCTCATGACTTTCGTCTATATTTCTTATTTATGAAGTAATTTCTTATCAACCTCGTGTATACAAGCTGCTGTAACAAGTGAATTTCGCTGCTGTCTGACAGGATTTTAGGACACATAAAGAAATCAATGGCTTAGATGCTTCTGGGTGAGACTTTCAGACGTAACTGAACAAGCCTCTCGGACAAGAGGTGAAACATCTTCATGGATCTACAACCAAGTCCAGCTGCCCCCGATTTAAGTCTTCTTAAAGAAAGATGACCTGGACGACTGAGAACCTTCACAGACTTTAGAAAAGTGGCCTCTGTGAAGTGTTTTTATCTGAATCTAACAGCAGTTGTGAGGTGTCACCACCTTACCTCTGGTGGACGCTTGGAATTCTTTCTTCTTCCTCTTACTTATCCTGTCCAGGTGAATCTGGTACGCGACTCCTGCCACCACCATGACGCCAACCACCGCACTGAGAGCCGTGCTGAAGATCCACATGGCCTCTGATGCTCGACCCGCCACCGGGCTGCCCTGTGTTCCATCTTAGCACCAACAAGAACCAAAGAATTAAGGGACAGGTAGTGACCTACAGGTGTAAGCTTATGATAACTGAACGATGGATCACTCACAGCTTGTGGATGTCATGGTTTCGTTCATGGGCAGGTTCTCGATGGTGCACGACACGATGGAGTCTTTGGAAATGTTGACCATCAGGTGGCTGGTGATGTTGTACAGATGGGAGTCTGGAAGTGATGCTGCCTGGGTTCTCACCGAGCCTTCTGGAGGTTCCTCGGTGTGGTTGATGAGCCAGTGGACGGCCGGTTCAGGAAAACCACCAGTGGAGTGACAGAGGAAGGCCGTCTCACCTCCATGAGCTGCTTCTTCCCTCTGCAGCAGCGGGGAGCTGAAACTGGCTGCAAACATCCATCAGAGACAGGTAGTTAGTTCCTTTAAATAATCTGGTTACTTCCTGTGTGTTTGACACTGACCTGCTAACATGAGGCACGCTGTGCACAGCGCAGCTTTGTGGTCCTCCTCTGAAATGATGAACAGACTGTAATTCATTTTGTACTCTTGAAGATCAACTGTGGGCATCTCCAGAGAGAAGTTTCCAGTCATTGCGGCATCAGATGAGATTGTGGCGCTGTTAACGCTCAGCTCCTCCACTTTTTTATTCAGCTCCCACACTGATCTGAGCACCACTTCATCGCCTCTCCTCCACTCAATGGTAAAATTCACAAAGCTTAATAATTTAGGGTACAAGCAGGGCAGGATGACCGGCCGTCCAAGTACACCAAGGACGCACTCTTCCTCTGGAGACAAAGAAGTGAAACAACATCAGTGAGTTAGAGGTGGATGGATATCTTTGTGTGTGTGTGTGTAACATGCATGATCAGACAGGGAGTCATCTCACCCAGACCGGCGCAGAAACTGAGGAAGCAGAGCAGCAGTCCTGCGCGCCACAGCGCCACCGGCATCGCCCCAGGAGAAGGACACTTTTGCGCACGCAAGACGCAAAAATAAAAAAATAAAAAATCCAAAAATAAAATCTTCTTTAACAAAGATAAGTCCATTACTAACTCACATGCCTTTGTACCATGACGCCTCTGTCTCTTTCACAACGCTCAGTCACACACACACACCTTTCCTCACCAAATGAAGTCATGAACGTCGGTCATGTCGCGGCTTGTTGTGGCATACCTGCTTCCTTTCTGTCTCTGTCTCGTCTTTTCTGGTTTAAATGATCAACAGTACCGCCGAATATTTTGCTACACACGCAGAAATAAGTGAACAAGTTCAAAGCTCTGAGGTGGCATCGGCTTACCTCCTGTTGGGAGCCATATTAAACAAGATTGGTCAAACCTGTTTGACTTCTTAGGTCACACACACCCACACTGTGATGTATGAGAGGCAGTACCCACAGTAATAAAAAAAAAAAAAAGAAGTTTATGACACAACTCCGCTGAAAGCCAAATAGGCGTTCATGAATTAAAGAGATATTTTTTTAACCATAAAATAACTTTAATTGAAATCATTTTGATGCTCCACTGACATATAATCAGGTCAGGGGTGTGTTTAGTGTTAGTGTTTGTACCACAGGTGTTTTGGACCACCAGGAACAAGAGGAGGTTTACAGGCCAACAGGGAGCAGAGTCAGTGTCGTGCCAGAACAGGAGCTGGGCAAGCTGGCAATGTAACCAGGCTCTAGGGACAAAATGACAGAGGTGAAGAGGAGCAAAATGAACGTTGATAGAGGAAGCTAAGAAGAGAAAAGGAGCAAGTGAGACAAGAGTAAATCTGGGACTGACTTTTAGTCGTTGGTGAGAGCTTGGTGAAATAAAAGTAAAATGCCATAATAACCTTCTATAAAATAAAACAAAACAAACAAAAAATAAATCCAGACAATTTATTTAATTGGACAAACTCAACAAGACTTTTTTTTAAAATCTGGCTTTTACTTGAAATATATTTATAAATGTTTCTGTTTATATATTTGAATCTGTCTATTTATGTTTTTTGGCTATCGATATATTTTATAATACTTTTTACTATTTTATCAATATTATATATACATTTAAATGGGTTTCATTTGTTTATCTTTGTTGATCTTTATTTCTATGAAAAGTTTTTATAGTTTTATAGTTTTATAATTTTATAACAGCCGCTCCGTGACGCGCCTTTTTCTTCCCCTGCATCACGTGACCAAACAAGGAAGTGAAGTTGAACATGTCCGCGCATTAGTAACTTCATTGTGTGTGTGTGTTTGTTTGTTTTAATCCTGCCGGTCTGCAAACATGACAGACATCTTGTCGAGAATAAAAAACACCGTGGCGGAGAAAAAGAAGACGCCTGTGAGCCAGAGCGACTTACAGAAGTTTGGTTTAACAGGTGAGGGGCTCGTTTTTGATTCAGGTAGAGCGTGGAGTAGCCACAGGTGTTACGGTTTAAAGAGCGACCGTGTTAAACCGTGACCGTTAGCCGAATGTATAGCCGTTGAGAACAAGAAGATTTAGCTGTCCCTGTGAATGCCCTTTTATTATTATTATTATTATTATTATTATTATTTTATTAATTTATATCTATTCATTAATTGTACAATGCCAAAAAAAATAAAAACAAACAAACATTGGTCTTGTTTGACAGCTACCGTATATCTTCCTGTTTCAACAGCTGTTGTTGCTACGACAACCACAGACACATTCAGCTAACGGTCGCCAGTTAACACGGTCGCTCCATGAGTCATAACACCGGACAACTTTTTTGGACTAGAGTTTTTATAACAGCCTGTCTTTGTTTTGTTTTGTTCCTCTCTTGGTACAAACTGATCATCTGTCCCGCTGTGTCCTCCGCAGGGATACGGCTCAGACCTTACCAGCTGGACGGTGTGCGGTGGTTAACTCAGAGCCTGAAGAGCCAGCAGGGATGTATTTTAGGAGATGAGATGGGTTTGGGTAAAACCTGCCAGGTGTGTGTCTCTTATAACTAATAAAAGGTGATGCACGGTGATGTGTCCTTTAAAATATATAAATAATAACTAGTCATTGTGGCTGATGCAGTTTAACTTAACTGAACAGATCAGCCTTTTCACAGCAGACTTATTGACTTATCAATAAGTGTTGATAATAATATTAAATAATAAAGATAGTTCCATAGTTGCAGCCGACATGACCAACACCAGGACCCTGAAACTGATGCAGCTAAATGGAATTGAGCCATCACTGTCTAATATGTCTATGTCTAAAAGGTTTTTTAGCAGCTGAAGTTATTTTTATTATTACACTGTTTTGGAGCTAAAGTGAACGAAGGAGAAGGAGCTCTGGTAGCTTGAAATTTTGTTTCCCTCTTATCCTGTGCAAACAGCGTAAACATGACATATAAAATATAAGTTAAAGATGTAAAAACAGCGTAAACATGACATATAAAATATAAGTTAAAGATGTAAAAAATATAAAATAAAAATCTAAAAATCTAAAAATATATACAAGCTAAAAAGACATAGTGTAAACAGAATTATCAGTATAAATATAAGTATATGTATGGCTATATGGCTTAATTCCAGCCTTGAGTCCTTTGCTGCATGTTATTCTTTCTCTCTGCTGAACTTTCTGTCAATAAATACCAAAAAAATCTCTTTAAAAACAGAACAAACAAATGCAACAAACATTTTCCACTACAGTAATTAAAACAATTGTGGAAAAATAGTAAATCCTATCCTAAACACTTGCATCCTTGACAGTTTGCCTGTCAGACTGCCGACTGTCACAATCTTACTGCTACTGAAAGCGAGGAAAAAGAAATGCTGTAGACCTTTATTCACATCTTAAATGAGGAAATGTTTGAATTATAGAAATAACGGCTGTGTTTAATGCCGGCTCCCTATTATGACTTACTGACACACTGTGACTTCAACAAGAAACTTTGATACTTGACATTTTTAAAGCAAATATCGTCCTCGTCACAGTAGCTGTACTGTATGTTGGATGCCTCATAAATGTCACTGTTAACTAAGACTTCATATTGTATGTCAGACGATCTCTCTGCTGGTGTACGCGTCAGGAGCTCTCGGGAAGAAAGGTCCGTTCTTGGTGCTGAGTCCGCTCTCTGTCATGGAGAACTGGAGGACGGAGTTGGAAGGGTGCGATCACATTCACATACGAACCTACGTCCATTTACGTTTTCTGTAGTCTACTTGAAACGACAAACTTTATATGAAATCCTGAACTTGTGTTTTTACTTTGTTCCAGCTTTGCGCCGTCTCTGACTGTGCTCTGTTACAAGGGAGACAAAGAGAGACGAGCCGAGCTTCAGAGAGAAGCAGACACTCAGGACTTTGATGTTCTGCTCACTACGTACGAGGTCTGTGGCCGTTTTATGAAAACAAAATGACCTGAATTATAATTAACAGTACGTTGAACATGTTTTTCTTTCTTCTTTCATTGACAGCTGTGTCTCAAAGATGCTTCATTCTTGAGACGGTGAGTTTGATCTCATCATGATGTTACTGAGCTGTAATTTCATACATGGCTTCGCTGTTTTCATGTTTACTCCGCTCCTCAGGTGGAAATGGACCGTCCTTGTGGTCGACGAAGCTCACAGGCTGAAGAATCAAAACTCACTTTTGCACAAAACCTTGACTCAGGTACAGAGCCGCCTCTCGTTTGTGCTGTCAGATATTTACTTCTCTTTTATCATAGTTTTTTTTTAACTTTCCCTCGTGTCTGCGTGTCTCGTGTAGTTCTCAGTCGGCTTCAGAGTCCTGCTGACGGGGACTCCCATCCAGAACAACCTGCAGGAGCTCTACTCCCTGCTGAGCTTCATCCAGCCCAGCATCTTTACCGCTGATGAGTCGGACGACTTCGTCAACTCTTACTCCAATGTGCAAAATCAACCTGCTCTTGGTACGACAATCAGACATTGACATCGTGTGATGTTTATCTAAATCTGCGTTCCTTTTTAAAGGCAATACTTTGAAGGATAATATTAGTTGCATAAACTGGCTGTATGTCATGCACTGACTTGGTAATTGCTCATTAAATCAAACACTGCGTCCTTCATACTGTGCTTCTGTTTCCAGCTGCTGAGCTGCAGAGAGTCCTGGAGCCTTTCCTGCTTCGCAGAGTCAAGTCCGAAGTGGCTGTAGATCTGCCGAAGAAGACGGAGCTGGTGATGTACCACGGCATGTCGGCTCTGCAGAAAAAATACTACAAAGCGCTCCTGATGAAGGATCTGGGTGAGAAGACTACTAAAGACCAATGAATCTGTGTTTCATAGCTCTGTCGTGGTAAACTTTTTTTAAAGACTCACTGTTCATGAATCTCTCCTGATGTGTTCAGAGGTTTTTGGAAACGAGCAGGGCAACAGGAACCGACTGATGAACATCTTGATGAACCTGAGAAAGTGTGTTGACCACCCTTACCTGTTTGATGGTGAGCTGCACTCAGTGATCTTAACTCCTGATACACCCACATTCAATTCAAATCTCCTACAAAGTATAGTCTCTGGTTCTGCACCCACTTGCTTGAATTGTAAATGTAATATAAAAACCTTTGTCACACTTCTTTGTTGTTCCTTGTTTCTTGCGTAGGTGTGGAGCCGGAGCCTTTTGAGATGGGGGAGCATCTCATTGAAGCCAGCGGTAAACTTTGTCTTCTGGACAACATGCTGACTTACCTCCACAAAGGGTGAGTCAGACTGCCGGTTATTGGGCTCCACCTGGTGGCAGCTTGGCCTCATTCGACTTAAAATTCATTTATTTCCGTACGTGCAGGCTCAGTTTTGACATCATTTCACTTTCCACCATTATCTTTTAAACATTTCCAGTCGCTCTGACATTTATCTGATGAAATATTCAAACACAAATTAAGGAGGAAAAAGGAAAAAGACGAGCAGCGATAAGGTCGGGGGTGGCTTCCCTTTCTGCACTAAAAGACACCGCGTCTCTGTAAATGTGGTTATTTGCAGCCTTATCTCATCTTTAATGCCAGAAAATATGAGAGTGTGGTTTCCACTTCGTGGTCCACAGTTTCTCCAGTATTTGTCTGAATCGGTCTTTGCTGTTATTTATGTGGTCCAGAAGTGTCTGAATATAACTTATTATAACTAGAATCGGTCATGAAATGTGTTTTCTTGCAAACTTCCCTCCAATGATACACCTGTATTCACCTTTATCTGTGTGGTACTGTTGATGAACTCGAGCATCTTCAAGAGGAAAATTAAGAATTGATTGGAGACACTCCAAAGTTTATTCTCCTTCTGACTCTCCTCCTTTACACTCCTCTGTAAACAGTGTCTTTACTTCGTTTCTCTTGTTGTTGAAGGGGTCACCGGATCCTGCTGTTCTCTCAGATGACGAGGATGCTGGACATACTTCAGGATTACATGGAGTACAGAGGTGAGCAGAAGGATGAGTTGGCTTTGTGACTATACAGACCTTTACTCTCACTGTCTCTTTTAA
The DNA here is from genome assembly GCF_000972845.2 of Larimichthys crocea. Taxonomy (NCBI): domain Eukaryota; kingdom Metazoa; phylum Chordata; class Actinopteri; family Sciaenidae; genus Larimichthys; species Larimichthys crocea. The sequence goes on along the minus strand of NC_040027.1, from coordinate 13,509,531 downwards.
AACACCAATAAGAGCTACGACTGCTCTTTTAATGACATTTCTAAGCAAGTTTCTGCAAAAATTCACTGTGTATTTCTTTCAGTCAGAGCTGAATTGAGCGTTTCTCTTCAGGTTATAGCTACGAACGTCTGGATGGATCCGTCCGAGGGGAGGAAAGAAATCTAGCGGTGAAGAACTTCAGCAGCAAACAGATCTTTGTGTTTCTGCTCAGCACTAAAGCAGGTGACGGAAACCCTGAACTCTGTGCAGATAGAGAGCAAACTGTGCCCCCGATCAGGCATCAATACTGGTCACATTGTGTTTTTTAATGCAGAATCTGTAACATTGTTTGCTACGGTTTTGTGAATTGCAATGAATTGCTCGCAAACACAGCAGAGTTTCTGTTTTAACTGCGGTAAAAGTAATCGTTAGAGGCGCGGTAGGTGATTCATTTCATTCCCTGAACGACGACGTAGATACGGATTAATTTGGTATGATAAGACGACAGTCTGAGCTGCACTTGCATGCTTTCCTGCATATCGAAATCTACAGTCGGGTTCGTAGACGTTGCTGAGAGAGGAAAGGGGAGTGATTTCACAGAGATAAGAGCTGCGGCAGGATGACACACTGCTGTAAATAAGGCCAGCAACTCCTCTTAGCATGTTTTATGCACACTCTGAAAGTTAGTCATCATTTCCTGTCACAAATCATGTCCCTTTTTGTGTAGAATTTTTCAAGTTATATGAGTAAATACGGCGTTGTAGACTACTAACATGAGTAGCACTGGTTTCAGGTTATGCTTCCTAAACAAGCTGTCTTTGCAGGTGGAGTGGGCTTGAACCTTACAGCTGCTGACACAGTCATCTTCGTGGACAGTGACTTCAACCCTCAGAATGACCTGCAGGCTGCTGCACGCTGCCACCGGATTGGCCAGGACAGGTGACGTGTATGCTTTGCACTTTGATCGTCTGCTTTAATTACAAACTTCTTGGATACAAGAAAACTTAACTCATACAGGTCAGTATACTGAGGTTATCTGCAGTTACACATCACAAACTCATGGTGGAACGGACCAAATCTGAGGCAGCAGAACCAGAGATATCGTCATTTTTATCATCAATATTCATCATCAAAACCTGATGCCTACATTACCCACAATGCAACTCCAACTGTTGACATTTCAGTCGTGTGTTATTGCTACTTGCGGCAAATGTAGCGCTGAGCGGCTGGCCTGCAGCCGAGATGAGGAGTGGGCCACAGAAGGTCTGATAAGCTCGCTTCTTTCTAACTACACACCTCCAGATTTCTGTCATTTTCAGCCCCAACCGACGCTGACTCAAATGTCATCACTCGAGGACATTTATCTGATTTTGCGCAGCTCCCACTGAGGCTTCTTCTTTCACATGCAGTAGTACTCCCCAAGACCTGTAAGCACACTTTGATGTGTTAAATTGGTGGAGTTCCCCCTTAAAGACTTGGTACTTTAGACAGAAAACCTGCGTCATAAACTGGGGGCATGGGCTTTGAGGGGTAAAGGCCACTCAGTAGGCTGGAAAGGTCTGCTGAATAATGAGCTGCATTATGGGAACTGAAGCTTGACCTATACAAGGGACTAAAAGTTTGGATATCTGAGTCTAAGCTGCGCTGATATCGACCCCAATTTTAAAAATCTGTCTCACAAACTAAATCGCTGGAATACGAATCATAACCTTTGATCCACTGTGACTCTTCACAGGCCTGTGAAAGTGGTCCGCCTTCTGGCAAGAGACACCGTGGAGGAGATAATGTACTCGCGTGCCGTGTCCAAGTTGCACCTCACCAACACCGTCATAGAAGAAGGACGCTTCTCTTTACTGGATCAAGCTCAGTCAGCTGCTGCAGGACTGCAGGTGTGGGAACAAAACCACAAAGCCATTAGCATGTTCTTTGAATCCACAGTACTCATGTCTGATAAAAAACCCCTCCAGCTGTCACTCCTCTGTTTCCTGTTTTCTACAGCTAAGCGAGATCTTGAAGTTTGGCGTAGATAAGCTCCTGTCATCAGAGGAGAGCTCGGTACAGGATGTGAAACTGGAGAAGATCCTCGGTCCGTCACATGACGGTCAGTGGGTGGACAACGAAGACTTCGCCTCGCTCAGGGAGGAAAAAGAGGAAGACGAGAGCAGCTCTGAATGTGACGGGCTGAGTATGTGTTTTGTGTTTTTTGCGGCAACGTCGACTTCTCCTTTTTTACTTTTGGTTTTCACGCTGCAAACTTAACCACATGTGAAAATACACCACAGATTTCATCTGTTTGAGCTCACGTTCATGTTTACCAACACAAGCAGAACTCACTCTGCTTACTCCTTCCTCCACCCTTCAGACCACATGTACTACTTTGAGGGGAGAGACTACAGCAAGGACCCGAGCTCTGACGACCAGAAGAGCTTTGACCGTCTGCTGGAGGAGCAGCTGGACGAGTTCCAGCGAGCTTCAGGAGAGGGACGAGCTCTACGACACAAAGCCGGAGTAAGACGTCACTGCAAACCGACGGGAACGTGTCCAGTTTATCAAAAGCTGGAGTGCAAATCATTTAAAGCACACTGAATGTACACAACATTGTATGTAGGGCACTTTTGTTTATTCACATACTTGAAGGACTTCGTCTCGCTGATCTCAGCCTTCAAACTTTTCTATTCGGGGCATGATGGTTGGTGTAAAAACCACTGAATTAGGTTACATCTCATCTCAAGCTCCCTTAGTACCCACATCGGTGCTTCGTTTTGCTTTTGCTCTACTGCGTCTATGGTTCACTGACTTGTTACAGTTATACACATGCATGTGCCCGGCCCACACGCCCCCAGAACCTCTGACATTTAATATCACAGTGCAAACAAACACATGTTTATCCAGAAAAACACACCAGAAGTGGATTTTACTCTAAAGGAACACCCCTTAAATCATCACATACTGAACAATAAAGGGTGAAACATGGACTCTGTCACATGAATCACATGAAATATAAAGTCTTTTCTCTTCAGGGAGATCATAAAACTCGCCTGTAGCTAATGGAGTTGAACCGTGCACACAAGAGCGATAGAACATCAACAGACCGCCTTTACAAATAAAGGTCCGTGCTAAATATCCCAGTTTATGATCTTCCCTGTTAGCTGCTGTTACAAATTAGGATTGAAATATTGGAAATCACCACGAATCTAAGTTTGCAATGATGCTTTACTGGACTGTACGGTTACAGCACTAAATGTATTGAGTGTATTTCAGTAGCCTCAGCTCTCATTTATGGCGATAATACATGTTTAACTATGTGACTAACTTTGTGCTTGCAGGTTTCTCTGTCAGTCGCACTCGGGATTCCCACGAGGAAGAGGAAACCTCTCACCGAGGCCGAGCTGGAGCTGAGGCGCCAGAAAAGGGAAGAGGCTGCAGCCAAGAGAGCCAAACTTCAGGAGGACGTGAAAAAGAAGCAACAGGAGCAGAAACACAAGAAAAAGTAAAACACTTTGTCCTCAGTGAATTTCCTTTTTTAGCTCTCGGTGACTTCACCCACTCAGCCTAGACCTTATCTTACAGGATGGCGTGGTGGGAGTCATGCAGCTACAGATCACGGTGCCTGCCGTCTGTGGACAGTGAAGAAGAAGAGGAGGAGGAGGAGGAGGTGGAGGAGGTGGAGGAGGATGACAGCACCATGTGCTCCTCAGACTCTGACAGCAGGGCTATCAACTATGTTCTGGGGGATGTTACTCATCCCCACACCGCTCAGGGAGATGCTATCATCGTCCACTGTGTTGGTATGAAGCCTGTATCACTTGATAGGCACCATAGCAACATGTCACGTAGCATGATAGAGCGATAACGAGCTTTTCTTCTACACTTGATTATGTGCAGATGATTCAGGCCGGTGGGGCAGGGGAGGCTTGTTCACAGCTCTAGAGGTCAGATCAGATGAACCACGGAAGCAGTATGAGTTGGCTGGCAAGATGAAAGGTACAATTAACAATAATTACTCATGCCACAAACTTCCTTATCATGCAGAAGTCTGGTTGCGGATGAAGTGTGTTATATCTTTTCAGATTTGGAGCTCGGAAATGTGCAGCTCTTCCCCATCGATGACAAACAGTCCAGATTGGACGGGCGGGATCAGGTAGGTTCTGTTTAAATGAAACGCATGCTGCATGCAGAGCAGAGCAGCTGCTTGGAAATGCACGCCTTGCAGTCGTGGTGATCGTATTCTGGGTGTGGGTTTACGTGTGGCAACAGAACTGTGAAGTGGTGCAAACTGATAAGATGCCAGCGATTTAAAAAAAGAAACCTGTTGTTTCCATCTCCTTCCTGTTTTACCTCAGTTGGCCCTGATAGTGGCACAGCAAAGAGACAAAGGCGGCAACTTGTCTGGGATCCGTCTAACCGCTCTGGAAGAAGGGCTTAAGAAGATTTATGCTGCAGCCAAAAAAAACAAGGGTACAGTCAAACACCTTTTTAACAAAGACTTAAGTGCACCGCTTTCATGCTGTCTGGTCTTAGAGAAGTCAACAATGCTTAAATAAGCAACATTGCATGTCAATACAACAGGCCTGTCTGTGTGAGGGGTGGGCGTGATTGTTAAACTGGACTGACGAGATATGCAGGACACGCTGTGTGTGTGAGACATCTTGTTTGGCGCCGCCGTGTAGACAGACGAAGTTCTTGGAAACAATTATGGACAACAAAAAGAGCCTGAGAAGAATTTGATTTTTTCTCGAGTCGTAAAAAGACTCACTGGTGATATAAACTTTTGACAGCTGCCCCTCCCTCAGTTCAGCTTGAGTAGGATCGTAAACGTAGGAAATGGCTGAGTCGCTGACAGAAATATATCTTATTCTTTGAGCTTTATTTGACAGAGACAGCTGAAGAGTGACAGGAATGTGGGGAAAGAGAGAGAGAGTGGCAAGGACTGAGCCTTTGCACATGAGGCGGTTGCTCTACCAACTGAGCTAAACAACACCCTCTGAATTACATCTTTTTTCCCTCCCCCTCTCCCACAAAGCAAGTGTACATCTTCCTCGCATCGGACACTCCACCAAAGGCTTCAACTGGTACGGCACAGAGAGGCTCATCAGGAAACACCTGGCCTCCAGAGGCATCCCTACCTTCATGTATCCTTTGACTCAGCAGACAGCATCTGAAAAAAATGATATTTCTCAGAATCTGAGTCATTTTCCCTTAATTTGCCCTGACAGATATTATCACAGCAGAACAGCAAAGAACACAGCTCCACCTCAGACATCCACATCCTCCCCTACACCACCACCAAAGTCAGACAGGTCGGCGCACAGGACTGAAGCAGAAACCCCCGGCACCTCGACCTCTCACGAGAGCTTCAGCCCCGCGGAGCTCCCCAGCTTCATGAGCGGAGTCCGTGTGTTTTTCTACAACCTGCCTGCATCAGAGAGGAAGAGGCTGGCACGCTACCTTATCACATATCCTTTCAGACAGCAGCTTCATTACTTCATATCAATCATCTTTCCAGATAAGCATGACCCAATAATGAGCATATTTAAGTAAACGGTTAACCCTCGGGGGTCCCGTGAAAAGCTCTATCAAGTGCTTTTTGCAATCTTGGGTGATTGCTTGGACCCCTGAGGTTTTTTATGTACAATCTTCTGCATGTGAAGACCTGCTTGGTGAAGTTATCTTCATATATATAAAAACAAAATGTGACAGCTCCTTAGCTGCAGTGCACGTATGATGGAGATGAGGAGGAGATCATGAGCCCGGAGGTCACCCACATAGTTGCAGAGGTGGAGAACAGCATCCACTCACAGGTTAGTGTACATTTTTCATGAGCGGGACCAAAAATAGATTTAAAACTTGTCGATTTTTTTATATAAACACACAAGCAGATGATATTTATTTAACTTTATATCCTACTGTTATTTATATGGACAGGAGCTCCAGGATCTGGTGGGTCAGTACCCGCAGGCTGTCCCCGTGCAGAAGGACTGGCTCGAGTCCAGCTTCTCCAAACAACGCAAAGTCAACACGACGCCGTTCATCTTACATCCGCTCTGAGATCTCTGTTTTCTTTCACCTCTTTTTTTTTTTTATGAATGATCACGTTGAATGAAGCATCAATGAATCCACTAAATGTCAGATCATTTATTTAAAGGTTATGGAGCCCGTAAAGGGTGCTGAAGAGATTCCTCCCTGCACATGCGGATCATTTTATGACATTCTTTGAAAAATAATTAAATGTTTCTATGAATATTCAGCCGATGGCGTTTTCAGATGAGTCACATGAGTCACGGTGGTTTTGGGTTCGGTTTCAGTGAATGACTGATGATGATGAGTTGCACAAGATCATTTACTATAAATTCATCTCACGCATATCTAACACCAGCCACCTTTTTATTAATGGAGATAACTCTGCTAATGAAGTTTGATTGCCACCTGTGAATCACATCACAAGACGAAGAAGTGTTTGATGGAGTTTTGAATAATCAGCCAGGCAGCTGGTTTTTAATGAGAACTATAAAACCATAAAAGTGCAGCAGGTCACTACGCTTTAAATGATTGTATGCGCTGTAATATAACAAAAAAAAAACAATCTTCAGCTCTCAATCTGCAACTTTTTTTTTTTAATCTGCTCTACTTTTTGCTCCGTGGTTCAAACAATTATTGCAAAGTTATTATTTATTTTAGCGCTGAACAAAGTCAACATCATAAAACTGCTCAAACATTAACTGGCTCCTCCACTTTGTGTAATTGGACAACATCTCAGTGTAAACTTCTTAATGTGTCTTTTTAGCATCATGGAAAATAAACAAGAAGTTTATGTAAAATAAGAATCTTTATTTTTAGTTACAGTTTGTCTCCTGGGTTACTGCTGTTGGTGGTTTGTGTTGACACAGGTTATATAGTAAATCATCATTAATCCTCAGCGTGTGTGTGTGGTGTGTGTGGGTAGGAAGTGTAGCACGTACACACACACTCACACACACACACACACACACACCTTCAGCAGTTACAGGGTGGAGTCTGTCAGAGGGGCGGTGCTGCTGAGCGGCAAAGTAAAGACCAAACGCACCCACTGCGTCACTGTTTTTCATGTGTCTCAGGAGAGACGACACACAAAAAAAGACAAGTTTAATATTCAGCTCATTTTTTTTTTAAAGTGTTTTTTTATTTTTTATTTTATTTTTTTGGCGCCAAACGTGGACTTACCTGTTCGAGGCGCGTGAAGCTGAAGCAGAGACCTTAAGGTGAGTTGAAGTAATTTCGACATGTCACCTGTCTGTGTTAACGAAACAGCAAAGAGTGAAGCAGGACGCTTGTTTTTAAACTTTTAGTAAAGTTTTATCAGTTATTAAAACTTTAAATTGCAGCTCTCACCTCAAACTTCAGGAGAAATCTCCAACCTGAGGCGAAAAGAGGTGAAAATGTCGCGTGTACACACCTGTAATGTTTTTTTTTTTTAAACCTGTTTATCAAAGTGCACGAAGTCAGCATGAAATATGAAAGTAGTCGGAGACATATCTGGGTCAGCCTCAGTGGAAAAGCGCATTTTACAACGTGTGTGTGTGTGTGTGTGTGTGTGTGTGTGTGTGTGCTTTAAATGAGTGTATTGACATATACAGGAACAGCCAGGCGTGCTGTGAGGTGAAGCTCTCTAATAAAGCTGCTGCAGACCTACATTCATATTAAGTAGATTGGCGTGTGTGTGAGAGGCTGGGGGTGGAGAAGTGACTTTAATGTCCAAATTAAAGTGTTTGGATGTTGCTGTGAATCAAACATTACTCAGACATCCAGACAGAGATTTTCTTTTTGAATCTTCTGGAAGTTTTGTGGTTTTAATTTTTCCATCTGTGAAGAAGCATCATTTCCTTATTCCTACATGAGTTCATTTTTTTTTCTCTCCTTGAGTATTAACCACCAACCACTTTGAGAAAAAAGTCCCCTGTGTGGGAAGACACTTTGTCACACACTAAATATGTCCTCACCACCAAGTGAGTGTGGGCTGATCTAATGTTACGAATCTCCTCAATGAATATATGAGTTTATAAAAAAATTCTGAAACTGCTGTACTTTCACATATTTCGCCTCGTCAGTTTTGTTTTAAAGCGACTCGTGTGTTCAGCAGAGTTTCTTCTGATGGAGCTTAAGTCAGACACACATGGATGTCAGGAGGAAGAGGCCTAATGATGATGCCCACTTCAATCTACTCGGCTTCAGCACCAAATAGGTGAGCGTGATGGCAAATCCGGCAGCCAGACGTCAGCAGACCTTTGTGGGTTTTGACTGACATCCATCTACATACGGACAGAAAATTATATAGATATTACACGACAATATGTATACAGAGGTCAACCAAAATAAACACTCAACGCCAGATCTTCAGAGGTACTAAACTAGTTCTTGATGAGTGTTTGCAGCACTTTGAAGAACCTTTTTTAAGGTTATTTGGCGAACCGAAAAGAGAATCCTTAAGACTTCTTTTTGTTGTTGTTTATTTTTATTTGGGGAGCTGAATTTGCAAAAAAAAAAAAGTTCTTTAAGCTTCATTTGCAAAACCTTTGGTGCCTTCAAGAACTTTTTTTTGCTGTTTAAAGTTCTTTGAGTCACCTGTTTTTAGATAAAAACCAAAAAACAGTTTGAACAATGTTAAACAGCCTTTTTTTGAACCTGAGGTACAAATAAATTATTGTTGTGATGATTTCTAGTTGTAAATGTTATAATATTCTACAGCTACTTTATATAGAGAGCAGTTATTAATGTGTTAATAATTAATATAAAGTAATTAATAACTTCACTGGATAAACTAATAAAAGTATACGTATACGTCTTTGGTGTCACCGTGAAAAACCTCCTCAGGTTTTAACTTTTATTTTGAAGGATGAAGGAGAACCTTTTACCTCTCAGTTATTATCAAGCTCTTCCCAGATGATAGTGTCGTATTAATAGTAATAGTATCTGTAATCAAGCATCCGGTAGCAGCATGAGACACAATAAACAGACATTAAGGTTAACCTGTGAGATAAATCTGCATTTAAATTAAACCTATGCAAAGAAATATAGAAATAGAAAACTATGTAAGAGTAGAAATGTTTTACTTTATATACATCAATATCACATTAATAATCGCTCTCTATAAAAAGTAGTTGTAGAATATTACTCTTTATTACACAGCCACATGTTAATCAACAGGTTTGACATATAGCAGCTATATGTACTTCAGGTTCACAAAATATGTGATCAAACTGTCCCTTTGTTGGTTTTCATCAAAAACCAGTTCACAAACAGTTCATCAGTTCATCAGTTCTCCAAAAATAGATTATTTAACATTAAATGCTTCCTTAAAGCACAAAAAGTGAAGCAGATGTGACCTCAAGAACTTTCTCCCCCCAAAAAACCCAAAACAGCTTTCTTAAGAATTAAAATGTTCTCCAGAAAACTAACAAAGTGTTTCAGATCTCTTATGAGGAACCGGTTTTTCTCAGCGTGTACTATTTCGAGAACTGTGGCCGTGGCCAATCAGAAGTGGCAAATATATGCAGATATGAGTGATAAAGATCGGGGTAGTGACAGCTGCTCGAACATCAAGCAAGAAGCAACAACCAAGACGGACACTGTCGGTCCTCTAACAGGCCTGTTTACTCCAGTGTTCCAGTACTTTGTCCTGAAACGGGAATACTAGATTACCTCCCCAAGTTATGTAAATGATTTTTCAGTGAGCCCGATCTGTCGAGTTAACTTCACGCCTCTCTCACGTGCCTCTTTCTGCCAAACGACATCTTCTTCTCGTAATCAAAATGAATCGTGTTAATAAATCTGTGTCTCACTCGCAGTCACATCAGCCAGCTGAGCAGGCTCCTTAACAGCCACCACAACACGCCTGAAGAGGACGATGAGACCATGAGCACAGAGGAGCGAGTAGCCAACGTCGTCCACAACCCGGACTCCACCCCGAACCCCGACGGGCCTTTCTCCCTTCCAGAGCACGCCACGTTTGCAGATGGCTCCCTGTTTAGAACACAAAGGCAGGAACACAAACCCAACCACGCTTTTCCTCATCCAGGCCCGGGTTACTTCACGTACCAGCCTCCCCGTAGCCTCCCCGCCGGGTACAGCCAGCCCACGCCATTCCCCAGCCAGGACAACAGTGCCTGGCTTCACCCGAGCTTCGAGAGCAACTGGTCGGGGTATCCCACCAGCCTGCCGTCGTGTTTGAATCAGAAAGATTTCTCCAGCTGTACTGGCGATAGCTGCCTGTCAGGGTGCAAGTCCCTGTCGCTGCCCGGCAGACACAGCTCCTGCATGAGCAGCTTGGAGCAGCCGTTTTCTCTCTGCTCCAACCCACCTTCGGCCAACTTGTGCCATCACACGTTGCCTCCGTACTCGTGCTCGCCTCAGGGAGCCGCCTGCTGCGCGCAGTGCCCCGCGGATGCCTTCAAAAGGGGCCCTGTGGCCAACAAACCTCCCTGGCCTCCGTACCACCCGGCTTACGGCCCGTTTTGTAAGTCTGCTTCACTGTTTACACACACAGGAGCTGTACTTAGCTGTATTAGTATCAGGAGCCCTGAAGGGACGTGTTGTCTTTATTCTGTCTTTATTCTGTCTTTGCTTAGATCCAGGTGACTGCAGACTCCCTGGAGCTGGATACACACAAATGTGAGTTTTTAAAGACAAATCTGAAGCACTGAACTCGTGTTGCATGTGCATAACTGTGATCTTTTAACACCGTGCAGCGGCCACAACGCACCGGCTAAAGAGAAGAACCCTCCCTGCAGCACGCCGCTGTCTCTGGAGCAGAGTAAGCGTCGACCTGTAGATCTGCAGATTAAAGATGAGCTGCTGTATTCTGCTGCTTTTATTATTTATTTATTTATTTACTTGCTGTTCTTGAATACAGGGAGGGTATTTGTCACTTATGAAGCGGACAACGACAAGCACGTCAATGAGATCATCAACTTTGTCGCTCTGCTGCGACACAACGGCTTTGATACGCACGTATGTACAGAAAGTTTTTTTATGTCTTGACACAGGAACAGAGATGGGCAGGAAGATGGACAGAGGATTGATTTTTAGGTGTCCCAAAAAAGTTAAGAAACCTCGACGGGTACAGACAGTATCAACTAGAGATGGGAGAATACACCTTCATCTGTATAACAGGAGATACTGGCAATGATATATAACGGTATATAAGTTTATAAGTCGCTCCTGATGTGTTGTGAACGTCGTGTCGTTCATAAAAGTTTTAGTTCAGTTGTTCTAGATCAACTTTGATGACACAAGGCCGAGCATTCAGCACTCACCGGATTTGTTTGTCTTGTAAGACGTCAATTAGTGTCTGAGTGTTTAGAGGTGGCTCCAATATTTACTCAGATGACTCACGTTAACTTCTCCCATTACATTCAATAGAAACAGGAGCTGCCATTTCCTAAAGGGAAGTGGCCGTGACTAAACCAACGTGATGCAGACACAGGAAGTGACTCTTAAGTGGGGTGTCTCTTTTGTTGACCATCTCTGGTAAAACTGCAGACAGTGTAGAGAATGGACGGCTGTAGCTATAGAGACCAAAACAGTTTTTGTACCAGGCTGTAAACATGTTTATTTCTGCTGTGAAGTTGGACATTTTAACATGGGGACTTATGGAGACTGACTCGTTCTGTAGCCAGCCTCAAGTGGACGTTTGAGGAACTGCAGTTTTTTTTTTTTTTTTAATGGCAAAATAAATGTCAGTACTTTATATTTTTGCTTTGTTGGGGGAGTTGTCTGACTGTTGTTTCTGACTTATGTCTTTGTTTGTTTCAGATCGATATTTTCGAGCAGCAGTTCAGGAGTATAAGCAAGATAGACTTCATGGAGCGATACCTCAGCGAGGTAAAAACAAACAGATCTTACTAAGTTGAGGACAGAGGCGTCTTAAAACACTTTTGGTATCGTAATCTTGGGCTGTTTGTCTTTCTGCATGATGTTTTTACGAAGCCTGAAGTGAAAACAGTACAGTCATGGTTCGGTTCTTCTCACCCAGAAAGAGTACCTGATCATCATCATCATCAGTCCTAAGTACTATGAGACCGTGACGGCCTCGCCTGTTGGCCTGGAGAACGACGAGAGGACGTTCAACACCGTCTACATACATAAACAGGTTCGCAGAGTGCAAATGGGAGACAGAAATATTGAACTCTTATTTTAAATGTCAGCGAGTTTCTTTTTGTGTCTCGTAGCTCCAGAACGAATTCATTCAGAACGGAAGCAAGAATTTCAGGTTTATTCCCATCGTGTTCCCTGGGGCCAAAAAAGTAAGTTTCATACTTCATGACAGGTGGAAAGAGAGAAAGCTCATAAACCTCACTTTTAATTTAAACACATACCACATCAGCAAAACACTTTGCACTGTTATTTTCTCGTCATAAACGCCCAAAAGCTTTCGTGACTGAGTCTCTGCTTTATGATCACAGTGTCACGTTCCCAACTGGCTTCAAAACACGCATGTTTACGGATGGCCGCGTGACCGGGACGACATCCTGCGTCGACTGATGAGGGTGGAGAAGTACAATCCGCCACCTATCGGGCCGCTACCGACCATCGTTTCCATCCCCATATAGAGACCGCTCACTTGAAGACACAGACTGGACTGAAACCTTTAAAAACAAAAAACAAAAAAAATATTTCTGGACGACATTGTTGAGGTGAACAGGAATACGTGTTTCATTTTAAGTTACTGTGATGTTTAAGGGTGCTGCGTGAACCTTTTTCTCCTGGTAGATGTTGTAAGTAGTTCTTTTGAATTACAACTGAAACGGAGGCGTGCCGACAAGCTTCTCAAGGTCCCTGCAGCTCATCACACTGCATGCACGTTACATGAGTAATGTTTACTGGTGCTACTCCAAGTTTACAGCCTCACGAGTTCAGCACAGTTTAAAAATTAATTTAGCATATCTGTATTGGGACTCACATGAGCACACGTTGTATAATTAAAGGTCGTGGCAGATATAATGAACAGTGTGACTGTATATTAGCAGAGCAGGATTAGAGAGGTTTAATTTATGAGAAGCAAACACTGTACAAGCTGCAGCAGCCGCCTTTTATCTCTCTTACTGCAGCGTCTCTCTGAGTTACTGTTGTGTATTTCGAACGCCACTTGGTTGATTATTTTCGCAGCATTATCTGAAATGTATGTCTGTTTTTGCACATTTTTTAGCCCCTTTTACTACAAATCAAACCACCAGTTTACAAGGAGAGCATACCCCAAACAGCTGTAAGTGTAGTTCTGTGAAGAAAGAAAAAAAAGGGCTAAAACAAGCAAAAACTGGTAATTTTGTTCATGTTCCTGTGATAAAACAGATCGTGTAAGACGTTTCAAGCACTGGCGTCGCCCTCAGTTGATTTAATTGTACTAAACATGTGAAAAATGTTGTATTAAAACGTGTTTGCAGGTGAAAGCATGTCCCTACTCTGACATCTCCTCTTGGAGATGCATGATTGTCTTGTGCAGCTGGCCCTCATACAAGAGACAAGCACAGACCTGGGACCGGTTTTGCCTGCAGGCCTTCGTGAGCTGCATTCTTCAGTTTGGGAACGAGGCATGAGAACTTTTGTGGCCTCTACCAAGTGTAACGCTCAGGAGGAATTCAGCCTGAGAGGCAGAAAGCAGACTTTCTTTCTTGTAGTGTTTGAGGCTCACACAGGATGTCGTATCAAGATGAGTAGCTGACACAGCTGCCTGCCTGCCTGCCGTGTGGTACGACTTCTCAAGAATCGGCATCTTTAGACTCAAATGGGTCATCACAACCTGTTTGTGGTTAGAGACAAATCACGTGTAACACCGTGACACGATTAAGGAAAATGTGTGTGCGCAGAATATATTGTGTTCTCCCGCTGCTGCCAGACATTAAAATAATAATAAATAAATAAATCCTGTTTTATTACCTAAACATTAAAAAGCGGAGCGTCACGATGTGGTTTAATGGTTTTATCTTCACAAGAGGTAACACTGCAGATGTTCATACAGACGTCATAAAAAAAAAATCTGAATACAGTGTTTCATATATTCATCCATATATTGAAAAGTACATGAAATAATATTAATTTTAATAACATAACAAAAAAAGGACAATGACATCTGTAATAAAAGTGGATTACAAAGTGACATTTTATGTAAATAACTCTTAAGAATTAGGTAACAGGAAATCAGACAATAGTTCCATTTAACTGTATGTAAAAACATCGAAGTGCTATTTGTTCAAAGCTACAAAATACACTTAAAAAGCAGGAAGCGTTTTCTTTTTTGTGTGTTTTTAATTTCCTTCAAGGAAAAAAAAAAAAAGTACTATAAAATAAGTTACAGTACAGTGAATTTGTTGTTCCCGTCTTCCAGCCTTTTGTAAGCACAAACAACAGGAGTAAAGAGATACTGCTTCCTCATCAGAGAGGCGTCTTCTCCAGAAAGGAAATGAACAGCCGCGCTGTTGTCGATAACTCTGTGTGTGTATGTGTGTGTGTGTGTGTGTGTGTGTGTATATGTATGTGTGTGTTTATAATAGCCGCACAAACACTTCTGAAAATGCGAAACCTTCTAATCTTCGACATCATCTGCGTGTCTTCTCTGCCCGCTCTGTCCTCTTTGTACTTCATGAGCTCAGAATAATTTGACAAATACTTCATGTTTAGTCACATAACACGGAGGGCCAAGCTCTCATACGTCGTCAGCCGGCAAAGGAGGTATGTTGAACCTTGGTCTAGTGAAAAAAGCCATCTTCTCTCTGCCGACAAAGGAAAGACAGAAGTTATTTTTAACACTCGTTATGATGTAAACGCCTGTCGATGAGCACTGACGCAGGATAAGGATTGGTGTCTTAATGCTGCTGCTCACCAAAATGTTTCTCTTCATGGATTTAAAGACAAATCAATAAATGATACAATCTGTGAATATTTATCTCATATGAATACAAGACCTTGCTGCTCACGCCGGACGGCTACTTTCAACCTGCGGAGAGCTGAAATCAGAGAACGACACAGCGAAGGGCCACAAACCGGGTCGCTGCAGGAAGGACTCAGTGGTACATGGGGAGCGTGATCGACCAGCTGAGCCACCAGGATGCTCCTATTTATTTTTCTTATCCACCTCGTTTATATGAGCTGCTGTAAAGTGAATTTCCTCAGTGTGGGTTCAATAAAGTCTATCTCATCTTATCTTGTCGCTCTCCGATGAAAACCATGTCTTCTCTTCAACATGTAGATTCTTATTCGCCAACAAAAAGATGCTTTGTTACATCGCGTATGTAGGACAGACGGGAGAACTCTAAAATAGCTTTGATCAGTCCGATTGATAGTTTACTAAATGAGGTGAACATAAACAGGAGAGGCTCTGAACCACCCACACGTCGTGACAAACATTCACAATCCACGTAAATCCATTTTAAATATTGATGACCGTGTAAACACAGATTTTCATTTTACTGTCTCGTCCGCTGACGGTATAAAGACTGGCTGACGTATCCGTGACGTCACCCACAGGTTTCTGAAGAGACGCTTTGTTGCCGCCCTGTCCACCTCTCGGCTAATCTGAAAAAATACCGTCTATAGACACACAGTTCAGTGTCAGCAAGCATCTACATTCAAAATATGAATCTAAATAAAGAAAACGAGCTCTTTTTGCTAAGGGCAAAGTTTGCTGGGATTGGCTCCAGCCCACTGTGACCGTAATTATGATAAGTTATGACAGATAATTAATAAGAAGACTGAAACTGTGCGCGGCATTCCTTTGATCTGTCTGAGACTTTCTGCTTAGGTAACAGGTTTTGCTGCTACAGACAAAGTAAATTCTTGTCACTGCAGATCCTGTGGTTACCTTCCACTGTTCTGATATAATATACTACATAAAATCTATGTACGCAAATGTTATCCTGAGTTAATTAACGAGAGAATATTCTCACCTCAACGTCAGAAATTCTGAGAAAACTGAGAGAATAAAACGTACGACTGCTTGAGGCGTCTGTACAGCAGCACCCTGACTCTGTTTGACCTCAATGGACCTGCACCTTAAGTAATCGTGTATAAGTGTGTCTTCTATATTTGTAAGTGGTGTGTCGCTCTGTCGGTGTGAGGGTGATGTTCCTGGTGGGTTCAGCACAATCCCTGAATACCTGAATGTCTGCACTGGCAGGGGCTCCTTCTGGCTCTGCCCCCTCATCTGCAGAACCTCTTTAGAAGCCTTCCTCAGCCTCCTCTCTGCCGCCTCCTCCTGACGCTGCTCCTGCTTGCTTTGGCTGGCCTGTGGCGCAACAAAACAAAAAGAGTCAGCTGCTGCAGTCTCACTTTTACTTTGTAAAAATAAGAGTAGCCACTCCTGCCTCTGGTCTCACCTGTCTCTGGGCCTCTCTGAGCAGGCAGCGGAAGCGCTCGTCTCTCAGGGCCCAGTGCGGCAGCTCGGCGTCCTCCCTGGCTTGCGGTTCCTCCAGTCGTAGCTTCAGCTCCCTCAGCGCGCTCAGCTCCTCCATCAGCTGCCTCTGACGCGTCCTACAGGCCTGGAGATCCAGCTCCAGGTCCAGGGAGGTACGCGTCGGCTGCTCGGCCAGAGAGGAGCGGTACGACTGCTGCTCGCGCGCACACACAACACACACATCAGAAACTAGAAAACTCTTTTTTTGTACAAGCTCGAGACAAAATAACAAGACCGTACCTGCTTATATCGCAACGTTCTTCTTTCCAACGTGTTCCTGACAAAGGGCGATTTCTTTGGTAGGGTTGAGCTGTCACTGTCGCTGCGATACAACTGAAGCAAAACAAGAAACCAGGAACTTTACCGTTAAGTCGTAAATGTCAGTCAACAACACTGATGACAGCCTGTCGACAAAGGTGATTGTTACAACGTTCCTTTTCATAGGTCACAGAAACTCACCCTGCAGACATACTGACTGCGGGCGCCGGGAGAGAACGTCTGGGAGCGAACGATGGTGCTCCCACGCATGAAGGGCGAGGCGTGACCCCAGCGGCCTCCTCTCTCTTTGGGCCGGATTCGCACCGGCTCTGGGTACAAGCCCTCCGTCATGGTGGCCTTCTCCAACTGCAACAACAAATCGATTATGATGCGGCAGACTTTTAAAAAAAGGTTGGATGAGCTCTACACTGTCACTGCTGCAGACTTTACCTTTACTGTGGAGTGTTTGCTGCTTGTCTGGTCGCAGCGCCCTCCGGTGGTGATGCAGATGCCCTCTGCACACAGCCCCTCTGAGCAGGCGGCTGTGAACGCCGTGCTGTTGCTGCAGCCGCTGTCAACCGACTCCGCCTGCCAGCTCCTGCAAAAAAACAAAAAAAAAACACGGTCACTTTGATGCACACGCTGGAGGCGGACAGTAAGCGAGCTTCGTGTGTGGCATGACAGAACTTGAGAGAACTTGAGAGAGCTCGAGGCATAAAACACTCGTCACCTTTCAGACGCCACCTCCCCGGGCTCATCCTTCTTCTCCAGCCTCTGCAGCTCCAGCTCTGCCTCCCTTTCCTCCAGGCGGGTGGTGGTGGTTGTGGTTGTGGTGCGTGACAGCAGAGTGCATACAGTGTCCTGTAACGTCACAGATCAATCAGCAGAGTGCATACAGTGTCCTGTAACGTCACAGATCAATCTGTGAAACACCGTCAACATTCCTCGTCCCTCATCTTATGGCAGGTTTCTCATTCTTGTTAGTTAATCATTTTAACGAGCTGCACACCTGAACACTGCAGGCGACGAGCAAGAGGCGCGGCGAGGTTTATACTTTAATTTAATTAAGCAAATGTTTTATTGTTTCTATTTGTTTTAGTGCAGGGTCAAATTAGTTCACTTTTTTTTGTTCTTATCTGAGGACAAAATGAAGTTTATTTTTCTCTCTCTCGCCTCTTCAGACCTCTGAAAATCCTTCAAATGAAACAGGAAAAGTCACTCTGTGTTTACGCCTCAGCAAATATTTGACCAGTTTTGTGACACAGCATGAAGGACTGACAGAGCTATTACGGTTACAATAGTCATGGTGACTGGTCGACTTGTTATTTGTGATAATTATGTGTTAATGACTGTGCCAATTATTTTAAATTACATTGTTAATTAAACATTAAAACCCCATATTTGACTGAGCAAAGACAACTTTTCAAAATCAGAGATATCTGATTGTTTTTGAAAAATTAAATGCACATTTAAAAAAAAAAAAAAAAAAAAAATAGGACAGGGTTTGATGTTTACAACTCTGTTGGTCTGGTCGAGTTTCAGCTGTCATTTATAGATGTGATAAACAATGAACAGACGATGGTTTTTCAGCCGCGCAGCGACAGGTCTGAGACTCTCTAATGCTCTTTTTATAGCCAGTGATGTCACTAACCTGTTGACATTTAACCTCATTATCGACAGTCGTCAGTTAAAAAGACCAGAAATGGACCAGATATAAAAATGCTCGGGCTGCATGAGGTCAGTAACTATTATTAAAGGCATGAACCTGTGAAAATCATGAATATTAAAGTGACGTAACTTTTTTAATTTGAATGATCTTCGTGTATTTAAACACTTCTTCTCTCCGTCTGCCTGAGGCTGATACCGGAGATACCTTGAGCTAAGCTGTTTCTCAACACTGCCGTCATTAACAGAACAAACACATGGCTGTGTGTGTGTGTTTACCATGGCTCTGGGCCTTTGCTCGTCCTCCTGGTTGTCGTGGTGTCTGCGATGGCCAGGGTTCTTCTGTTCAGGCCTGGGCAGCTCGGTCCCACCCACAATCTGCACTCGCAGCCAGTGGTAAACCATCTCTGCACTCCCCTCACAATCAGCCAGGCTCACCTGGGCTGTGCCCTGCAGAAGAAGTAATTATTTTAATTTAGATATCAGATAGTTGGGCGTTGTTGTGCTGCCGCATTCTTTCATTATCCATCATCAGTACGCGGAGACGCACCAGCAGTTCCTCCTGAGCCTGAGGTCCCAGCGAGCAGACAGACAGCTGCAGAGCGCACACCGCCAGGGCGTTTGCAGGGACAGGAATGCAGAAGCCTTCATTGAAACTCATCTGGGACTGCGGCTCCAACGCCGTACAACAGTAAAACGCACAGGCCCTGCCGGCGTCCAGTGGAATCAAGTGCACCTTCACGTACCTGGACGAGAACAGAGCGATGACACCGTGAGATTTCTACCTGAATTTAGAAATAAACGATGAACGTGTTACTGGTCCTCTGACAGAGATACAGAAGATATTCTGAAAATGAAAGTGTGTCTTTGCTGTAACTCTCAATCACAACCTTCATTTAACGGAGACAGCTGAAGAGTGACAGGAACGTAGGCAGAGAGAGAGAGATGAAAAATCGAACCCTGAGCCGCTGAGGCAAGACCTGAACCTACGAGGTGAGCCACCAGGGTGGAACAAATGATCACGTCACCAAAAATTATTATGCCTGGCCCAACAAATTTAAAATCTGGTGAGTATTTAGAGGCAGACAGAGCCAGGCTAATTGTTCCCTTTATTTCCAGTCTTTGTGCTAAGCTAAAATCTCCTGGCTTCATATTTACTGTCCAAACACGAGAGCGCTGTAAATCTTCTTATTTAACTCTCGACATCCTAAAACGTCGATCTGTTGCTTCTGCCGAGTACTCACACTTTGTAGCCGTCTCTCACGATGGACCTGTTTAAATTCTTGAGCTGGAGCAGATGTAGCCGCAGAGACTGAGAACTGGACTCCCACCTGCAGCGAGGAGAACATGGAGTCAGACGCTGACAGTGAGTGACCACGCCACCCACGTACCGGTCTACACTAACAGTTTACTCACAGCAGCCCCAGCTGGATCTGGGTGGGCTCGCTCACAGAGGTCAGCTCTTTCATGTAGGACATCTCGTCGGACTCCTCCGCCCTGTTGGAGGAACGACAAAACGAGAGATAAACAAACTGGTTTCCTCTCTCACAGGAGGCAAACTGAAGCTGCGTGCCACATTTGTGCAGTCTTTAAGCTGTTCTCAGTTATTTCTGTGCTGGATTCAGATTTGAAGATGTCAACACTGCCTGGAGGCTTTAAATCACACAAATAAAACAACTCTCAGAGCTCCAAGTGTATTTTGGTTGTTGTAGTTCTTTCCTCTGTCACTAGGAGGCGGATTTGCTCCAGAGAGCTCATGTTTGTGTTTCGTTTTATCACTACAAGGGTGGACCTCCTCTCACCTTCTGCCCCAGGCCTCGAACACACCGCTGTCTGTGGCCAAAGCATCCTCCGACACGCCTGCAGAGACTCTCCTGGCCCTCCTGCCGCTTCGGTTTCCGCTGTTTCCCCTCAGAGTCACTCCTAAAGAGGAAAACACACCCAGTTATTCATCAGGTAGTCTCCTCTCTCTGGGAAAAAGGATCAGATCTCGTTCACTTGCCTGTGGAGGTGAAAGCCCCCTGAGCGCCGCTGTCTCTGTGACTCTTGTTGTCCAGTTGATGCACGCCGGCGGCGGGGCCGGCCGTGTCCAGGGGTTGTGTCTGCGCTCGCAGCCCCTCTAACAGGCCGCGGCCCGCCTGCTCCATGTACTCCTCTGTCATCTGGGTGAGAGGGCAGTCCTGAGGGGCGGAGTGGTAGGGCGTGTCCATGGGAGAGCTGGGCGGCGACAGGGAGGAGAGCGAGGAGCGGGAGGAAAGGGAGGCGAGGGACTGCGGGGTGTCGTGGGAGCGCTTGGTTTTGCTCTGGGTCAGGGGGTCGGGTGTGAACATGGAGCAGTCTCTGGACACCGTCTCCGGTGGCAGCAGGTAGCGTAGATGAGGGTCGAGCGGCTCCCCGGCCCCATCGTGGCGCTCGTACTGGGGGAGACCGTAGATGTCGCTGAAGCTGATGGAGCTTAGGGAGCCTCGACTGGACGCCAGGGAGCCCCGGCTGGAGGCTAGAGAGCCGCGACTGCTGCTGGACGACACCGTCAGAGAACTGGCCGACAGGCTGGAGACACAGAAGACAAGAGACGGTAAGAAAAGACACAGAGGTGAACTGAAGAACAGCTGGAGTGTGTGTGTGCTGCACCTCTTCAGCTGGGAGTGAAGGTATGTGGTGATGCGTGTTGCCTCCTCCAGCTGCCTCAGCAGGACGTTCCTCTTCTCCTGCTGAAGGATCCTGACAGGAGGAAAGAGAGAGTCAGTGAAGTTCACGGAGTTAATCTGGTGGTCTGTCCTAAAAACTGTCATGTATACGTCTTATTCTGACACTAACAGACAATGAGATGTTTTAACTTTACACGTGCTATGTCCCAACTCCTTACTACATACCAACTGTACACAGCATCGACTATATCGTCCCCGTCTGATGAAAATGGAGGTTTTTCTCAGAAAGTAGCTCAAAATAAACAAAAACGCTGTAATGAGACAAATTTAGTGCCACAATCAGTGAAACTGTTTAATATTGTAAATGGTTCTAACAACATGCGAGTGGTTCAGAGCGTCGACCCTCCTCTCTGTGTCCACATCAGGTCCACAGAGCTGACTCAAAACTATTTTAGACAGAGATCAGCCTAATCATCATTAATCATCAGTCTGACTCAGTTTAGAGAGTTCGCAGAGCTCGTCGTCTGTCCTTGAATCAAAAGTTAAAATGTTATTTATGCTCAAGCTCTCCTCTTTCTATCTGTCCTACAGACATGATGTAATAAAAAAAACATCTTTTCAATGGTTCTGTAAGAGTCTAAATGTTGAGACAGAGCAGAGTATTCACATTACATAAGATAAACTAACGTTAATACACTGACTTTACTGTGACTTTATCAACAGTTTGTCTGTGTTTACAGCAAAACCTGCAGCGTGGACTGAGGACACAGCCACAGTCCTGCAGCTCACTGGGATTCATGACTATGTATCACTATAACTAAGCTGCACATATCAAACTATAATAATGTTGTATTTGTGGTGGGACAGAGGTGTTCTCTGACCACGACTAAGGCCGCCTACGTACCAACCCTCACCTAGGGTCATGAGCTTTTGGGTAGTGACTGAAAGAAGGAGATCGCGGACGCAAGTGGTCAGTTGAGGTGGTTCGGGGATCTAATTAGGATGCCTCCCTTTGGAGATGTTCTGGGCAGGAGAGACTATATAGCCCATCTAGCCTGGGAACGCTGGGTAGAGGGACGTCTGGAGCCTGCTGCCACCGCAACCCAACCCCGGATAAGCGGAACAAAACAGTCTGATAGGAATAATGGGTCATCCTAGAGGCCCAGTGTTTAAGTGCAGACCGTTATCTTTCTCACCTCTGATTGGCTCCCTGGCTCTGGGAGCTGTGGGCCCTCTGCACCTCCTCCTCCAGCCTGGAGCGCTCCTCATCCAGCTGCAGGAGCGTCTCCTGAGGGTGCTGCTGCTTGCTGACCAGGATGATCTCCTGCAGGAGGGCCTCCTTCTCGCGCAGGAGCTGCATGAAGTCCCGGTCGCGGTCCGCCTCGGCCCGCCCCGACCAGCTCTCACTGTCCAGCTGTGCTAGCTGGTGCTGTATACTCTGCACCCTGAGAGGAAACGTGAAGTGCAAAACACATTTTTAATTTGCTCCTTGTAGCTGGCGCTGGGTCGACCCTGGGCACAGCTGACACATTTATAGTCAGAGGCGGGATGAGCTGTAACTACATTTGTTTCCATAAACTATGTCAGAGCCAAATGTGCCTGGCTCTCTCAGTGAAGTACAAACACTCACATGCCAACATGAAAAAATGGAAAAAATATATTTAAAAAAAATAAAATAAAACAGCCTCTCCTTCAGCTCAGATCACACGACATACTGTCATCGATCAGCTTCAGCAGATACATACCGTCTTATTTTTCCAATATTACAGCCGCGGACAGCGAACCGCAAAGTACAGAGTCACGTCATGTGTGTCGTGCACATGTTAAAATAAACATACTTGTACAGTCTAATGTGATCCAATACAACAACTCTGCCATAAATTCATCTTTTATGAAGCTCATAATGTTTCAGTTCTTGTTGACACTGTCAGAGAGGTTATAATTCTACTTTATGTTTATTATTGAAGTCCATCGCCATGCTGTATTTAAAAAAGGTCCAGAGAGTAGGATTCAGGGTAGTCTATTTACAGAATATGGCAGAAATTGAATAAAATAATTAGAACCATGTTTTCACGAGTGTTTAAATCACCTCTTTTTCTTAACTTAGAATGAAACTTTTATATCTACAGACGCAGCAGGTCCTCTTAAACAGAGTCCGCCACGTTGCACCGCCATGCTTTGCAGCAGACTCTAGATCTTAAAACCACTCGACATTTAATATTTTCTTTGACAGATTAACATTGATTTGTAGTAGCAGTGGTAATTTCTACTAAAATGTTTGGAAATAAAGTTTTTTGTGTTGTTTTTTCCAAAAATGTAAAACTTTCTTTAAATGTTTGTTGTTTTCAAATGAAATAATAAATAATGAGAGTTTTATTTTTGTGTTTGACTGACATAAAAACACGATTCAGTTCATTTTTTAAGTCAAATCCCAGATGTCTGTTTATTATAATAATATATTGGAACGCTCTACATGATGAAATAAAGCTCGACTTCTTCTAAACCACTTCTTAAAACACATTTTTACAGATTTGCTTTTGTGTGTTATTGTTGATTCATTCAGTATTTATCTAATTGCTTTATATTGACATGTTTTTAAATGACTATTACCACGTTCTTTTTTGCTTGTCTGTCAAAGCACTTTCTGTTTTTAAAGGTGCAATATAAATAAAGCTGTTATTATTATAATATTAATATTTATATGAGAGTGTCTGAGCTCTGCAGCTCAGTGTTTATAGTAATATGGCAGAATCAGCTCCACGTCAGCCAAGCAGACACTTCACGCTGCGACTATAATGACAGCATTCAGCGCGGTAATTTTCTACCTGCTGCCATCATCATCCAGCGGTCTTACAGGTGTGTACGACCGACACGTTTATTCAGACGGCGTTAAGTGGGATCTCAGAGACTCCTGAGTCCTGAGCTCTGATGAAATAACTGTGTTTATGTGTGCTGGATTTCAGACAGAGTGACTCAGTGACAGAGCATGCAAGTTTCCACAGGTCTCTCCTCTCTCCCTCCCTCCCTGATGTCATGGTTGGCATTGCTGCTGCTGGGTCACCACAGCAACTTGAGTCTTGTACAAAAAAAAAAAAGTGTGCACAGAGCCGACGTAAAAACACGGTGATTCTTGCTGTTGCAGCGAGCGTCACATGCCCACGCTGCCCGTTACAGCGCTGTCCAACCAGGCGTGTGTCCATCACATGATGACACACAACCTCATGTCATACCTGTGCTGAATCCAAGAACTCCCTGACAGAAACTCAGGCTTCTTTAAATGCTGATTCTGCCAGCGTATAATTTAGCCCGTGCTATAGGCTGAGCTGGGATATATTTAACCAAACAGTGTGTATATTAAACCACCTTGCGGAGGAGCTGGGTGTACTCCGAGGCAGGCAGGCAGGCGGTGGGCAGCGCTCTCTCTGGCTGCTCACACAAAGGCTGCACACAGTCAGCAGCAGCGTGGCCAGCGAAGAATGTGACCACCCAGCTCATTCCGCTGGCCAGACATCACTCAGCAGCCACGGCCACCGGGCGCAAATACTATTCATAACACGCCCTCCCACTGGACAGCGAGCAGCCAGGGCCCGAGGAAGGAGAGGGAGGCCTGGGAGTCAGCGCTGCATGCCGGTGTGTCATAGTACTACGTCTGATAAACAACAAACAGACGGACATACTTACTTTTTCTTGGCTTCCTCGTACTGCCAGTTGACTTTCACTTTGTCCACTAAATGCGAGGAATCTTGGGAACCATACTAAAAAAAAAAGGGGGGGGTGGGGGACATAAAAGTGTCACAACAGTTTAGCGGGTTGGCTTACAGGAACAAGTCTCATCATGATATTAGTCATTTCAGATATATGAGGGGAGTATAGGGAGCTACCGTAGTCATCATCGGAGCAGCTGATCATTCTTTTAGGGCAGGGCATCACCCGCCAGTGAGTTAGCTGTGAGCTATGACTATTTATAGCTGAGTTTTTTTTTACTTTTTGGAAAATTGGCACCATTTAAAGCATGCTGAATCGGCTATTAACGCTTCCTGTTTGCAACACACCCGTGGATGTTCGGATGACTATCGCTGGATTCATTTGACACCGAAGGAAGCTTTAAAACGTGAGGAGTTCTGAAGTTATAAGGAGTGTCTGTTTTAAGAGTAAATGTGACTCCCCTCCTCTCCTTCAACTTCTGGTTTAACGCCAAAACCCCACGAGGCTCGTCTGTGTCACGTCGTGGCCGCAGTGCTGTTTTGACCCGTACTGCACGTGACTTCAACCAGACTTTTGTTTACTTGCTCAGATTTGGTCATTATTCCTGGTTTATGTGCTTCGAAATATGTAACTATGCTACATAGTCACATTGTTTCTTTCTTTTTTTTTATGTGTAGCAGCTACTATCCAGTCCAAAAGGCCGCTAAGAGGCTGAGTAGACTCCTACTTTGACGTGTTACAGTCCAAAGCAGAATCCAGTCACGTTTTGAGGTTTATTAACCACAAGGAATAACAACAAACTTAAATAGGCATAACGTAACAATACAATATGTAATGTGATAAGAAGTAAAACGGTCCAGGTAAAAATAAGGTGAAACCACGACCACACACCCTGTGCTGATCACCAAAAGTAAAGATGACAACGTGTGTGATCTAAACAAATAAATACATGTCGTTTCTGTGCTGCATCGTCCCCTCCTTTGACTCCCCTAAACGTCACTTTTAGGGGAAGACGGAGGAGCAGCAGGTGCCTTACCTCTCCCATGATGTCAGTCTGACAGCCAGTGTCACAGTACTGCTGCAGGTTGCACGAGTCGCCCACGGTTCCAGTGCTGTTCACCACTTCGCCGGCCGAGTCGCCGATACACAAGCTGCTTTGGAAGTTCACCGTCAGCTTGGCCAGGCTCTGTGGGATGGAACAGCGATTAACGACAAATCCGACTGTACGAGCCGTCACTGACAAAACGACTAAAATGTTAAATTAAATGTCAAAATCAATGTTTAAAGACTTTGCCTGGTGTTTGTTTCAAATCATTTTAACATTCAAAGCGTGTCATCTGCCTCCAGTGTGTGTTGATAAATAGATCGTGACACTGCCAGGAAATGCCTCTGCAAATGTGGCCCGACAATCATCCTGAATCATCGTCTCTTATTCATGACATACTCCATACTCCATTACATTTTTTGCTTTGATGACAAAAATTAGAGATGTGGTCGGTGATTCAGATGTCTGGAAATGTGTTTTATTAAAGAGACAATGTTGGGAAGCGGCAGAACAGTGGAGGTTAGCAGACACTAGAGGTCACCAAAGAATATCCAAACAGCAGCAGTGACGCACAGACAGCAGACAGATGTGGAGGAAGTCTACCTGGATGAGGTCCTGCCTCTCCTTCTCGCCTGTGCTGATGGCCTTCTTGATGTTGCGCAGCTCGTTGAAGATGGCCTGAGCCTCGTCCAGCTTGTAGTTCGTCTGACTGCAGGACATCTTCCTGTCAATCCTGTGACACAGACACACACACACACATTTAGATGACTTGTTTGGACTCCAGATGTACCAAACTGCTTGATCTTTTTGTTCGGTGCTTGAGGATTTCTGATAAACTTCACAGTCTTTCACGATGCTTACAAAGTAGAATTGTTCGTATAACTCAAAGCTCAAGGACAAACCATCAAAATGTCTTCTTCATTTATGTTGGAATAGAGAATACACAAAGTTTGCAGACTGTCCTGAGATCCGCAGGAAGACTCATGAGTCTTTTTTATTTTTCTTCTGTTTCGTCTACTTTGAGTTAAAGACATTTAAAAGACGTTTGCTTGAGCTTCATGTCGAAACACTGAGTTTATGAGCATGAAAACAGTGTTTTACTGTATTAAGGCCTTTTTTCTTCATTATCCTTAACTTGGTTGAGGTCTAAATAGAGCGTAAACCTTCACTCGGTTGGTAGAAATATCCATTTTAGTTATTTATTAACTCACAATATCATAACCCGATAAACTTTTATTACATTTTGTCAGTTTCGGGCTTCCATAGAGTCAATATTAAAACTAAATAATTTGGTTTTAATTCAA
The DNA here is from genome assembly GCF_000972845.2 of Larimichthys crocea. Classification (NCBI taxonomy): domain Eukaryota; kingdom Metazoa; phylum Chordata; class Actinopteri; family Sciaenidae; genus Larimichthys; species Larimichthys crocea. The sequence continues at coordinate 13,482,507 of NC_040027.1, read as the reverse complement.
TTCATTTGGGTAAAAAAAAGAATAGTCCTGTGCTACAATGTATTAGCACTTTTCTGAAAACATTATATCGAAGCTTTAGTTTGAGGTGTTTCAGGGGGAACAGGAAGAGTCCATCTACGATCCATGATTCTAGACAATGGGGATAATAAGTGCTGTTTCCTCCTTCATGAGGGATAACAGAAGAAAAAAGATGCCTGCTGGACATTGCCGTGTCTCCTGATGACTGTATTTTAGAGAATTTACTCGTGTTTTTTATTGGTACTGAAGCTCAAAGAGAGAAACTAAAGCACCGACATTAACTTGTCAACAAGTTTTAAAAAAAACCTGATTATCTTTGATTCAATTAGTTTTGAAACTCATAAATAAGAATGTTTTTTATTGTCTTGAGACCAGAGTGTGACTGTTTTGTGTTAGTTAAGGTATTTATCATTTATGAAAGAAATGAAGATGGAATATGGATTATTCTGAGAGGACATAAATTACTGTAAAAGGTAAAGGACGTATGTGACGCGCCTCCCACGGACAGGTGGGTTTTTCATTGTCATGAATGAATGTTTGTGGTGAGATGGTGAAGAGTTACAGAGAATAGTTTTCTGGCCACAGATGCAGAAACAGACTTTGTATATTGAACTGTTGAACATTGGAGATTTTTGGTTCAATAAACAATCTCTGAACGCTGCTTTTTAAAAAATGTGTCTGTAACTCAGCTGGATTAGTCACTTTACTCTTAATGGTACTGGTCCCACCTATTATTTATGAGCCCTCAGATCTTCTAGTCGTGGTCTTTTAATCACCCCTGAAGTCAGAATGATGTGATGTGTCACAAAGTCTGATTAATTTGATTGATTTAAACACCATGATTCAATTATAGTTTGCGTAGGAACCCAGGAGAATCAAACATGATCTCTCTCATTCACTTACTAGCAGCCGTGTGTTTGTATTGGAAAACAGGTCAGTGAAAAATAAATCACTAATATAATCATCAGATGAACATCTGAAGTATTCGTGTGTGGGAGGTGTTTTTTTTAGGCTGTGGTCAGTTATGAAATACTGACAGTGCATGTGACGGGCCAGTGTAAATGCTAATCTCTGTTTGTTTCCACATGCTGAGACATTGTTTCAGCGCTGCGTTCAAAGGCCGGTCTGTGAGGGGGAAATCTCAGCTTCAACACTTGTCTTGAGTATTTAAAATGAAAAAAATAAGAAAAGCAGATGATGGATGAGCTAAATCTGCTCTCCTGCTTTGACATGAACGGTCTTGTACTCTTGAGTGTGGGCATGAGGAGGAGGAGGAGATGGAGGAGATGGAGGATGAGGGTGGGGGTTTGGTTGGTTTGCTGGTTGGGAGCAGGAGGGAGTGCGGCACGCTGCCTCCTCCATCACTGGGGCCTGGCACGTGGCCTCTGCTCTCACCACAGCCCGCTTCCTTCACTCTCCTTCAACAGCAGGTACTGTTCATCCACCCGACCCTGCCTCTTCCTCCCAAAACAAGCTCTGCTTTGTTTCCCCCCCCCCAACCACCACCACCCTACTGGCAAAGCCTGGGAGTTTATATGCTTAGGCACTACCCACCCCTCACTGCCTGCCTGTACTGACCCCCCACCCTGTGTACCGGAGAGAAGCAAATATGCTTACATTTTCTGAAACAAGCTGAGATGTTGGGGATGGATATAGAGTTAAGTAAACATGTGCAGCGTCTGAAGATTTCGAGAAATTTGTCAAGATAAGGTGGAATACAGATGAGTAGATTCTTGTACACCGGACAGATAAACCCCTGACTCCAACTCCTGAATTCTTTCAGCAGAGTAATGACGATTAAAGCAGGGAGGGGGGTGGTGGGCGGGATGCATTTCTACGTCAGACGATGTTTGTTTGCTGAATCTGACTCGACATGGCTGCGGAGAACAATTAGCTATATTGCTGACAACAGCTGAGATTGGAAAAACAACAGCCGTAGGGTCCCCTCCTGGCCTCAACCCTACTGGGCGAAAAAAAAAAAAAAACCCAACCCAGAAGAAACAATAGGACACACACACACACACACACACATACAGAAAACAAAAGACACAAACACACATAGGCGAGCACGTATAAACACAGCTCAAGGGGAGGATGCGTCCATGTTTTCTGCAAGCTGTGTATTCTCCTGGCTATTCTGGGAATCACTCGAGTTGTGTATTATCTAAGAGATAAGGGACTCTTTGCCAGGACTCAGGAAGTGCAGAGGAATTTGCTGCCAGATATCTCTGTGTTTTTGAAACTTGCTCTTGAGCCCACACCTCACCCTCCCTCCCTCCCCCTCCCTCTCCTCCTCCTCCTCCTCCTCCTCCTCCCCTCTCCGTGGAGCAACTTCCTCTCCAGGCTGAGCCTTGGCTCCCTGCACTCCACTGGTGCATCCTCTTCCTGAGGTGGAGTCCCCTTTTCCATCAAAAACTCCCTCCATTTGCCTTTTCTCAAAACGCTCTCTCTCTCTCTCTCCGTTTTTTTTCCCCTCTGAGAGGTGGAGCTTCTAATTCTAACATGAAATTTGGAACCGCTCAGAAATGTTTCCAGCACAAAAGACGCTATGTGTGTGTTTAAATACCAACACAAGCTAAAGGAAAACGGGAAACTGCGTCTAGAAAACAAACTAAAAAGGAGAAAATACTCAAATTTTCTATGTGGGTCAAAGGTCTTTTTGCTCCAGATCTTTTAAAATCTCCATTAGATGAACTCCTTTTAACAATGTGAATATGAAAACATGATAAGCTACATGAAGTGTGGGAAGGAAAGAAGAGAAGGGAACAGAGGAGGACCGAACACTGAGGGAATAAAGCAGGGAAAAGGCCGCTGGGTGGGGGAGTGTTGTAGGAAGGAGAAGGGTGGCTGCGGGAGGAAGGGTGGGTTCTGGGACACTGGGGCAGAGGAACACTCACTCCTGCAGGGTCTCCACTCCCATTTCCTTATACTGCAGCTCCTGCTTCACCTGGGCCAGCTCCTGCTTCAGTCTGGAGAGCTGCGGACACAAGGACGAGTTACCGGGTTACCATGGCACACAATGGGCTTCTCTCACCACCACCACCGGTCAAAAGTGCTTAGTCATGACTGTTCACATACAGGAATGCTCTGCTGTGTTTATACAGAGACACACGTGCACATCCACACACACACACTCAGGCTTTCCTGGAAACGAGGCCTGATTAGGTATTCGTTTGGGAAAAATACAAAGATTTCATCTGTGACTTCATTGTGTGATCTGTATTAATTTAATAGCATTGTACATCGATTTTAAAAGGGACTCGTCACCGATTTTATGGAGCCTCACTTTTATTTACATAGTGCCAAATCATAACAGAGGTTATCTCATGACGCTTTCCACACAGAGCGCGTCTAGACCGCTCTCTGAATAATGTTATTTACAGACCAAACAATCCCCCCCATGAGCATCGGGGTCGTCTCAGCTTGCACAATAAGCCTGTGTTACAAACTAGAGGAGTGGGCTTGATGTGACGCAGGGAAGATGCTGCTGAGCTGAGTGGGATTATGGGAAATGTAGGAGCCACTGTTTTAGTGGACTAAAAGTGAGGATATCTCTCGCTGGAGTGGAAATCACATTGTGAGGACATGAATAGTAAATGGACTGTACTGACCACTGAGGGCACTTTTACACTTCATATCTCATTCACCCATTCATACACTGACTGGCTGCCATGTAAGGTGACAACTGCTCAACAGGATTTGGGAGCTAACCGATAGCACAGCCTTTGGGAGTATCTTACTAAAGGACACATTAGTGGACGACCCACTCTACCACTTGAGCCACAGACGCCCGATGATGTTATAGAGTTTTAATTACAACCAAATATTCATTTAAATTGTAGAAAACAAGTCACTGTGTGATCTTCATGTGTTTGAATCTAATGAATAACGTCTGAAACGCTTCATTGTTCTATGTAATTCTGCATACATCTGACATTTTGTAGTTAAAATAGCAACAAAGACAAATAATCTACAGCTCTGCTAAAACCAAACCAATCAAATAAAACCAAAACATCGCATGAAATCACTTTTAATCTAGCGCAATCATGGTGTCAAACTTTCAGAGCATCAAAGTACAGTTTATCCTCTGGGGAGCAGGAGTGTCGCAGATTTCCCAGCCCTAAAATTAAAAAGACGTCTCTCAAATGTTCTACTGACATTTACAGAAAAAATGATGAGCAGTGATTTTTATTGAAAACACGACTCTCGGCTCCAGTGGCTATTTTGAATTAATCAGTGCTGATCTGTGGGTGTTGCCTGTGAATGACACGTCGATGAAGAACGTATAACAACCACTCTCATCATCGGATAATAAGTAACATACCGATTCTGGCTATGAATATTTCCAGTTACCAACATAAATGAGATGAATTATTATCATTACAATTTAGTCCTACTCATCTTTTTAGTATAAAACTTGAGGCATGTCCCTGACACAGAAAACACCCTCACTCATGTGACTGATCTCAGAGAAATGTCCGACTTGGCCCTGTGAGTCAGTGACCTAGCCTCTGCCTGACCCTTTGATGATGATCTCATCCTCATCCTCTCGAGGCCCCGGGCCAGGGCCACAGTATCCTGTAGGGGCCACACCCCAGCCCCCCTTTTCTACCCAAAAGGGCCCCCTCACTGCAGCCCATTGTTCTCCTCCGATAATGACTTACCCGCTCTCGTCTACAAGCTATTTCCACTTTTATTTGGTCGGGGTCGTATTTCGCGTTCGAGGACGAGCCGGAGAGCGCTGTGAACACATGAAAACAAAGGACACAGAGGGATCAGCAGTTAGTCGACAGTGATGAGTTCAAAGTTTACTTGTATTACTAAAGAGTCGAAGGGGGATCCGGTGTCGTCTCCCAGACTTTGCGCTCTGTGGACGCCCCCTGGACGCTTTGTCCGAGACAGCTGGCTGTCTGGGTAAACTGGGTGGAGGTGAATAAAAGGAAGGGTGGGGTGAACCAGGAACGGGGATTTGGATGTTCTATAGATCTGTACCCCCCCCTCACTAGCTCCTGAAGGGACATCAACGATATAGGACGACCAGGCCAGATAATCAGGTCAGCGAAGGTCACACTTTGAATCTCATAGCTGGACGTTAGCGTGTCTTACTGCTCGTGATGGAGCGGTTGTCCTCAGAGAGCTCGTGGAAGAGCAACATTTCCTGCTGAGCCAGCTCCAGACGCTGCTGCTTGATCAGGTACATCTCCTTCTTGGCTTTGAGGGCCTCCTGGGCCACAACAAGGTACTCCTTCAGCATGCGCTCCTGCTCCTGCCGCCATTGAGTCCGCGGGTTCTCGATCTGGGTGGTCTCTGACAACGGACACGAGTGACTAATAAGCAAATAATCTTACAGAGACCTGTAATCAGCCTCGGTATGGACAAAAACTGTCATTTCTCCAGTGAAATCTTTTCTTTTTTTTCCCTCCTTGATTCATAACAGTTTGTTTTTTTAAGTGCTTGGAGACAAACTGGGATGTACTCACTGTTGATGTGGTCAATGTAGTAAACTCCCACTTGTTGGTCGTAAACTTCCTCCCACCCGAGAGGCAGTTCATCTCCAACACAGTCGGCAAACGTCAGTGGTTTGGTGATCCTGAAATGATTTAAAATCTATTCAGCGCGGCAGAAACAACAAGGCCGACTTTGATACCAGCCTTTTAAAATAACAACACATCTATGCGAAATCTATGCGAACTGGAGACGTACAGAAATCTCCCACATTATGTCATTTTCCCTGTTAGCATTAAGTGGCCTACAGGGTGCTGCGCTCCATTTATCATGTTTATAAAGGGTGTTTTCAGTGGTAATCGAGGGGAAAGAAGCAAAAAGACAACATTCATTCTAAAGAATATTTTCTCTGCGGCACCCTCGACATTTGACACACACAACAACATACAGGTAATGAATGTTTCTGTATTTATATGACTGACTTAAATTATTCGTGTTGATCCATCACAAGAACTTTAACGTGTCTCACAGCTTCACAGGGTAAAAATTTGAAGACACGTCCCAAAGATACATTACTAAAAACCACTTTCAATGTATTTAAGTTTTAAAAATGAATTGTGCAAACTTTCAGTTATCATATGTACAAAAAAATATGCAAAGAAAACACAATTAAAGGAAAATAAACTGCGGATTCGTCAGCAGAGGCTGAGAAGAATCGGTCTTCAGACTCTTCTCATGTTGTCAGATTTACAGGCTTGTGAGTTTTACAGGGTTACAAAGGTGTTGGGTTCAGTGCTCCTCTGGGAAAGCGGCACATCGGTCCAGGTGGTCAGCAGAGCAAATAACACTGAAGTCTGAAGTGTTCACTTTTAATAAACTGCAGACTTTTTCATGCACTAAAAATCAGAGTGATTGAACGCAGACACACCATCGCAACCTTTCTCACTACAACTGCACCTTCAGGAACTACGTATTCAAATGTGTTAAAGACCAGAACATAGTTTGACGTTTATTCTGCTATATATAACATTTTTTTATGCCACAGATATGTATAATGACAAAGAACACCTTTATGTGAAATGTGCAGTCACGACAAAGCAAACTGAACGACACAGCTAAAAGACAGATGGACAAATCCTGTTAAAGTCGACTTTATTTGATCGTAGCAGCTGAAGTCAGACAGGAAAGTGTCCTGGAGGTTTGAATTAAATCTGAGCTGCTGTTTTAAGGACTTAGCCTCAGTACATGAGGACACACCAATCACAGTATAAAGAATGGACAGCGTATGCAGGACCCCACCCACAGGTTTCTGGGCACAGGCCTTGATTGTTGGTGGACCTTCTATATAAATTCACCCTCAGTACAGTTGTCATGAAGGGGGAAATTAGCTACAGAGACCAAAACTGTTTTTTGTACCAGGCTGTAAACATGTTTATTTCTGCTGTGAAGTTGGACATTTTAACGTGGGGACTTATGGAGACTCGTTTAGTTTACTCTTAGTTTTTGGCACTTTGGCATTGACTTCACAGCTGAGAAAGAACCACCAACGGCTCTTCGGAAACCTGTGGGTGACGTCACAGATACGCTGTCCATTCTTTATACTGTCATTGACACGCAGTGAGTTGATAGACAACAATCAATACGAAGTTATTGACGGGTTCCACACCATTAATTTACTTCTTCTTCTTCTTTAAAGTCTGAATTTGCAGGGATTAAATGTGACCAATAAAAGGGATTTAGTGGCACCTAGCGGTGAAGTCGCAGATTGCAACCAAATGAATACTCTCCCACGCTTCGCCCTCTCCTTTGAAGCATGCAATATTGACATAAAAAGCAAAAAGCCATATCTAAATCAGTGTTTGGTTTGTCTGCTCAATGTGGCAGACTCCATGGAAGAGGACCCGCTATCACCTTAGATATAAAGGGTTCATTCAAGACAACAAAACAACTATTTATATATTATACACTAATGAATATTATATTCCATTCCTGCAAAGAAATCTTACACACTGGACCTTTAAGTCCGCCCATCAGTGCTCACTGCGTCAGGCTATAACTGTGACTATGACAGGGCAGAGCTAATGACATCAGGCTGATACATAACTAACTAATCTACACATATCAGCAAGCTGTGAACCTCCAGGTCTGATGACAGCAGTACATACAGTAACTGTCTGATTACCATCAATCAGCGCGGACAAAGGGGGTGGTCCGGTGACAGTGACCCCGTGCACCACAGCATGCTCACAATGCAGACGGTGCATGAGGCCTGAGTCTGGCGAGGTATGCACACAATGAAGGGACGGCCCGGAGAGAGTAGCTGAGGCATTCTGCACCGCATTCCTCAGGAGACAGAGGCGGCGTTTCTCCTCTCTGCATGCAGGACAAACTCACTTCACCAGATCTCTGCTCCAGTTTGGTAATGACATGTTTGTACGTCAGACGCCGCAGAGCACTGAGACACATCCTGATGATTCAAGTTATCAGGAAACGGAGAGGTACACCCACTCGAAGCCTTTCACAGTGTGACATAACAACAACCTCTTTAAAAGACTTGTTCCTTCAGTGTGTACTGCGTGCACTGAGAGTAATCCTAGCAGATGATGAATCACACTGGCCTGTCAGAAACCTGACAATGCCTCAAATTCAATGAACTCCCTCTGCATTTCACACATTTTTGGGAAATTCTACATTCGTCACTGATGTGCAGCTCTGCATGTACGGCTGGACGATCAGTCAGAATGATCGTTTAATAATAAAACTGAAACTAACAGAGAGAGACTGTGATCCAGAACTGATAGAGAGCTTAATTATTGTTAATTAGATCTTAAATACTCAATACATGTAGATAAATTCCTAGTTTTATGTGATGAACTTTGATTTGTCATGTACTTTTGGAAAGTTTAGTAGATATGCTAACATCCAAAGAGGAAGGATAAGAAGAAGGAGGAGGAGGAGAAGGAGAAGCAGTAGAAGTAGAGGAAGGAGGAGGAGGAGGATGAGGAGGAGGAGGAGGAGGAGGCAAAGACAAAGAAAAAAGGACGAGAAAAAGAAGATGAATGTGAAGAACAATAAGAATTAGGAGAAGAAGGAAGAGGATGAGTAGTAGAAGAAGAAGTAGAAGAAGAAAGAGGAGAAGAAGAAGAACAAGGAGGAGAAGGAGGAGGAAAAGAAGAAACTCATAAAACATTTCCAGAGCACAAGATGTTTTGTTGTGTCCAACCAACAGTCCAAATCTCAGACAGACAGTCGGCGTAACACAAAGACAGCAGCAGATCTTCGCAGTGGAGAAACTGAAAGCAGAAAATGAATCATGATTACGAAAAAAGTTGGCTCGTGACCAAATAAAGATTCTTACAAGAAGAAAACTATCCTGACCTCAGCTTTGGGAACCGCTGGATAAATCAATGAACTGCCTGATCACTTCTGATCTGACATCACACACTTCTGCTTGATAGAAAAACAGAAAAAACAAACAGACTGTCGGCTGGACGAGCAGCCACGTCTGAGCGGCCGGCTGACGGCGTTTAAAAAAGGATTCTCACATGAGCCTCATGCATGCAGCAGGACAAGGCAAACACAAGCACACTCCACACCTGCTCTCGGCCTAAGTGTTTGTTAAAGGTAAACACATGTCAGGACACTTGCAAACACTTAAAAAACACTCAAGACAAAGAAAGAGTGATGGAGGAGCCATGACGGGACGGATCAGGAGCGTTAAAACGTCAAAAATATAAGCAGCACTTCTTTGGTATAAGAAAGAGGCAACGGAGGAAAGGATGGGAAGATATGTGACATCGGAGAGTCCCGAACTAACCTCCGACCTCCCCGGAGAGAGCGAGACGGAGGGAAAAACATGTCCTCTCACAGATCTGAATCTGAATATGTGAATGTTTGGTTTGTTACGCAGTCTTGTGACAGCAGCCTCTGTTTTTCCAAGTCATGTCTTGGTCTTCGGGGGTGGGGGAGAAGTGTCAGCGCACAGAGGAGGACACAGAGAAACTGCATGTAGCCAGAGTGCATGAGGATTTTTATCGAGGTCCTTTATCACAAATCTTTATGATCATTTCTCAATCGGCGGTCCCCCTCCCCCCCGCAGTCAGACGAGCCTCTGTAAGAGAAATAACTGTGTCATTGCCCCCCCAGCAGACTGACACAGTGACCCTGGGTAAACCCCTGTTTGCTGACACTGTGAATCAGTCAACAACATGGATTACCCAACAGAGTTTAATGCAGGTCTGGCTCCGCTCCGCTCCGCTCTGCTATGTGAGGCGAAACACTGATTTCTATAATAACTATATACTGTAGGATTATCACAGAGCTGCAACTCAGCACGGCTGAAATACGTCAACAACTACGGGACGATGGATCGCCATGAAGTCGTGGTTCTCAGAGGATGAACCCTACTGACTTTGGTGATCCCGATTTTCCCCTCTAAGACCACCGTGAGGTTACCATTTTTGTTTTGTTTTGTGAAATATCTCAACAACTATTGGGTGTATCAGTGACATGAGATACAGCCACTCGCCCAGTGTCAGCTGGGATCAGTTCCAGCGCCTCACAACCCTGATAAGGATGGGCAGTCCATGGAAAATGGATGGTGCAGATATACATGTTCCCTTTGAATATTTCATCTTGTGACATCGTCACATCGACTTTATTTGTTTATGAACAAATACCTTCAAAACTAGACACATACTGATAAAGAAGAGGACTACAAACATGGCAGCAGCCAGAGCCCCCACACTCTGAGCTTCAAAACAGCTCTTCAGAAACCTGTGGGCGACGTCACGCATACGCTGTCCATTCTTTACACTGTCAATGATAAACAGTATACGTGCCTCTGTTGCCTCATTGCCATGTTTTTATAATCATGACCTGGGTTGCTCAGAGAGGCTAATGAGCTTCAATCATAATTCTACATAACTATCTGAACTGCAACAATATGTAAGTTCAGCAGTACTAACCGGAGATGATCTATCTAAAGCCATTATCACTCTGTAAGTATGTGTACGGAAACCAATGAGGAATGATTCAAAGGAATATCGAACAAACAAACAAACAGCGTCACAGTGAAAACGATCAGCAGTAATGTGAAGCATACAGAAATAAATCACACGGGATTATTAATAAAGTTTTCAGCTACAATTTTACACATTCTCCGGGGTCCTCTTTCAATCGGAGAGAGAGGAAACAGAAAATGAGACAGATATCGGAAATAGAAAAAAGACAGACCGACAGAATGACAAGCATGTTCAGCTGTGGAGGGATGAAATGCTGCAGGGCCCCGCTCGCGTCTCTCGCAACTTCCCCCTAGCAAAAATTATATTTAGTTGTCAAAGACATTTGCTAATTCTAGAATAATCTGTGCCACCCTGGGTCGTTCCAGAGGATATTTCTATCTGTAGCAGCCCGCCTTTGCCCGGCGACTCCGCTGCTGCATGGGAAAGGCATGTGAAACTGGAGTCTGGGCCGCTGGACCTCGTTTGGTCTGCTCACCGCGTCCAGCTCCGCAACCTTTGTTTCCAACAGTAGACTCAAACATATTATTCCTTCTTTATATTTGATTATGGAGCTAATAAAACTCAGAGTCTCTCCTGCTTGCTGCTGTCTTTCATACAGTTCACTCGGTTCATATTAAATTAAAATAGTAATCGCTGATTACTCCACCGAACGTGTTAATTTAGACAAGTTGTTGCCATAGCCCGGTGTAGCCTCCTCCGTGTAGGAGTGCACACGGGATGAATTTTTGACACTGATGTTTAATTGTGTGATGCTTCGCTGTATAAATAAACCAAACACTAGTGTGATAAAACATCCAACCGCAGCAGAGGACTGTTAGCGAGCTGCACGCCTCAAAAAGAAACCAACAACTGAAAGTCTTTTATCGTCCACCGGCGTGCCAGCTGCTGAAGTCCACAAATAAGAATTGACCTCTTCAGGAAAAACAACAAATGTGATGACACCGGCATCGGCGTCATTAGACGGGCACGATGACAGAAAATTCTGCATGTTCCCGTTTTAAAACTCTTGATATGCACCACAGACACCACCTGCTTTCATTCTCGTACTGTTAGCTCTTCTCTCTCCTCTGGAAGGAGGTGATAGACGCAGTCTCTGAGAAAAAAAAAAAGGCCACAAGTGTTGTCGGTCTACAAATTCCTTTCTGTGTTAAAAAAGAAATGTGAAAACAATTTTGGGAGGAATGTCATTTATGTCCAGCCTCTGCGAGTTCCTGGTGCGGCATTTCAGAGCAAAGGCCTAAAGCAGCTGAGAGACAGACAGACGGACACCAGCTTCTCCCCTTTATGTGTTGAATCTTATAGAAATAGGTCTCCTATAAGTAGACCGACAGCTCTGTCTCTGTACGCATTTAGACGCCGTCTGGACACATGGGAAGGGCTCGTCTTATTGTGAGTGGTGCAGAGCTGGAACTGTCATTAACAACTATCAGGATCATCCCATGAAAAATGCTGCTTAATTAAACCTGTTCATAAGGACCAGCATCATCCTGAAGACAATCCTGACCCTGACATCTGTCACAGATCGCTTTACAGTATCCAAGTCTAACACTTGTTATGCACAGTACACTTTATTTTGAAAGGATTAGTTTGAGGTAGATTAGATGAGTGCTGTGTTGGCCAGTGTACTACAAACTGATGTGTTTGGTGCAGTGTTTGTTTGGTGTCTGATAACGAGGTGCCATAAACTGCAGTTCCTCAAACGTCCACTTGAGTCAGTCTCCATAAGTCCCCATGTTAAAATGTCCAACTTCACAGCAGAAATAAACATGAACTGAACAAAACATGTACTGTGGGTGAATTTTTATACAACTCACCTGTTCAAATTATATTAAGACTTAAAGTTAGGTATAATTAACAGCATAATGTGTTATAGATGGCTTGTTTGAGCAACCAGGCTTCATTTGGTTAAGGCCAGCCGTTTGTCCCTGTTTGTAAGTTGTATCAATTTTCTCGTCTCACTAAACAAGAAGGCGATTTGTCAAACTATTTATATTTTTAAAGCCACAATGCAGACACGCTGTAATGTAGTTGTAAGCAGATGTAAAAACATATTTAAGTGTTTTTTAATGCATGACAACAACTATAACTCCTCCTCTGAAGAATCCAATGACAATAATATAAAATATGTCTTCACAGGGAAGTTATAACTGTTAACAAATACTGTACAGTTTTTATATCTGCTCACAACTAGATTATAGTGTGTTATAAGCTTAGTAAACATATATTTACAAATCATAACTGCTAAACAGAGGGTTACCAAAAAGTTAAAGTTAAAAACAGGCAGATAAAAATATATCTCACCTCTCACAGTGTGGGATTTTAAACAGCACAGAAACGTAAACACTAAAGCGGGTCGACTTTGTGTTGTCGGCTACATTTTTCTCTCTTTTTCAATAAGAATTGTGCAGATGTGTGGAAGTGAAAAAAACAAAACAATGGTGGCCCAGAGCTCGAGGTTGGTCCACTGAGTTTGGCATGTCCTGTTTAGGTAGCATTCTTCACAATATACACATAAAACACAAGCAGACCTACAGTCTGACTGCTGAATGTAGCTGCTTCAACACACGGCCTGAGAACTGATTCAAAGCGATATTAAAGAGGTGGTTTTATTGTTGTAAGTCATCAAATAAAGTAGAGGTAATGAGGTGGAAGGTCAAAGCGTCAGCATGTCGCACTAACTGCTGGAAGAAAAGAGGTTTGAACTTCCCGGACAAGCATATTGTCTGCTCATGAAAAAAGAACATGGCAAACACACACAGGGCAAAATGACACCGGCTCAGGCGATGGCATGTTCGTAACATCCCCCCACCAAAAAGACAAAAAAGAGCCATCATAATGAAAACACTGGGGGAAGCAAAATAACAGCGGGGTTCAGCGCATGTGAATAACCTTTCGGTGCTGGAAACACAGCTCACCCTTTCCAGAATAATTGAATTTGGTGTGCTTTGTGACCAAGTATAAAGGCCTCCCTTTGCTGAGCGGCAGGCCGGCCATGGCTGTTGCATAACAGAGCTAATAAAGGAGGCCTACAGGGCCCAGGATGGAGAGGAGGAGGCAGACACGTGGGAACTGCCTCTGTTCTGCTGCTTTGTCTGGGGCCGCGAGCAAGCAGAGCCCCTGGGCATTAGTGTAGGCATGCCTAACATAACGCTCATTCCACAGTAACAAAAAAGCCCCACAGAAGTGCTCGGCTTATCTGCAGGAGCTGGCAGGGCCGCCGCGAGTTGCTTGAGGTTATCGGCCGTCCTCGTAATAATCATCAACACAATGAGTACAGAGGGATGTAGTTTACAGGTTTCCCTTGCAACATCACGGCGAGGTCGAAGCCGTGTGTCGACGGATGCTGCATCAGTTTTCCCGGGTATCCGTGCACCGCGTTCACACGCCGATCTCATTTTTCACTACAGGTTGTCACCTAACCGACACAGCTCCATCCAGCTTCTCCATCCCAGCCCGCATCCAATGCACCACCAGCGGCAACAAACTCTCCGTCACACAACGTCATGATCATCACTGACGATTATGTTTGAGCTCAATGGCGCTTGTGTTTCAGTGATTACGCGATGATTCGCAGCGGACACGCCTCTCCGCAGAGGTCAGCAGACTCGAGGCTTGCACACGTCGGATGACCGTAGGTGCGAGCTGTTCGACACAGTACCTGCGTTCACACAAACTGATACTGAGCTCTTGTTTCCTGAGCGTCAGGAGTTCGAGAGAAGCACCTGAGGCTTTTTGTTACACTTCAAAACACAGATCATATTATGCTCAAAATATGGAAACAGTTTGCAGAATAAGGTGTAATAATGTTCCAGTCCCTTCAACTTCACATCTGTCATGTCAGGTCCAACAAACGGTGACCTCTCTGACTAGGTCACAGTTTAAAATCAATCCACAGCAAAAAATAATCAGCCCATTGACACAAAAGCAAAAAAAAAAAACACTTTGGCATCAAAATTTTGAAGTTTTGCTTGTTGTTTTAGTCTTATAAGATCATAAATGAAAGCTCTTAGGATTTCTGTTGGTCTTGGGGTCTAATATTAAAATCTATTTAATCCCCATTGTGATCTTTTTTGTGGACCATTGTCAGATTTAGATGCTACACAGGTTTCATAAATGGTGATTCAAACAGAAACACTTGTTTGAACAGGATTGTTCACAATACGTCAACCAAGGCAGAGCCACGAGAAGTAATTAATCCAATCAGCACGGCACTCTAGCACTCTATCAAAGATCCACGGGTCAATGAGATTATGTGATGTTTGGAAACAGACGTAAGAGGACAGTAAACACAGCGATCCCTTATGACTTGAGTGTGAACCATGAGGTCACAATGTTGATACAAAATCGTCAGATTGTCCAACGCTAGTTGGTTTTACATAACAAAACAAGTGATCTTGGGCTTTATGAAGTGATGACGGGAATATTTCACTATTTTCTGACACGCACGAGGCCCTGATGGCTGATTTTTTAAACACATGAACAGATCTAGTATGAAAAGTTAATATCAGCCAATACAATAATACAGCCAATAAAAAGCTCTGCACGGCTGCTGTCTTACAATATTAACGTCACAATTCTGAGGATTGTTGGGGGTAAGAAGATTGTCTTTCTCTTCACAAGGGATGCAACTAATTATGTTATTTTCATTATTGATTAATCTGTCCATCATTTTCCCGATTTATCGTTTAGTTCAGCGTTTATCAAACTTTTTACACCGTCGACCACCTCAGAAAATATTGGGCTCTTCAAGTACAACCATTATGCAGAAGAGAAGGTCGCCTCTGATCTGAGGATTATTTGTTGTTGACTTTTGTTGAATCCTATACGAGTCCAGTTCAAGAAGCAGAACTAGTTTGGTGGAAAAGGTGTACTCCTAATCTACTCTTCTCTTTGTGATATTTCCCAATGATTTTAGCGTTTTTGAACCACTTCTTTGACCTCTGCTCTCACATTTTAGCTCATAATTAATCATGGATGCATATGTGCTACCCAAAACACAAAACCTATGTCAATTGTGTAGTGTTATGGTCGTATAATGTGTTTTCAGAGTCATTGTTTTCATTTTTTAAAAAGGTATTTGAAAGATGTCTCCACTATTGGAGAGAGGTCACGTAAAATCGGTGGTAACATAGTTATAGAATCAGTTTATTAGTTGTTTGGCGCATGAAACTGTGAGAAATGTTGATCACTGTTTCCCAAAGCCCAAGGCGACTTTCTTTAAATGTGTTGTTTTGTCCACCACCCAACAATATTCAGTCATGGAGGGCCAAAGAAAGCAGAACAATTACACATTTGAAGGGGTGAAATCTGAAAATGTGGACAATTTCTTTCACAAGAAATGACTTCAAATGATGAATAGGTGAATATTAATATAAACTATAAACTATAAGGTTAATGGACTAATCATTGCAGCTCTATTCTTCACTGACTGACTGACTTGTATTTGAATATCTTACAGTCTGAGTCCACATAAAACATCTCAAGAATCTGATTACAATCACTTTGTTTTAAGTCTCTCCGGCTCGTACAAAAGCTCACGTAGCAGTAGTACGCCTGACTCAGTTAAAGCCAGTAACTCATGATGATGAAGGTCTATTATCGTAACAATAATCCTTAAATAAACTATCACCCCTTGACTTTAGGTGTAGTCAAATAGAGCGTTCATCAAACACAGAGAAAAGTATGAAACGCTTATCATCCTGCCGTCCACATCATGCCTGAGAGGCGGTCCTTTTATCTGCAGCTGAAGGGAAACAACTACTTTTTTTTTTTTTTTTTAAAGAGCGGTTAACGCTGGCTGAACCGCTGACACCTCTTTGTATCTGTTGCATGTTAGCACAAAGTCAGCTGTGGGGGCTGTATACTGATGTGATTTATTGGAAAGTCAGTATCAGGTGGTGACAGAAGACATTCCTCTGGCCCGAGATAACCTATAAATCACCGAGCACGACCAGAACAAATGCAGAAAACATTCTTTAGTCATGCAAACGTAAAAAAAAAAAAAAAAAAATGCTATAAGTTCTTGTGAAACTGCTATCAGCTTCACACAACAATGGTTAATCAACTTGCAGGGAGGCGGAGGAGAAGGAGGAGGAGGAGGAGTGGGGGCCTTCAAGGAAATCAGGTTTCTCTTATCTAGATTACATGCAGCTACTGCATTCCCCAACTGTTCGAATCAGCTGCAAGAAAATCTGGTTGAAACTGACTGCTCGTGTGTGTACATATATATATATGTGTGTATATAATTCCCCAGTAATCTCTCGACAAAGTCCGCTTTGAATGCCTGATTGAGTCTGTTTCAGGGGTTGGTGAAATCCCAGTCCCCACAAAAGCACATCCTTGCAAGCTTTCCCAGTGGCCCAACTAGCATTCCTCGCATATTTTCACAAAGATTTCTGGGAGTTGGAGTTTTTTAAAGCTCTTCGCTGCACTACCAAGTGAAAACACACACAGAGAGAGAGAGAGAGAAACACACACGCATCGAGGGGTTAAGTTCAAAATGCAACATTATGGTCCTCAGATCTGTGCCTGACACTAGACTTGGAGGTGTCTTTGTATGAAAAAGGAAAGGGGATCCGGATAACAATAGCTTCTCTGTGTTAGGTGTGTGAAGCAGGAATGTTTCAGGTCACTGGAAGTCATAAATCTACAGAGCTCACAAGAGGCTGAATGATTTGAGGTTTGATCCATGCACATCAAGTTTTTAAAGAAAGAGAGAGAGGAGGAGGAGGAGGAGGGGGTGACCCTGACTGACTTCATGTGCTCTACAAGTGTCTGACAGGCTCCCATGAAACACAACAAACCGGAAAGGCTTGAGCTTGCCTGTCTAAGTCAGTGTCAAAGACCTGTCAGACTTTTTTTTACATATTACCGATTCAATGTGAGCAGCTGCACGGTAGGCGACCATGGGCGTTTTAACATCCCGTGTCTTCCTTCCAAAGAGGTGGGGAGGCCACAACTGCTGCCAAAGCTGATTTCTCACCGCAACCTTATGTCACATTAAAGGGAATGGAGGGAATTTACAGCCCCCCCAAAACAAAACAAAACAAAACAAAACTGCCTTGACTTGTAGTCAACCCTCCTTCTTCCACCACCACCTCCTTCTCCTTCTCCTCCTGACTGGCATCTCCTTCAAGGAGGATTTTTGTTGAATTAAAACTACTTTTGGTGTGAGTGTGTGTGTGTGTGTGTGTGTGTGATCCCAGCAGTACTCACGGGGCCCTCCTTTTTAGCATACCTATCTCTGGGGTCAATCCATGAAGTTTGCCGGGTGTTGTGGTCGATAAAAAACACTCTGCCATCGTAATCCCGGGCTTCCTCCCAGCCCGCGGGCAGCGGCAGCTCCGAGCTCTCTCTCCGCTTACCGCCGCTGACCCACGGCATAGCGTCGGGATGGTTGGTGGAGAGGGCTGGAGCCCTCTGCCCTGCTTTTTATCCCCCCCCCCCCTGGTAAAAAAAAAAAAGTCGGTCTTCACTGCATTACAACAAAAACTCTCGACGCACTTGTCGGCGCAAATACAAAAAAATTAAACTTTCCACCGTTAAAAAACGTCCCGCTTTTTCTTTTTTTTTTTTTTTTTTTTTTTTTTTTTTTTTTTTAGAGATACATCCACGTTTCTCCTTTAACTAAAAAAAAACACACACACACACACACACACTCTCCACCACCTCCGCCGCCGCAGCGCTCTCACGGTCCTCGGTCCTCCATGTTCGCCTCCTCCACCATATTTCATTCCTCCGTGTCCATATTCGGCTACAGCGCATTTGCATAAACGGTCGGGGACGTACGACTGGAGCGAGCTCCTCCGGTCCAATAGGAAAACTTCAGAGCTTTTACATTAAAAAAAAAAGTTTATTACCGACATTAAAACAACGTTTGTTTGTTTTTTATATATTAAAACAACGTTTTTAAAACGTTTATTCAACGTTTCACGTCGACGGTGGCGGTTTAAAAACAAACAAAAAAAACGTTAAGCTAACGTTCGAATTCAAACCGTCACCTGTGGATTCACAACACACACAACTCACACGACGTAACTTTATAAAAAAATAATTATTATTATTATCATTATGTGTCAGATAAATCGATTACAAGAGTTTAACTGTAATTTAAATCCTTTGGGCAACTCCCCCCTCCACCCCCTTGGACACAGTGACAAACCCGGGGTTTGTTGTTCACCGCTCGGATCTTTAACCGGTGCAGCACCGCCCCCTGGTGGCTCTCTCAGCAGCTACCGCACCGACACTGGAGCCCCCTTTTACAAAGTCACCTTTTACCCAAACCAGTGAGACCTTCTCCACAGATATTTAGGCTTGTCATAGCAAGTGTGTAATTGATAATGTATTAAAAACAAAACGAACGGCTGCATTCCATTTAGGTGAGCCAGTTATTGTGCAAGCAAGCATCAGAAACAGGTTTACGCCATGTAGGTTATCACATACAAGGACTTTGTGTCAGCGTGTTGGTGCATAACAAAGCAATAAGTACAAGGAAAATAAAAAAGGAAGTACAGTTTGTTTTTAAATGAAAAGAGGTGTGCAGTTTTCACCAGGTCATGGCCTACTGGAACACTTAATAGATCTGTTAAATAGTAAACAAAGGTGTTATCAATTAAAGCTCTGTTTCATTCAGGTCAAACAGAGTCAGGGTGCTGCTGTGGTGCATGTTGGCTCCATGTTCCTTGTGTGACACTTATTTAGAAGTGATTCAATTAATTAATTTAACTCAACTCAACTTTATTGTAGCACAAAGTGCTTCACAGAGCAGAGTAAAAACAGAAATAGACAACAACTAACAGTTCTTAGGGCAACAGAGCAGCTGCATGAAAAACTAGAGATTAGAAGAAAAGTAAAAAAGCATAAAACTACAACAACGAAACAAATAAAAAGTCAATTAAGACCTATAGGGTACAAAGCATAATGTAAGAACAGTTGCAGTGAAAGTAGATAAGACCTGTACAGTGAAACTTAACTTAAATAAGAGGGGAATATACAAGACCAGATAATAAAATGATATAGATATATTAATCACATGAATAGATGGTGAAATAGATAATCACTGATAAATATTATACATGCAATTAGTGTGTATGTGTGTGTTTGAGTTACAGGTTGTGCTGCACTGAGATGGACAGACAGCTAAAAACAAGAAGCTTAACAGGTAAACATCAACATTAAACTAAAATAATAAAATAAATATGGTTGATTTTTAGAGCATTGCTCCAATAATTAGTGAGAAACAGTGGGTTTATTTCTGTCTTTTCTGATAAAGCTGTCACCAAAAAAGAGAACTTTTGTATATGCTCTTAATTTCTTTGCAACCGAGCAGGAAATGTGGCTGGACTGTTATTAATTTTAGAGCAAGCTATGACATTCTTCAGCCCAATCCAGTTTCAGTAAATCCAGCATCCTCAAAACCAGAAACAAACAACAAAACAAAGAATTAAGATGAAGAGATAAAGATTTTTTTTTTTTAAGTCATAGAGATTGTGCAAATCTGCGATAAAACACGTGTCAGAATCAAAATCAATAGTCAATAAGACAATGGTACAAAGGATGCTGAAATAAATATGGGTTATGTAGCAGGTAGGTGGATTTGACAGTATGAACATCATGTGTACCTGGTGTATGAGTGTTGATATTTACATGTTTAAAGAGCAAAAACTGAATTTAAACAGTGAGAATAAAAAGTTTACAGTGGACAGTGGATGTAGGAGCTTTGTTGACCTCTATCTGCGAGGGGCAGGAACTGCAACAACACAGATTCAAACTTATTTCCTCATAGTTTTCTTCAGGTTTCTGGTGCAGGGACTGAAATTCAGTGTGACATGATATACAAGTGGGAATTTCCGGTATTGGAGAATTTCTGTTTTTTTTTTACGCCAAGCAGACTCTCCCTGTCTGTCACTGAGGAGAATGATCTTCTAAAGCTGTTTTTCTGAGACTGTGGAAGTAAAATCTTTTACAGATTACTAGTAATTGACTGTGTGTGGTGTGTGTGTGTGTGTGTGTGTGTGTGTGTGTGTGTGTGTGTGTGTGGTGGACTCCTCGTGAAGACGTCAGTGCAGTCAGCTGAGCGTTTTGTTCTCCAGAGGAGGAGTATAGCAGCCGTGGGGATTTTATCTGTGCATTTTTGTTGTTTGCGTGTTTGTTTGTGGTCGTGCAACCACAGTGTGTGTGTTTATGTGTGTGTGTGTGTGTGTGTTTATGACTGAGAAACATTTTCTCACATCACAGCTTTGATCTATCGCCTCCTACGGTCATTTCCCACAGGCCATGTTGTGTTCATATGAGGGCACACAATAAGCTGCACTGTTTCAGTCACATGCAGCAAAGAGCCTGACTGTGACACCAGCTATCACACACATATGAATACATAAATAAATAGGAAGCATCTTTAATAACTAGATATACTGACTGTATCACCATGGATACAATTTATGATCCGTGGAAGAGATTTTATTCTCCTTGCATAACTTTATTACACGATAATAACTTAATGATTTCCTATTAAAGACGGCCTTCATGAGACATTAATAGCTTTGTGTTTATGGCTGTAGACGCTCCAGAGGCAGCTCTCTTTATGAGAAGCTTATCTTTATTTGGCTTTTCTAAATAATAACCGGATGAATCCAGCATCACTGTCTCTCTGCGGACACACAGGATGCATAAAAGTGGACATCAGAGAGTTAATATCTTCCATAAAAATCCACACTATGACATCCTGTCTACGGTTAATTTCATCCCTCGTGGCCTGCGATCGAGACCCACCATCTCTGCCTCTGCCCCTGCTGCCCATTGGCACAGCAGCCGGAGCAGGAGGACCACAAAGGGGAGGGCCAAACGGCGGTCACCCCCTCTCCTCTCCTCTCCTCTCCTCTCCTCCCTGCAAGAGAAGATGTGTGCTCCTCTGAGTGGGAACTGTTTGTGAAAGAGTCCAGAGCCTGAGCGGTCAACTCTAATTATCAGGTGTCGTGAGCAGCTCACAGACCCCGACTGGACGTCCGCAGGCCTCTTCATCTGAAGTGCAGCCAGAGGAAGAAGAACTCTTGTGGCTCTTGTCAAGCGTGGAGGCCAAAGTGAGAGAGTGTGTGAGAGAGAGAGTGTGAGAGAGAGTGAGAGATGGACACATGCGCCTGCGCTTTGGAGCTGTTGGGGATGCTGGTGTATGTTGGAGCATGGCTGTGCACTTTAACCACCACTATCTTACCGCAGTGGTTGACCATGTCCACTGCGCTGCTGCCCGTAGAGAGCTACGAGCTGGGCCTGTGGGAGACGTGCGTGGTCCAGGATGTCGGTGGCATGGAGTGCAGAGCTTATGACAGCCTCCTAGGCCTTTCCACTGACCTCAAGTTGGCCCGCATCCTCATGTGCACATCCCTCGCTGTGGGAATGCTGGGGATTCTGGTGGCTATACCTGGACTTTACCTGGTGAACAGCTGTGTAGATCACGGAGGCTACAGAACCAAGAGGACTTTGACCATCACAGGAGGGGCGCTGGGGATGATTTCTGGAGTGCTGTGTCTGATCCCCGTGTCCTACATGGCCCATTTAGCCGTGATACATTTCTTTGATGATAAAGTGCCCGACGTGGTGCCACGATGGGAGTTTGGTGACGCCTTGTTCTGCGGCTGGGCCGGAGGATTTCTTCTCATAGTGGCTGGGCTCCTTCTGATCACCTCCTGCTCGTGTTCACAGGTGGAGCCTCAGCCTGTGCTGCAGCGGAGATACCAGGTCATGAGCGCGGATGCTTCCTTCAGGAAACGCACAGAGTACGTTTAAGGGACAAGAATTACCTGCATAGAGACTGACAAGCACAGCAACACAAATCACATGTAGAGCTGCACTTCAAACTGCTTTAGAATAATGATGTAAATATATTTGGTTTTATATCAAAGACAACGAGTTGCTTTATCACTTCTGATCAAATGTTTTGTAAAAAATACGTGCTGCATCTGTTTTTAATGACTCACCTGCACAATCCAATCCATTACATTTTAAAAGAGCCTGCTGTGATCAGTAAATAAATGAATATTTTTTTATGTTTTATGTTTTATGAAATGCTTTATATTCCTTATCCTGAGGTGGATTTATCCATGTTATGTTATTTCAAGCTTTTAAAATGCTGTGATTCGTTTTTCTCGATACTAAAACGTAGAAAAAGCACAAATTATTCAGTGCCTGGTTACTTTTGTTTGTGTGCTGTATTGTGCAGCATGTTTAGATGATTCACATAAAGAATTATATTGAAATTATATTAAAAAGTTGTCTCTTTTTTTGGTGCTAATAATGATGAATCTGTATCAGCTATGTCAGAGGTGGAAACATGGCTGCTCTTTTGCTCTTTCGCCCCCATCCAGACGTCTATTAGTCACATAAACCTTGAACCTATTTTGGTCTGAAGTGGTCGCCCTGTAACCAGACAACAAGCAGAGCAGGGGTCTAAGTGTGTGTGTGTATGTGTGTGTGTGTGTGTGTGTGTGTGTGTGTGTGTGTGTGTTGGGGGTTGAGAACAGCCGTCTAAGTCCGTGTGTGTGTCTGCGGCGGTGGAAACACAGCTTGAGACTAATTCCATCAGATTTCCTGGTCACTCGCTGAGCTAAGCTGTGTTTAATGAATGCTCTAATGGGCAGCGTGTACTGTGAAGAATGCAGAACAGGTTGCCCTCGCAGGCTCTCACTTTGACATAATTACACAAATTTTCCAGAGGTCAGAGGGCGCCACTGCTCTCTGAAGTCCAAAACTGTCTGTATCATTTACATAAATGCGGGTACAGTGACTCGGAGGAGCCTCCGCGTCCTAATGATGCTACTTTTTATGTGCCGTCAGCTCTTATAGAGTGAAGTTAATGAGGGATAATGATGTTGTCAGGGAAGCACATGTTGGCTAAGGGGCTCAAGACATGACAGACTTTGCTTCTGAGGATATAAAAAGTGGATCTGTCAGGCCTCGCAGGGCAGATCTGAAGCCGTGCTGGCTGCAGGGAGCTGCCTGGTGGCATCTATCAGAAGGGGAGGCAGTGAAAATACAGAGATGTTATTTTTGCAGAGCCTGGCAGTGTGGCAACTGAAAGGAAATGGCATGTTGTCCCCTCATGTGGAATTATGTTTAAGTGCATCCGACTCTGAGGGATTCATGATCAAAGCGCTCACAATGATTGACAGTCTTTGTAACATGACAGTTCAGATACAGTCCTGAGTTCAAACTCTGATAAGATAAGACAATAAGATGGAAAATGTGCAATCAGTCCTCCACTGCTCAACACTCACAAACTGATAAACCATCATGATAATGCTCCCACACCCCGTATGTTACCCAAATCCACTCATCTGTCTTATCTGACAGGCAGATGAATGAGATCAGTGCCAACACAGCAACATGATAAAACTCCAGTACATGTAAACCTCCTGTAAGAGCAGAATTATTATCAACAAAACGAATAAAGTATCAAAAAGTTTTATATAGGTACTTTTTTATATGCAGTTAGAATCCATGGAGTAAGGCCCCTCCGTCACACAGTAACTCTGAGGTGTCGTGAGATGAGTAATTTGGGCTTGTTTTGTTCAGTTTCAGAGTGTAATATCACTTTTGTAAATAAGGACAGTTTGTTATGATTATATTGCTTATGATTAAAAAAAAAAAAAGGCGAGTCGACGACTTTGCTAA
This sequence comes from Larimichthys crocea, assembly GCF_000972845.2. Taxonomy (NCBI): domain Eukaryota; kingdom Metazoa; phylum Chordata; class Actinopteri; family Sciaenidae; genus Larimichthys; species Larimichthys crocea. The sequence continues at coordinate 13,458,355 of NC_040027.1, read as the reverse complement.
CAGACAAACATCAAGCAGCTAGAAGTCCAGCTCAGTGTCTGTCTTTCAGCCTTTTGTTTCACCAAGCTCTCACCAACCACTAAAAGTCAGTCCCAGATTTCCTCTTGTTCGTCAACTTCTTGCTCGCTCACTCTCCTTTTCTGCTCTTAGCTTCCTCTATCAACAACCCCTTTGGTCTTTTCACCTCTGTCAAGCTGCTTAGTGAGTCCGGTTACATTTCCCACTTTGCCCAGCTCTGGTTCTTGGTACAACACCGGCTCTGATCCCATCCTCCACCTTCCTGGTGGTCCAAAATAGCCTGTGGCTAACAAATGAAGCTAACATTAGCTAACAGCAGCTACAGTTGGCAGCAGTTTACTTCACTGTCCATCAGGAAACTCTGTAAATCACAGAGAGTTGAGGTGGAGGGGAAACCAGAAAACATTTTCTCCATAAAATATGATCAAGTTTCACCAAGATCAGTTAAATAGTTGGCGGTGTGTGACATAGTGCTGTAAAGAGTTACGTATTTCCCTCAGATGATTGTACCAGCAGTACAAAGTTACATAGTGTACACCGTTCACCTGATTCTCACTTCTGTTTCGGTATCCACTGGTTTAATCTTTTACCATGTTAATCATGTTTATCATATATGTCCTAATCTGAAGAGTAACCAGTAACTATATCTTTCAGGTGAACGTTGGGGAGTACAATATTACCCACTGAAATTCAGTATAAAATAATATAAAATGTAAACACTGAAGTTAGTACATGTACAAAAGTAATCAAATGTTACTTTCATACAGTACCTGAGTGACTGTAATCACTTTCCATCCCTGGTTACAAGAGGAGGTGGCACCGATTGTCATAAATTTCTTTCTGATCTTGATCTCAGGGACTGATTGCAGAAATCTCTGAAGAAGATAAAAGAACACATGAGGCAAAAATCGCTGACGGTATAAAGAATGGACGGCGTATCCGTGATGTCAACGACAGAGTCAGCAAAGACGTGGACATTTTAACATGGGGGCTTATGGAGATTGACTCGTTCATCATCAGTTGACCCTGTCTACAATGTCATCTTTGTGAAATTTCTATTGCTGCATACTTTGTTTTTTAATTATACTGATCACCGTCTTCCTCTGGAGCCTTATCAGTGTTATACATTATAGCTGATAGAGTAGATGACAGCATAACAGATTAGATAAAAACATAACCAGCTCAGGCTTATCTGTAGAGGGGAATGTACACTCGAGAGGTGGGAGGGTGGTGAAGACATAGAAGAAGAGGATAGACGGCGAATTATCTAAATACTTTTTCACATTTCATCCTTATCTAGAGGAATGTTTCTGAATAATATTCAGTTATGCTCAATCAAATTAATATCACTGGCCCTCCTGTTACAGATTACTGGCACCGACTATGCAGTTTTTTTCCTCTGTCTGTCTGTCTGTCTCTGATAAAGCGCCTCACAATCTTGCAGGAGTGGTCAGAGGAGGTCTACCTTTCATCCACTTCTGGGACTTGTGTTTTTGACAGAGCGCTGTGCTCAGGCTGAAGAGGGCCTTTTGTTTCTCTGCAGCTAGCCGCCTCCAGAGAGGTGCAGCCTGGCAACAATCACCACAGTGAGGCGGCCCCCTCTCCATGCTCACATGCCTGCTCTCGTCAGCCTCCTACCCAGGTCACATGAGCCCCCAGCAGGGCCCCCCAGTCAACCTGACCCGCTAAGATCCCTCCTCACATGGGGCCCGTTAGAAGCCCACACCTTGACATGTCATGCCACCTCCCACCAGCCAGCCTGTGTGGCGATAATGCTGATCAGTCATTACAAGAACGCCCAAATTGCTTACTTCAGACAGGAGAGATAAAGTTTATTATAACATCCGTCCCTGAACTCTGACAACACAAAACCATTACAGCTCACACAAGTCACATTAACTTGAAATAGAGTCTGGCTTGTAGATTTTATTACAACGTGACAGCAGGATGTTGTATTTTTATACATTTTTTATTAATATTAGATCAGATCATTAGTTCCCCACAGCTCTATGGAGTGTTTTAGCTTTTTTCAGCTTGTTGTTTTGGTTTCTGGCCCACAACTTTACAGTTTTGGTTCACTCTCCCAGCATTGTTATGGGTCAGACGATCGTTTTTAATTGGAAAAAGTCAGCGCAAATCAGTCAGTTATTAAAAGCAGGATTTAGCAGCTAAAGAGCTAACTCGAGCTAACTTCCTTCAGGAGTTGGTGAAAACCAAAAAAAGGGCTAAAATGAGAGTTAATATTGGACTTAAACTGGAAAAGTGGGAATGAAAACAACTCAAAATAAATGCTAATATTGCTCCGTATCTGTTGGATGTGGAAATGTTTGCAACAAGCTTGTAAAGAGCTAACTTAAGCTAACTTTCTTCAAGAGTTAGTGAATCAAAAAGGAGCTAAAATCAGAGTTTATATCAAACTTAGATTCATCAGGTGGACACGTACTCAAAATAAATGCTAAATGTGGAAACCGACACTGTATGTTAGCAACAAGCTCGTTGCTCACAAGCAGCTAGAGAGCTAACGTGAGCTAACTTCCCTCAGGAGTTGGTGGAGACCAAAAAATAGAGCTAAAACTTTGATCATGGAGACAGAAACACGACTCCAAATAAATGCTGATGTTGCTTTATATCTCCTGGAGGTGTTAATGAGCAGCTGTTTGCCACATGAACATACAAAGTGGTTACCTACAGAGCTAAAGTGAAGCATTTTTTAAAAACCCGGCTACATGGTTGTGCGTGCCAGTGAATCCGAAATGTTCTTTTATAAGTCGACGTTTGAATGTCACATTGTCCGTGCTTCTCTAAATGAGAACACATGTGTTAGTAGTTGTAGTTAAATCAGTTTTTAATCTTCAGATCATGCTGTTTATTGGTGTATCATCCTGGACTAGTGAGTAGTTCAGTGTTTTTGTTAAATTGATACTGTATGTTCTAAGTTCTTCTTTTCTAGCTTTGTCCAAGTCACTCGGATGAAGCAGATGAAAATCCATGATCGTAAATTAGTAATTTGTTTTGCCATCAAGAGGCAACTTCTTCACTGTGGAATGCAGGATTATCCCTGCCATGGTCAGACGTCTGTCCCAGAGTTGTTTCAGTCCAGGGACCATGCAGCGGGTCTCTGGTGTCTTTGGGGGCCTCTGAGCTCAGGGTCTGCCAGACGTGGCGGTAGCAGAGGAAAAGCAGTCCGCTTATGAGCATCAGTATGGAGGCGACCATGCCCACTGCGATGGCTGATCCAAGTTGCTGCCTTACAGGAGCTTCAGGGAGGTGGAACTCAGGAGGAAAGTTGATGGTGTTGTTGTTCAGCACAGAGTTCATGTTCAACACCACCGGCACCAAGCAGAACGTCCCAGCCATCATGTAAAGAGTCCCTGCCACCACAAAGATTGGCCGTAGGTTCCTACGATCCTCCACAGAGAAGTAGGCCATCCTCATGCTCACCGCAGCACTGATGTTCCCTACCAGGCCGCAGATCATCGCCAGCATTATCAGCACCTGAGCCACGGGGATCTCAATAGGAACAAACGTGTCCGAGATGCTGATGCTCTGACAGTTCTCTAATTTGGGAAGGACATGGCTGTAGAAACACGCCCTCCAGATACCAACCCAGGCCACCCCTGAGGTGATGACAGACTCATTCGCAACGTGCCACAACCTCCACTCGTTCAGGCCGGCTGTGGCCATGATGAGGATCCACGCCAGGATCCCGGCGATCAGGCCGAAGAACTGCAAGTGAGCTGTGTGAGCGATGTACTTCATCCTGCCCGGTGTGACTGCTAACGCTCAAAGAGACTGATCGCTGACTCACGCATTGTTGAGTTCACACAGCGAGGCTGATCTCCATCACACCTGCTGAAAACACACATAAAAAACACTGTTAAAACAGCTTAAACTCAGAGGTTTTTCTTGGCATAGCCACTTTAATATTCTGGTATTTAATTCTGTACTTGTAAACATTGTAAATCATGAGAAACTTGGCATACGATAGGTAGACAGCTTCATACTTTAACATGTCTACGATGTGCTATGTGATACACCTCAGGTGAAACCTTTAAAAGGCCAGTTCACCAAAATGATCAAAGAAATATATTTTCTCACTTATCCACCTACTTCTAGTGTAAGCAGCCATGTTTCAGACAACCTCTTCACACATTTTGTCTCTTGATCTGTCACGATGAAGACCTCACTGTTTTCAGTGTATCTATGTTCTTTTAGAGAGGTTTTGCAATGAATAAGTAATGAACTGACCCTTTAAAGTATATTTAGCATATTGTCTGGAAATGCGAGGTATGAAAACAAAAGGTTATTGTTAGGCCCCCATTGACCCCCAAATAAAAACAACCAGCACTTCTATACTGTATTACAAACACATGGCCTACGTTCAGGGTGTCATTTAGGTCGAAGCAATTTGATTAAACACAACTTTTATTGTGAGCACATCGATTTTAAAACTACATTTTGACACTTTGGCTTCTCTACAATAGAGACACAAAATGAAGTATGATGACGCACAACTCATTTAGTTAACTTTAGTGATACACAGTGAATCTAAAGCTTTTGGGCTCTAGAGCCTGCTTTGCTTGGTTAAAAATAATTAGTATATTATATTAATACCTGTACTATAAAGGATTTGAAACTGCAGCATCAAAAATAATCTTATATACTCAGTTGATCATGAACTAGTGCAATATGTAGTAACATCTTTAACTCAACTTTTATGTAGCGCTGATTAATAACAGCTGAGGCAGCATGCAGTTAGATTTTTAGTACATACATCATCATATACTGTGACAACGAGGTTATTTTAAAGATCTGTCCCAAGATTAATTTGGCACAAGCTAGTAAGACAGAAAAGAGTGAGTGATCTGAATATCTGATATTTTACCTTTATTAGATAGAAGCAGCTGAAGAGTGACAGGAAAGTGTGGAGACTTTTATTTCACATTTAGTGCCACAATTTCAGTTTTTGAACCATTTATTTACCTCCACTTACTATGTTCCCATCACATTTCAGCCTGTAACCATGGATGTATGCATGCTACGTGCAGGACGTTGCAGGGTGATACTGAAACAAAATATTACAGGCTGTCATAGTTTAAATTCTTGTAGTATTGATGGTATAAATCTTTCTAGATTTATTTAATTAGATTATTAAAAGTTTAGATTTCAAGGGCTCCACTATGTACCACCACGAGTACTTCACTATCATGTATAATAACATCTACAAACACTTCTCTCTGAAATAACAAAGCATAAATCACGTTACATAACTTTAGTGAAGTTGATAACTTGTGCAATATGTGGAAACATCTGTAAGGCGATTCATAAATCATGTTTACGGTTAAGACCATGTGTGTACACACAGCACAGACTCCAGTGACAGGGGACCATGTGAGCATAACTACAAAATAAAACATCTACTCTCTCATCACGGCGTCCACATGAACGCTCTGTGGGTTATTTTTAAGCTTTGTCCCAGCTCACAAGACAGAACAGAGTGAGTGATCTGAATATCAGAGCTTAGACTCCGAGTTTCTACTACAAATACGATACGATGAGGAAAAAGCAATTACCTGAACAAGTTTTGGATTACACATCAAGACGTCAAAGATGAAAATTCAAATGCTGACAATCAGAATAAAACTCCTCGAGGCTGCAGCAGACGTGTTGAGAAAACTTAAAGTACAAGCAGTACTGTAGTTAATGATTGTCCATTTAAATCTGTGCAGTAAATCATAAAAACAACCCTGTGTTACATCTCGTCAGTCTACTGACCTTCATGCGTGTCACGTACCGATTTCTTCTACTCGTTAAACACCAAATCCGTCCACAGATGTCGTCTTCACCTCAGGAGAACCAATCTGAGTTAAAGTCTGCATTCTGCTTCGGGTTATGACAGACGAAGGCCGTCACACCTGACTGTTAAAATCATGTCATGTCAAAGTCTTTAGCTGCCACATTATCAGCAGAGAGGAAGGCGTGTTGAAGTTAATGAATGACGAGACACGACTGCGTGATTCCAGCAGACTCTTTATTTGATATAAAGGAGCACGGCTGATAAAGTGTTACGAGTCAGGCTGCAGCAGTGCATGAAGCGAAGTGTCAAACTAATATTCTGAAAACGTGCACGACAAAACATGTTCCAACGTTGGAACACTGAACATCGATCGTTACCGTCTGAAATTTAGATATTTGATAGATGATTTTAGTTCCATATTTGGTTGCAAAAATGAAAAACCTGAACATTTTTTTTTAGTGATGAAATTCAACTAGAAGTCAAGTAACAACTGTGGTAACTATGCATTCAACATCTGCACCGTGAATAACAAAACACAGTGAAGTAATAAGACAAAAAACAGAAACACTTGGTCAACTTATACGTGGCAACATCATAATAACCTAAACATGATTTCTTCTTCTTCTGGTTGTGACCAAATCAGAGCAGCGCTGACGGACACGACATGCAGAAGTGGATGAAAAGATCGGACAGTGTTCGTCATGTGTCGACGATGTGGGTGACTCCCCCAACCCAGGCACTTCAAATGTGGATTTGACTGGAGTTAAGTTGAATTCAGACAGGATCCGACGCAGGTTTGTGCTGAACGTAACGGCTGTAAAAATAACTTTATCCAGGTCGGAGCTCGCTCACTCTCATTCACTGTCTACGTCACTCGACACAAACCAAATTAACCTTCTTTGTGTCTCTATTTTGTAGCGAAAATTGAAAATTAGAAGGGTACATGAAATAACCAAAGCAAGAACACAACAGGTTAGTCCACGAATCCACCTGCATAGTCTCAGTTTAAGAGACATTTCAGGACGATTGTGGACGGTCTGACCGGTCTGATTGGCGGCTACAGAGTGACGTGGATTCAACTCAACCCTTTCCATCCCCATGGCCCGCAACGCCACAATCAAAACACACCATGCCCACTCAAATGAATGAAAAAAATCCAGCTGGATCCTGTCTGAATGTGCCCTTAAAGTCTGGATGTGAAGTGCTGCTCTTCTGTTTAGTGAAGCTGAACAAGTGCTCTTTGAAAATGACCAGTATCTGCACAGGTACATTCTCTAAACATGCCACCATCTTTAGTTTTCTTCAGTGAGGAAAGCAAGGGCAGAAAAATCTTAGTAAAAAAAAAAAAAAAAAAAAGGCCACTAGTAAAAAATATATAAATGTTAACAAAAAAACTTTTTGTGTTTCTTGAAATATTCGGCCAGATAGATTTGATGGATTACGTGAAAAAGGGGTTTGAGAAGTTAAACATAAAACATGATAAATACTCCTAGTTCGCTCACATCGTGTAGTGTGGCTGCTCAAATCAGTTGAAGATAAAATACTGTCCCCTCCTGCGCAGATTCAAAAGGCTACAATAAATTACTAAAAAAAACAAAAACAACAAACATAAAAACAAAAATGAGATACAGTGGTTGGTTGATGTCAGGAAAAAAAAAGCAGCATCTTTCACAAAGGGAGTTACTGATGGATGCTGTCGGTCCAGGTGGAGTAATGTCAGTCAAGTTGACACACATTCCTCATCTTTGTCTCCCTCTACTGGACACGAGGCTCAACTGCGACTCGGAGCAACGGCAAGTCTTAAATCATCAGTGTCTTCAAAAGACCAGCCTCTGCTCTATGGGCAGACTGTCCATCAGACATTTGAGCTGCTCCTCGCCCAGTTTGATTTTATCCTCGAGCTTGCGCTGCTCGATGATGAGCGCAGACTTCATCTTGACAAAGTGCTCGTAGTCCGTGAGGCTCTCCTCCGGCAGGTAGTTGCCCAGGATCTCGTAAACCAAGCGTTCCCGGCGGTCCAGGTTCTCCTTCAGCTCCTTCGCGTCCTCGTGCTGTCGGATCAGCAGCTTCCTCTTCTCGATCAACGTACGCTGCAGAAGGAAGAAACATATTAGAGTCTGAGAAGATGCACCAACCCTCTGTCAGATTTCTCAAGTTCACGTGTGCTCACCCTCTCCTCGGCTGTGGCATCCTCCTCCAGACTGTTGAGGGCGTTCTCCACTCTGGCCAGACGGCCGGACAGGGACAGCAGCAGGCTCACCACCTTGTCCAGGTCGCCGACAAACATCCTGAACTTGTCCAGCTCGTTGGGTTTGCAGACCTGCTGGACTCGGGCCTCCACCTCGTCTCCCAGAGCGTTGTTGTCGAGGACGTCCTCCTGAAGACTCTCCCGGGCCTCACGTAACACCTGAAGCTTCTTGCTGAGGCTGTCGATCAGCTCTTGCTGCAGAGACGAAAAGACACAAACCTCAGATGAAGCAGGCGTTTAAATCACCTCGCCGTGTAAAAGTATGAACGTGCCGTACCTTCTTGTTGGCCAGATCGATGTCCAGTTCGTCCTCGGAGTCTTCTTCCTCCTGCTCCTGCTCCTGCATGTCCTTCATCTTAATGAGGAGCTCAGCTTTGGGAGCAGATGTGCTGTAGTATGTGGAGCTGGTCACCATGGTGACAGCTGCTGCCATGCTGTCCTCCTTTTCCCTGAAACACAAGAAACAAACGACGTTTCTCACTCGCAGCAAACAATAACATCAGCAGGCCTCATGAAGAAACGTGTACAAACTCGTACTTTGATACAGTACAGTGGTTAATTTTTCATACAACTAAAGTGTCAGTAATTATTTGGTAAAGTTTGCATCCCTTCTACGAACATTTGTGGCACTTGATGAGCTGCAGAAACTCGATCTTTCAGCTTAATTTTGGTAACTGCTTCAATCATTTATCCTTTACTTGCAGCATTTATCACTTAGTCAATGCTTGATCTACTCTACAGTTGTTCCATTTATCCTCAGATGTATACGAGTACCCCGATTGGGAATCAGTGGTTTGATATCACCTATTTCACTCTTCTCGCAGCTCCTACCAGATCAGGGGTGTCCCTCTCTACCTTCAAAAACCCCCTGAAGACCTCCAGCTCTCCAGAGAATACCTCCTCTCCAACACTACCAACAACTGGACATGATAAATCTATCCCCCTCCGCCTCTCTCATATCCTTGACACACTGTACCTTGATTGTTTTTCTAAGTCACTATGGATAAAAGCTGAATGACTAAATGTAAATGTCAAGACGTCCTCACATTCATCTCCACGTCATACTGCGGTCATACTTTCAGTATTTCTCACGTTTGACACGTTGCTGCTTTGACTACACATCATTGTTTTGTTTCAGGTTATGGATTACTACTGACAGCGTTACATTTCTAAGAGTTAAAGCTTTGCGGAGTGAAATTCTTTGTTTTTACTTGAAAACCTTGTTTATCAATCTGGGGGCGCTAAAGCAAACCTCGCATAAAAAAAAAGAAAAAAGACTCGGGATAAAAATATGAAGATGTTCTTGGATCAGCTCCAGCGGCTTTTCTCGGATGCCCATAAAATATAATAAAAGTCATGTGTATGAATTAGTTTCACCGCAGGCGAACACAGATCACTACGTGTTAAAGAGATAATGACTTTACAGGCGTGCTCATGCGTGTCTGGTTTGTGCATATCAAACTACATCCTGCAGAGAGTAAATACAAACTCTACAGGTCAAACAAGGTGAGTCATGTTATGAACATCTGTGTGAGGCTGACCTTTCCTCAGCGGGCCGGGCGACCGCCTGTTTCGGCGGCAGCTTCCTGCGTTGGTGAGCTCCTTCCAACAGCTGCTCGCCCTGAGGGAAGATGCCCTCCATCAAGTCCATGGTGGTCTTCATCTTGCTCTGGTCCAGTATGTCAGCGAGCGATTTATCCTTCCCCATGATGTCTCTGGCCAGCTCCTCTCTCTTCTGATCCTCGGACAGTCGTGCCGTCCTGTTGCCGCCGGGCTCGTCCGGCTGCTGTTGCTGACTGTTGGCGTTGATGTGATCTCTAACGGTGCTCACGCTGTGCTGCAGAAACGGACAGTTCTCCTTCTCCGTGACTCCCTCCGAGTGGACGATCCTGATGGGCACTTTCTTCACAGCAGAAGTTTGGTTTTCCATCACATGCTCCATCCTGAAATATCAGAGAAAAGAGAGGATCTTACAAATAGAAGCTGAGCCACTGAGCAGGAGCAGGAGGAGGAGGAGGAGGAGGTGGAGGTGGAGAAAATCTCTTGTTGCAGTTCTTCCAGCCATATGCTGATTTAAAGTTTTACTGCATGATGGCAACTGAGATTTTTTCCATGGCCAGCACGCTGGAATATCCGAGACATCTGGACTCCTCCCACCACTTTGGTCTCTGCTCGCTGTGCTAACCCTACTGTACAGTCATAAGTTCACTACAGATGATATCAATTAGTTCTGGATCAAGAGGATGAATAAACAGCTTCTCATCGGAGGCATTCAGACTACATTTCACATTTTAGGCATTTAGCTAAATTATGCCTCGACCGCCGGCGGCTTTTAAAGAAATGTGGAGAATCCCTCTAATTTACTGCGGCTTGATAGCACTCACATGTTGATTCTACAAACACAGCGAGGCTCAATAAGCCCCTTTGTACGAGCGGCATAAAGGCACGACGGGCAGAGGAGGAGCTGCACATTTTTGAATAAAACAAGACAAAGTTTACCTGTTTGTGGCTTCATCCTGCAGAGAGACCGGCGGCTTGTCACTGAGTCTCTGTGGGGAAAACTGTGGAGATGGAGAGCGCTGCCCCTCCATGGTGGCGAGCCCTGAAGGTCTGTGGGTGGAAGCCGGGGGAGAGGAGGCCGGCTGAGGATTGGATGTTGATAGATGATGTACTGCCCCTTGTCCTTTGTCCACAAGTCCTTTGCCCTGCTCTGAATCTCCCTTTGCAGAGTGGGTGGGGACGAAGGCGGAGTTAGGGTCAGCGTTGGGAGAGCAGTGGGTGAAGATTTCGCTCTGGGAACCGGTGAATGTCTCGTGGGAGTCGACCTCTGGGCATCTGGGTGGGGGAGGCTTCTCCAGGGCAGAGGTCTTCCTCCTCGGGTTAGGCGGAGGCTCGGCGAGGCCGTGGTCCTCGGGCTGAGGAAGGGGAGACTCTGTGAGACTGCGAGAGGCCGACGTGGGTCTGTGGTTCACGGTGGCAGCAGCAGCTCTGTGTCTGCTGCTGTCAGGGTTGGCTCCTGTGATGGGCGGAGGGGTTGGCGCTGAGTAACGTTCAAACTCCACCACAGGCTTTTCTCTCACTTTACAGTCACCGGGGCCTCTGTCAGAGAACCTGAAGGAACACAATAGAAAGCTTTTAATTACACGCTGTGCAACAGCCAGGCGGCGTGGACTATCATCTGCAGCTCAATCAAATAACACACTGCGGCGGCAGAGGCCTTGTTCGTCTCTCCGGCAGCCACTATGATTATGCCAGCATGACAAGACACACGTCTCCCCTCTCTTCTTCTGCTAAAGCCTCCTCCCTGGTAACTGTTCAGCTGGCAGCCTGAGAAGGAATATTTCAGTTCCCACAAGTCAGCATAGGGGAATAAATAATCCTCCAGTGCAAAGAAGCTCGACCGGATCACTTTTTCCTGCCTGAATCACATTTACAGCTTTAACTCTTTGTAGGTAGAGAAGAGCTTTAAACTTCACAACAGGACACGGTGGAATCAGATCCACACTGTTTGCTTAAAACTGCGGTTTCATGCTCGCAGATTACATTTGCACGCATGCTTAGACGCAAATTTAATTACTCCGAGTGACATTAACACGTCAATCACGCAGCGTTGATTAAGAACAAAACTGTATTGACTCTTGCTGTCACAAGATACAGATACATACACTGACAGACAGACGCCACGGCTCAAACCTCACCAATTGAAAAGTCTTACAAGCCGCTACAAGTCGCCCAATGAACGGCCGCTGCTGCCGCTTACACCCTCCCCCGACCTCAGAGTGTGAGAAAGTGTTACCTCGTGGAGACATGAAACATGACGCCGGTGATATTACTGCAGTATCCGGGAGGAGGAATATGACTTAGCATGATGTAAGTGTTTAATCTGACACATATTTATAGAAGAAAAGATTGTTATTAAAATCCCCAAAATATCATTAATATTTGATGTGTGTATTTCAGGCTGAAGTAGTTTTTACAGCAGTTTTTGGAAAGCCGACATTTCTTGCTGTTAGCACTTCGAGTGTGAAATCAGTGCTGCCAATCATTGACCTATCTCAGGGTCTAATAACAATAACAACATTCTGGAAATTATTTAAATTTTTTGTTTGATTGTTTTTATTAAAACAACAGTGGAAACATACTGACCTTCTTAAAAGGTTAAAGCTCTCCAAAATATCATTAATATTTAATATGTATATTTCAGCTGAAGTAGTTTTATAAGATTTACTCGTGTAAAGTGTAAAAAAAATATAAATATATAATATTTTTACAGCAGTTTTTGGGAAGCTGACACTTGCAATAGGGTTAACCCTTTAAAAAGGCTTTAAAATGTTTACATAACACTTTGAATAGGAAAACGTAGCACTATCTTGTGGACAAATATAAAAATTAAAAATTGAAACGCTAGACGTCCAAATGAAATCTTAACATTAAAACGTGCATTCGTTTATTTCAGTATAAATGTGGGATGAAAAATGACTTTTTCCAATTGGATATTTTTTTCTCGTTAGGAACGAATGTGTCACTTTTCGTGTCGCTTAGCCATTTTAGACTAATTAAAAGGAACTGAGACAACAATTCTGGAAATGTTTTAATGACTGTCCTCTGACAAATTTGAGCTGTACTCATTCAACGTCCCTCGGATCTCTTGCCGTTAGCTAAACACGGTTAATTAAATACAATAATTGTAAAATAGATATCAAAGTACCGACTCACCCGATGTGACGTCTAACTGCTGTCACTTCCATAGCGGACTGAGACAGTGCGCTGTCTGCTGGCTCTTTGTGACTGAAGCCACCTGTTGGTGTCTCTTTACACTTGTATCAATAACTATCTGGGTGGAGCACGCCTCACTTAGATCATTTCCCCCCCGACTGTTCAATGACAATAACTTCCTCTGCGCCGTTGTTGTAAATACAAACGTGAGTGTCAGATGCTGTGGCTCCCACAATGAGGGTTGCTCACATGAGATACTTTACACCTGTGAATGAGTTTCACCTGTGAGGAAGTTTAGATAATTCATAAAGACTCCTGAATAACTGGTTTACAAACCGTGAAGTCATCCCGACCACGTCACGGCACATAGTTTAAGAATGATTCAAAGCAATCGGAGTAAAAGAGAATAATTAAAAATATATAATGTCTGGCAATCGTGCAGTTCCTCAAACGTCCACATGAGGCTGGCTCCAGAAGTGAGTCAGTCTCCATAAGTCCCCATGTTCAAATGTCCAACTTCACAGCAGAAATAAACATGTTTACAGCCTGGTACAAAAAACTGTTTTGGTCTCTGTAGCTAATCCCCACGTTCATGACAACTGTACTGAGGGTGAATTTATATAGAACTCACCTGTTCAGATTATATTAAGGCTTAAAGTTATGCAGTGCTGCCTTTAATAGACGGATTTCAGCAGCTGAGTGGTGGCAAACATTTTAAATAATTTAAGTGGTGACAGTTTTAGAATAAAAGAGAGCACATAAAAGAGGCGAGCAGGTACAACAGGTGACCTGATACGTTAACATTAAACAACAATATTGCACTGTTTTCACATGACAGGAGTTCATACGGGATCATCAAAGCATCACATGAAGTCATCGACAGTAACTGTAAACTCTACCCTGCCCATAAAACAAACATTCTCTAAGGAGGGAGGTTTAATCCGCCGCACACAGACTGCTTCAAAAACACAGACGCCTTCCAGGGTTAAAACACAATACCTGACAAAGTTAGAGTTAATATTTCAAACTTTTCTCATTCAAGTTATGATTGTAGGTTAGTCTGCATTTATCTAGGTAGCAGTGTTTATCTCCACGTTGATTCAGATATATTGTCTTTCATGCTCACTATCGCAGTTTAGCTTGTTCGCATGCCAACGGCTGTTGGTGCAAGTAACTTACTGATACTGGCGTTACATTAAAAACGGGTTATGGTTGGTAAATTCATCCTGAGAGAGTTGCATGTTTCCATAGCTCACTCAAAACCCACAAATTTGAACCTCATGGTGGCACTACAAGTCAAAAGCTCTTTATCTTCTGGCGTCATGACAATTCATCTAATACTTGTCGAGATATTTCAGTCCGGACACATGGACAGACGTTGACATTGCCGTCTATAGAGCCATGCTGGCTAGAAAACCTGATTATGCAAAGCAACAGATCTAATTGATGATAAATTCATGCCTTCGGGCCGGGGCCCCCTGGAACACTCCCTCGCCGTCACGCAGACGGGGTCAGATGCCTTTGCAGACAGCAGTGAGGAGACGACCAAATGACACAAAGCACAGCCAGAGAGACGACATATGTTGTCACAGCTGCACCGAGGCAGCGCCGCTGGTGCGCCATGGCAGATTATAAAGCCTTCACTGTTCCTCTACGGGCTACTGTACGGCCCTCTGTCACTGATAAAGCTCAGGAGTAGACACACAATGACACTTCACACGAAATATGCTGATAACTGGTAATTCATTATTCATTAGTGTGCCAGCATTCAGCTATACTAGTTCACGCCCTCTGAGGTCACTTGAGATTATATATTATCATATTTTTTTTACTTTTGTATATTGCACTAAATACGGAGACATACAGTAGTGAGAGATATGAAGTGCAAAGTACTCACCCTGTGGCAGTGTTGAGCGGTTCAGCAGGTTTGCTCTCCGTGTGGGAATATTTGGTCTCAGACTTTCTTGCAGGAACTTGAATCTTCTGTAAATAAAGTTAAACAAACACAACGTCTATTATGCAAAACCGTTCCCAAGTCCTTACGTTACGTTCTTCTTCTTTTGTTAATTATTCCAGCCAAGCCATGTTGCAGCTTCCTGGATTTTCCAATAGTGAAAATCAGTAGGTTGATGCCCCCTCTCTTATTCTTAAGCTGAGGGTGTGTCATATGAACAAACATGGATTAATATTTGACTTGGTCTTTCCTTTGTTCCTTTCACTTCAGTCAGTAATGTTTGTCTTAATGAGATGTGAAGCCACCCTAGTGGGCGGCTTGACAGTGTTGCAACATTTAAGTAGATAAAACAAAAGTTAGTCTCAGTTTTTTTTGGTTATTTAAATGTTTCTCTGAGGTTGGCATGGTGAAGTGTAGTTGGCAGCCAGTTACGGCAGCTCTGAACATTTCTTTGTTTTTTGAAGAACCAATCACCTTCCATGTTATACAGACTCTCTCTCAGTTAGCATACTCTCTGTAGAAAGACTGGAGATCCATGCTGAAATGAGGTGGAGACAGTAGAGCTCAGTCTAATGTTGAAATCGGACCAAACCGCCTGGGTTGTAATTACAACAGCTGCTGGTTTGGGGGCGGTATTACCCAAAAAACCCAGCTCATCGATTGGCTTTCTGATCTTTGGTTCGCTGGATAGTCCGTTTGCTTTCCTACTGTGAGCGAAACGCACAACGGTTCGCTTGCAAGCAGATTTTCAGGTGGACCAGAGTTCGCTTGTTTGGTCCACACCAGAGTTCAGATGTGCCTGAACATAACTACGACCCTGAAGAAGTCTCAGTCGGTCCTAACTGACCTTAGTCACCTCCCTAAACTCTGATTTTCAGTCAGGTAACCGTGTAGAGAGTGTATCGAGTCTATGCCTCACCTGTCCGTAGATGTCAGCTGAAGGAGATGATCGGGATCTCTCGTGCAAACAGGTAGTCTTGGTTCTCTCCTCCGGTCCTGGATCCAGGATGTTATCAGCTGACCGGTACCGCCCGGTGGCTCTTGTTTCTGTTTTCTGTATATTCCACTTTGCCTCATACTCCGCGAAGGTGCCCAGTCTTTGCTGGTCGAGGATGGACTGCTTGTGTGCAGCGTCTTCTCTGCTCCGGGTGCCTTTTATTGCATCCTCGGTTTTGGTGGTCGTGGCGAGACTTCTTGCTTTGGTCTCCGTCTGGGTTTCAGTGTAGCTGTAAGCTGGTTCCTCGCTTTCTTTAAACAGCTTCTGCTGGTCTAAAGAGGAGCTTGCATTTTCTTCATTCACGCCAACCTCGTGGATTTTGTCTGGTTCAGAGAAAGACCTGACCTTCTTCTCTGCTGGAAAACGCTTTCGACCACCGATCCGAGTAACTTGACCACTGACAGGTCCTGATTTACTCCTCACAGACTCCGAGACAGTTGGCAGAGGGGTAATGTCTTTACGGGTCAGCGCTGAGGATGGGTAGTTAGGTAAGGCCTCGGCCGCGGGATTCTCAAGTAAGACAGGCTCTAGGTCTTTCCTCCTGAAAGACGTCGCCTTGAGCACCCTTGCTTGTGCTTCCCTCAGGTTACCTTTGTAGGTGTTGGTGAAGGAGCCGTCCGCTGAGGTCGGGGTGGTGTTTTCATTGGTCGACTTCCAGATTTCCTGATCGCCTTCGGTCTCACCCTCTGTACCAGGAAGAGCAGCTGCGCTCTTACTTTTCTGCAGCTTAGCTTTCCTCATCTGGATTTCATTCCTTAACGTCGTGGCAAACCGGTCACTGCGTCGCATCTGCTTGCTTTCGAGCGACTCCTCAGAGTTTAGGCCTCTTGCCTCTTGTCCTGCGGCATCCATGGATAGAGAGTGAAGCATCGGGTTCGCCTGCGGGCAGATCTTGTTGCTTGCTTGGCTGTGATGTCTGACGTCTTGGGGTAGAAGTTGAATCGGCATAGACCTCCGCTGGTCAGACTGTCTGCTTGAAGGATAACTCACAAACTCTTTATTTTGCGTGTTGTGTCCTCGCTGGCTTCCCTTGTCGTCACAGCTGGACTTAGACAGAGAGGTTTCTAGTACAGTAGTAACTTGGTGCTTGTTGTATCCGTTACTGTCTTTAATGTGTGAGGAGTGTTGGGGCAGGTGATACTTCACTTTGGTGACAGTCTGTGGGCTCGGAGAGTTCTCCTGGGCCAGGTCTACGCCTGCGACGCTCTTCCTGTCCTCCGGTGGCTGACACGTTGTGACACAGTAGTATCGGCTTTGTCCGCTGCTGTCGGTGTTTTGGTCGGCGGTTGTGTTCGACAGGGAGGTGCTTAAATTCCTTCTCTGGTTCTGGTGTGCAGAACCGTTAGTAGGCAGTTCCTGCATGCTACAATAGTAGCCGCCAACATTCTGTGGCTTTGGTACGGATGTAGCCCAGGGCTGAGAATAAAAAGTGCTTTTGTCACTATGGTGTCTCTGATGGTAGGGCTGGCCTTGTCGGACGTCACTGCTGGACAGCGAGTACTGCTTGTTTGAGTTGAACTGATTTGATTTATCGGACGAAGAGTAGAAAGCGTCGCCGTCGTTCTTCGGGGAAATGTTGTGGCTACGCCGATGTGATTCAGGTCCTTCGGGGTGAGCTATAACCAGCCCTCTTTCGTGTACCTTAGTTGCAGCAAAGCTGTCGCTGCGTGTAGGTGGAGGAGGAGGCGGAGGAGACGGGGAAGTGGTCTTCTTTTTTTCTGGGACATGCCAAACAGGTCCAGCGCTGCTTCTACTTGAAGTGGAATGGCGAGAGCCAGCAAAGTCCTCAGGCTGTGGAGCCTCACAGCCTGGCATCTGGAAGTACGCCACCCTGTCGTCCTGTCTGACGCCCTCAATCAGACTCTGGCTGTTCCTGCCATTGTTGTGTTTTCCTCCGGCATCCCACTGATTGAATTTGTAGAGCATGTTCTCCGTCGAGGCAGCGTTGCTCTTTGAGAGGGTGTAGTCCGGTGTGCCAGAGCTGGTGGAGAAGGAGCTGTAGGCCGAGTCTCTTTTCCCTCCACTGAGATGCTCCATGCTGTTGTTGGACTTGGCAGGCGACAGCTGACCGGCCGGGTACTGATGTGAAACATGCTCTAGACTGTCCATGCTGCCGAGAGAGCTGAACTGGTCGGACGCTCTGCGCAGGTTCGTCTGCTCCCAGCCAGAGGAGAGGTCAGTCGAGGACGAGCTGGAGGTCAAAGCAAAGTATGAAAATACAAATATCACATCAGGTCGTTCACCTAAAGACTGCTGTTGTTAATCAAGTTATGAACTGTGGTATATAATTCTGCACGGTGGATTCATGGTAGTCACTTATAGATCCAATTAATTTTCAATGTTTTGGCCACAACATTAGCAAAGACAGTTTAAGGCTGCATTCAGACATCATCTGCAGGGTTGTGTGGTGGTGAGTGTGTGTATTGCCGTGAAACAATCAAGAGATAACTTTTTATTTAGCCGATTAGCCGGTGCTCGCTCACTCTCATTCACCGTCTATGTCGCTCAACCACAACTACTGGAAACTTCTGTGTGTCGCTATTTTGCAGCGAGCCAGACTCAGATTTAGAAGCTGGGTACATTAAATAAACAAAGCCAGAGCACAACAGGTAGAGTGTCAGAGTTTAGTCCATGAATCCACCTGGATAGTCTCAGTTTCAGAGACATTTCAGGCTGACTGTGGAGGTTTGACCGTCTGATCAGCGGCTGCAGCGTGGCATTGTGTTTTCGGACTACTCCAACTCAAAGAAATGGAAAAACGTTGGATGTCTGAATGCACCTGTAGGCCTATCAAATGCAAATTCTATGTGTATATAAACATATGGAAAACCAAAAAAATATATATTTTTATTAGGTTTTTAGCAGACAGAACTGTTTAATTGAACAAAAAGAAGAAATCTGTAGCTGAACAACCCAGGATCAAAAGAGGTACCTTGCATCATATCTGGTTTGCCAGACTGGCGTGGGTGGAGACTGCGTTTTGGCAGTCTCTGATTGGCTTTCGTTGAACTTGGTGGAGTGCCAGGAGTGAGGCCTGCTTATGGGCTCATTCCTCCTGCAGAGAGAGGGCAAAAAAACACAGGCTGGATTAGAGACCGGCCTCTTATGGAAAACAGTATGTTCCTGCAAATACCGCTGTAGTGCAACTCAACAAATAAACTTGTTTCAGTGCTTCTATAATCGAGGCAACACTTTTGATTTATTCAAACATTTAGATGGAAACTGTTTTTGAATCTAAGTCTGTTTAATCAACAACAGTTGTCATGCGTGTGAAACATACCCTTTAAAGCGATTCTTTCTGAATTGCATGTCAGGAAAAGGTGGACAAAACATTTAATTTAATTTCCTCGTCGATACAGACACAAAAACATACACGTGGAGAGTGCTTTGCATGCGGTACAAATGGGATACATCTAAATGACATGAACCACAAGAGATATGCCAACGAGTAATAAACCATGGTGTGAGGAGTGACGATGATATTACTGGACAAATGATTAACACGATCATGAGCACAGGGAGTGAAACAGAGAAAAGGGAATAGGTACTACTTTGATTACGATGACTGGACCGTACCTCATTGAACTTCGCAAAATCTTCGTGAGAAAGCTTCTCGCCACATGCACGTCATTCTCTGAGGGCATTTTCTGAGTTACAATATCCACCATTTTCATATTCCTGGGCAGCAACGGGAGGGGAGGAACACACACACACACAAACACACACAATTGACAGGACAAAGACCACCTGAGTTTGAGTTTGTGCACTGCAGAAAACCCTGAGCACTGAGGAGGTCTCTCTGATCCAAGGACAGTAATGTGCAGTCTACAGGAGTGTAAATGTCAGCTGGTACACGGTGTTACAGCCCCCTCTACTGGTCTATCTAACATCACACAGTCAATGAAGTTAAACATGAGAAAACACCGTTTATGTCAAACAATTCAAGACTGCTGTCCCAATGCTGCTCCACAAATAGACTAAAAAACTCACAGAGGACAAACTGACACTGATTACTGATGGACACTGTTACTGTACTAAATGCAGCAACTTTTATTCATTGTCTGCAGCCTAACTTTACTGTATATGGTCTCTATTTCTTATTTCTTTAAAAACTTTATTTCTATTTTTTACTTTTCAAGTTTCAGGGTAATTTGTCATGGGTAAGTTAACACGAGGTCAGCTCAGCATTAAGAGCACTAAAACAGTGTAACAGCACTACACGTAAGAATAAAAATAAGCCGGAGAGTAAAATACTATAATATAACATTTTAGGTACAAAAGAACAATATAGAAATATAAAATATACTAAAATAAAATATATAAATGTTCTAACAGGTATAATCATGTATTGAAGTGATACTTTATATGCACAGTGTTGTTTTAAACAAAGTGTAAACAGGAGTTTTTTGTCTTTTATAAAGATCTTAACACACGTTTAATTTATTTGCACATGTTTAATTTAAATTCTGATTTAGGTTACAGGTTGACTTTAACATGCATTTACTATGTTTTCATGTATGTAGCATAGATTAATTTGAGTGCATGTTTTAATTTCCCTCGAGATCAATAAAGTATCTGTCGATCTATAGACACAGTTTTAATTTCTCTCATCTGAACAGTAATGTAGCTGCTCAGACTTTGCCATATGGTCCCAGGGGGGGAACATAAGCCCAGCATGGGGCAGGGCGGTGGGGGCTTAACAGAATAGAGGATCTCTTACACAATCAGATCAGCCACATCACCCCTCAATCCAAGCTGTCGTCTACCGTCGACGGGGCTCAAAACTTCAGCATCATGTGACAGTGATGTTAGTGTAGCTGCACGTGTGCGATTCTTAAATTTGGGGAGGCTTGAACTGAAAACAGGTGTATCAAAATGAGTCCATAAACTAAGAAAAACACAATCTAACACTTTGAAAACATTTGCTTAGGTGGCTGGTTTTACTGGGAGGGAGCTGCGAATCTTTGGTGTTATACTGGTCAAGAATTTTAGACAAAGCTTTGCTCTCATTGGACTTAAGACTTGCCCTACAAGAGCCATGAGGTCAAGAGGTCCCGTCCCCTCAGTCACCTTGTCTTAAAAGCCTTCAATGATTTGATGACAAGAGGTCCAAACAACAGCTTCCTTCAGATGGAGAGCTGAAAACAAACTGCAGGGTGAAAAACTTAAATTTGCACCTTGCGCTACAATTTTACAGATTATCACAGAGATTTATTTAAGCTTAACAAAGTTGGATGATTCGTTATCATCACAAAATGACTCGTGGATTAGACTCGTGGAAGTTAAGGCGTGTTCAGAGGACAAAGAGAAGCCAACATGGAGCTCGGTCTTCCTCGTCTCCTCACAGTCCGTGTTTCTAGGGCACGAGCAGCTAGCCACACATGGCGCCTGCTATTGGTATGCAAATGAGGCTGGTTTTATTAGGCCTATCGTCAGGGCTACAGCTGGGCCGGCACAGATATGCTAGGAAAGTGAATTAGTTGGCTGGAAATGGGGGGCAGGGTGATCAGTTTTGAAGCCCCCTCGTCTCACTTCGAATGTATCCGGTACCAACCAGTCCAGATTCGAACAACTCACGTGTACAAATTTAACTTAAACTTCAGGACGTTTAATTAATGACACTTTATTCACAGATGATTCTGTTTTATCTTTAAGCCCTCAAAGATTAATTTGGTTTGTAAAAGCTAAGCTGATCGTGGCTTAACCTAAATGATGGGGTGACCTCATACAACACTGATAAGACAAGAACAATCAGAACAATAACAGAGTATTAGGGTCATAAAACCAAGCAAGGAAGGAGCTCCAACATGTCTCTGACGTATAACAAGACAAAAGGCTGAAACTGTGGCACAGAAGTCAAAGTGTAAAGCACAAAAAAACGTGATGAAAAACTATAAAATAATGTTCGTTTTGACTCACCAAACATCTAGATGACGGAACAAGGAGTGTGTAATCCGAAAGCTAGTACAATTATATTAAACTGGAGCTCAGTTTGGACCAGTCGCACCAGTTGCGTGCTGGTCAGGCACCACATTCCTCAGACACTTCAAAAGACAAGCCAAAATAAAAGAGACGCGCGGCGAGCGGGCCGCTGAGCATCATCGCACCAAGTCCAACCACTGATACCCCCAAACACACACCAACAGAAACATTCAACACAGAGTATCCATGATTAAAAACTTCTCTGGGCTGAGTTAGTTTACACCGAGGGCAGATTTGCTTCAGGATTACGGGGGTTTTACCCCTAAAGAGGGGGTGGAAGGAGCTGAAGAGAAGAAGAAGAAGGAGGAGGAGGAGGGCTATTGTCACAGCCAGTCCCCTTGGAGTATTCCCCTACCTTGCCTCGTCTCATTGGCTCCAAGGGGGCTAATATGCTAATGATAGGATGAAATGCCGGACTCTTCTCTTCCCATCTCCCCTCTTGTGTGTGTGCGACGGACATGCATTTCTACCATTACTATGGCAACAGGTTGCTCTTTAGGGTGGAAAGGGCAGCAGGTTTCCTGAAAGGCTCGGGGTAATGAGCACTGCAACTGCCCAAGCAGCAACACAGCAACACAGCAACACAATTTACGTGACTGCAGCACGTTATGTTGCACTTGTACTTGTTTTTACAACATTCATGCTCATGTGTGTGGTCCTAATAGGCACTTTAATCAACGTTTGTGTCGATGTTAGCCAGCTGGATAAGTTTCAACGGCTGTTCTTTGGCAAGATGGTCCGAAAAATTACAAAAATGCTTCCTATTTGTTGAAACCTACACAAAAATGGAAAAAAAATAACATTTCTTCCTTTCAAACTTGCTTTGAGATGTTGTTTCTTGTCAACTACACAGGATGGATTCTCACGTTTTCCAATGACTTCCACGATAAAAAGCTCAAACATAACCACTCATCTTAGGATCTGGTTCTGTTTAGGACATAATTAACTATATAGCAGCTGCTGTGCTGTTTGAATTAAGTGGCACATGAAGGACTTTAATTTCCAAATAGTACCAAAATAAAATGTTGTCTGCAACATCTTTCTTATGTAAAACTGAATATTTGCCACTTGGCATTGTCATAATAATCCAGAATACTGTTGTCATTTTAACTTTACAGCTGTACAGATTATAGTTGTCTCAACATTGATAACAACAGCAGTGTAAATGGAGATAAAATACTAACAGACAGGTGTTTTTCTTCTTAGAATGTGGTATGACCCTTTGTAATGCTAGTTATATGGTTACTTCTTTGCAAGATTACTTACACTATGGTCACTTTACACTACAATACTCTTTATATATCATGCCACACTTATCCTCAGTACTTATCTGTTTTTGAAGGTTGATTACTTTATTGTGGTCATTGTGTAGTTTAGATATCTCTGTCTGTTTAATTTCTGTCTGTTTATTGTGTCTCCTTTATTTTGGCCTCCTCTACTTTTGTTTCTATATCTTGCTGCTGTCACAAGTGAATTTCCCCGTGGTGGGATGAATAAAGTATATCTAATCTAATCTAAGCGGTAACATCCGTGGCTGTGAAGTACCAAAAACTGCAGTTCCTCAAACGTCCACCTGAGACTGGTTACAGAACGAGTCAGTCTCCATAAGTCCATAAGTTGAGAGTGTGGACACTTTGACTGACAGGTAGTTACAATTACAGGTGGCTTGTTTGAGCACTACGGCTCCATTTTTTTACTTTATTTAACTTTAACAGCTGGACCTATTATAGTCATCACAACATAGACATCCTTAATTATGTAAATGGGCAAAAACACTAATGCTTGAGTGACAAACAAGTGCTTTTCTTATTAAAATGTGGTCTTGCAGACCAGAAAGAGGTCTTGTCGACAAGGAAGAAGATTAGCAAAGCTGATAGGAAGGCAATTAAATTTACATTGATCAATTGTAGCATAGATTCGAAACAAGACACTAGTTTAACAAATTCCTCTCGCATTAAATATATCTAACACGTTTGGATTTGACATGGTGTGACATTCAATGAGTGGCTTGGACAGTTGGATGCTTTAACTGTTGGACAACATCTGGCAAACTGAAGTACAGCGTCACGTACAGTACAGGGCAGTAAAATGCTGAGGTTGTATCCACCCAGCCTGCACTTTGCAGGTGAGCCGGTGGATTCCAGTCGGTCCCTGAGGGTCTGACAAAGGCCCTCTTCAGCAGACCCTACAATCAAACCAGTCATGTTTCGGGTGAGAGAGGTGAACCGTGAGCAGCGTGTAATGACCAGCACATTCCTGGGCTGAGTGGCATACCAGCTGTCAAGTCATCGGCTGTCTGTCTGCGCTGACCCACGAACCCAGAAACACCTGGAAACCTTTCGTCTGTGGGGTGAGGGTCTGAACAACATCACCGTAACAAAGTCCTGCACATCCTGTGTCTTGAACAGCATCCATGTTCAAGTTCATGGG
Organism: Larimichthys crocea; assembly: GCF_000972845.2. NCBI lineage: Eukaryota > Metazoa > Chordata > Actinopteri > Sciaenidae > Larimichthys > Larimichthys crocea. The sequence goes on along the minus strand of NC_040027.1, from coordinate 13,434,213 downwards.
CGAATCAGTGTCTCACAGAGCTGCTATAAATTCACCAACAACCTGTCGATTACTTAAAGTGGCGGTGTCAAACTCATTTTCACCTCAGCATTGTGGTGCCGGGTTGTAACGGTAAGACTATAAATGCAACTCTTGGATTTGATTAAAATCTTCCCCATTAAGCTTGTGACATCTACTTCAATGACTCTCTGTCAACTCACTTTGGCAACGGGACAAACCAAAGAGAAAACAAAGGGCGCAATTAAGACAGGGCCACAATGAACCCTCTAAACAATGATTTCCTCAGCTGAGGCTCAAAACAATTTTAAGAAATCTACTTACGACAAGAATTCAGTGTGCGGCATTCCAAACATACTACGTAGGCTTATTCAGGAAAAACAAAGACCGGTAAATGTAAGCTACTGCCTGAATGCTCGCACTGTAAGTTTCAAAATCTGGCACTTCTGTAACAATGCCAGAAGGGGGAAACCAAACGCCACGACACACCTCGAGCTTCACGCTGTAAAGTTTAATGATTCACTCTGCTGTTGGTCGCATGCACAGAAAATACCTCGAGGGAAGGCAAACCAGACCACGGGGGTCCTGATGAGGAATTAAAACCAATATGCACTCAATTAGAGAGCTAGACACAATAAGGCAACATGGGAGAGTTGCTGGTGTTTCAAATTATCTGAATTATAGTTACACTGGTCAACATGTGTTGTCTTGATCTCAGTAAACGAGCTTTCAGGACGAAGGCTGTCCATAAACTGTTCAGTGACATGTTACTAACAACAACTCGACTTAAAAGTTGCCACATTTAAACAAATTGCAGCTTTTGGATTCACTACACTGAGCGACAAACAGAGTTGTAGTCAAGACCAACTGAACTGAGACAAAGTCTTGACCAAGACCAAGACCAGATCGTATATAAACAGAGATCCATGCTGAAGTGAGGAGAAGAAGACGGGGATGCAGAGCTGGATCTAGAGACAGTACAAACTACATGTGCTGTCTGTTATCTTGGAGAACGTAAGATCTCTCTGCAATAAGATGGAGGACGGCTGCTGAGTATTTTTCTGATCCACCTTGTATATTGTATGCGGCTATAACCAGTAAATTTCCCGGCTGTGAGATCAATAAAGTCTTATCCTTAGGTAGCTAATATTCACGGAAATTCTTTGGGCGATGACAATGAGTCACCTCGTTAAGCGCTGTCTTTAAGTATTTACAAATCTCTGTGTTTTTTTTGGAAACTGTTTTGCAGATGAATTAATTTTAATCCAGTAGATTTGTCTGATGTCTCCTCCCAGACGGTTAACAAATAAATCTCTGCACTTGTGGTCTTGAAATTAAATCCAGAGTCCTCTTTGGCTGAGATCAAGATGAGACCTTTAAAAAAAAAGTGTTCTTGAGAATGGTCTCAAGACCAAGACCAATCTCGAGTACTACAACACTGGTGAGCGAAGCACAACAATAGCAACACAATGTGTCGACAATTACAGTGTTTGAAAGTAAGCAGTAGTTAGTGTTGGCAGGCGTTAAACAAATTTAGCATAAGACGTGCAATTTAACTTTCGCTCACACCCTGCTTTTGTTTTTGAAGTTTGACAAAAGTGACATTTAAAATGCAAAAATATCTGCAGACTCTGACAAGTGGAGACACGGAGCAGAGCACGGTAGTTTTGTCGAGGCATGTGCAAAGACGACAAGATGCTTTCCCACAGATAACCACACCTATCTGCTCTCTGTGCGGAGTGTGTGACACCGCCACTCCTCCTTCCCCTCGTCCTAATGACGTTATTGTACAGCCAACAATCTCACATTAGTCACCGCATGCAAAATAAATCAAGCTGCTCCCTTGTGCTGTCTGTAAAGAGACCACACCTGTAGAGGGAAGCAGGTTCTGACAGCTTCCTGATCCTCGTTCAGGCACAGATTAAGCCGCAGTCAAACATAGGGACTTTCTATACAACGTGTACACTGCAGCTGGAGAACGAGAAACTGGAGTGCAGTTGAAGCTTTGGGTTTTTCTGTAATGAAGCACCGTCATTGCTGTATGCTAAATCAGACACAGGCTTGTTATTGTGGCCCTGTGAAATGACTGACTGGAGATGCTATTTGAGACAAACTGAGTCCTTCAGCATAGACGAGCAGAAGGAAGAGAGAGTCCCACAGGACTGAAAGATGAACAATAGGACCCAGATCCTTTAGTCCTGCTTTAATCTATCCAGTGTTTACTTCCCTTTCCCCCATTTTAAAGTCCTGTATTTTCAGCCAGCTATAGTAACAGAGCTAATAGAAGTAACAGATTGTCTCAAACAGCATCTCAAGTCAGCCATTTTCCTTTAAAATGAACTACAGCTCACTTCAGCGTGAGTTTTGTCACTCCTGCCATAGCAGCCGTGTTGTAGTAAAGACGTCATGACCAAGACTGTTGTGTTCTGTTTATCTACACTCATTGATATGAATGGGGCGGACAACATATTGGGTACATCTGTTGGCGTCACTATGAATTGAAGCCTAGTGAGTGGCAGTGCCTAAAAACTGCAATTCCTCAAATGTCCACTTGACGCTGGCTACAGAATGAGTCTTCATAAGTCCCCATGTTCAAATGTCCAACAACAGCAGAAATAAACATGTTTACAGCCTGGTACAAAAAACAGTTTTGGTCTCTATAGCTGATTTCCCCGTTCATGACAACTGTACTGAGGGTGAATTTATATAGAACTAACTTGTTCAAATTATATTAAGCCTTAAAGTTATGTATAATTAAGAGTGTGGACACTTTGAATGACAGCTTGTGTGAGGCGTCATTCAGCCCCCTTCAGGTCCACGTCTTTGCCAGTTTTAAATTGGCCAGGAGTAGGAAGAGGCAGGACTACAAACATTCCCATTCTTTATACTGTCAGTGGTTCAAACCAGTGAGAAAACGACACAAACAGAAACACAGAAAACTCTCAGATGACTTAAAAACGTCTAACTCTTGCAGAAAATTGTTCTTTACGTAAAGAGACTCCATCGCTCACAGTAACAAGCTGATTCAGTAGAAGATGTTTTCAGGGCCTTTAAGTCGCCCTGCAGAAGCTTGAGTAATCAAACAGACACAGACAATAATGCATCCTTGTTTCCATTTCCTATAATAGACACGTCTTTTGAGAATAAAAACACAATGAGTGCGACTCACAGCCGCGTCCTTGTGGAGAGATAAATGGTGAGTGGACTTCCTTGTACGGTAGGATTTGTTCAGGGATTACGTTATGATATGATACAATACAGGACGAAATGCGGATGGCAGAGAAAGACAATGGGACCAGTGTGTCACACACAAACACACACACACACACACACACAGACACACACACAAGGCCATTTATAGGAAGGCCTTCAGCACAAAGTTTACAAATGATTCATCAGTTAAACAAGATATGAATACTGAACAATACGTTGGAGTCAAGAGGTCACGTGGACTTGCTTATGACAGAAAAGAGTGAATGAAGAGACAACAACAGCGTGTTCTTCTGGTCAATAAGTAAGAGGTGGTTTAAGTTCTGCAAAGAAGACAGTGTAAACTATAAACTGTGTTATCTCCGGAGGCGTTGGTGACAAATAGTATCATTTACATCATCCCTTGTTTGTCCTTGCTACGCCTGAATGTGTGGGATCTAATACATGAATGATGTCACCCTACAGCAACATCACTTCCTCCTTTCAACCTGCTCATGGAAAACTGTGTCGCAAACCATGAACTCCTCTTGACTCCAACCCAGTGCAACCTGGCAAAACAGGACCATCCAGCTACCGAGAGCTCAACGCCGACAGCTAACGAGTCCCAGAGAGGCGCAGTGCTCGTCTGCAGACAGACAAGCACTTGTAAGGGCCTCGATCCTCTGCCTCCACTTCTCCGTCACCTTGGTTTTGTTGGGAATGTTACCATGGTGACCTGTTAAAGCTTTGAGGGGTGGGGGTGGTGCACTTGTGACAGCGGCAGATGTAGGAGGAGGAGGAGGAGAGGGCACGGTGGATTGGTTACCTACCTTTTCACCACCAGGCTGAGGGTCTTGTGGGAGCCTTTCACGAGGCAGATCGCCTCCTGTCTGTAGCCACTCAGGGGAATCTCGTTGATGTTGACGAGCTCGTCTCCCACCTGGAGACTCACAGCTGCTGCCTTGCTGCCCTCCTCGACCTAGAGCATAAACACAGCAGATGGAGAGAGACTGAGAATCAAACGTGCTCTTCTACAGAGATAACAAAACATTTCAAGATGCCATCTCCTGCTCTTCATCTTTCTTTACACGAACACCAACTTTGTTTTTCACAGCTATCAGCTGACAGTCCAGTTTCGACCCCTCTGTTTGAATTAATAACAGATGCGCATACGTGACGTCACTCATATGTTTCTGAAGATTTGTTTTGAAGCTCAAAATCTGTGGCTCTGGCTTTCTGCCTCTTCCACCTCCCAGCTAATCTAAAAATCAGCAAAGACGTGGATCATAGGTGGAGCTGGGGCCGGCCGAATGATGCCTGGTTGCTCAAACAAGACATCTGTAACTCAGTCCATAAGGACATAGCTTGGGAACTCAAAGGTGGCTGGTTCAAGTCCAGCATGGACCACAATATGAAGCATAGACTGGTAGACAGTTTACAATCGCATAGATGCAAGGTACCGAACACGTAACTGCTCCCACGGTGCTGCCTATCTACATTTGCATGGGTATAAGCCTTTTGTGTGTCTGTGGCTGTGTATATATGTACAACCTGAGTGGAAAAACATCAAAAGTTAATCTTTTGAATTCAGAGGCAATAACAGCACATCGAACTATCTGCGCTGTATCATGATGTGCATTCATCAGAGTGGCCTCTATCGCATAGAGAATATACAGTTTACAAGTGGGTGCCAAAAGACTTCTTATGTCCAAGAGGTTCCCACCACAGTGTTGTGAAAGAGATTAAGTAACCTCATACAGCCTAACGTTTGTGCTACTTAAAACCTGTGATAAGCAAAATCCTGATGTTTACTGTAGGTTTTAAAGCATATTGTGGCACAGATTCTTGGTTTTGATTCATGTCTTGTATATATCTCTCTGAGGATGTGAATAAAATACAAAATGTATAAGTTGCCTGATTTGTGCTGAGGAAAGAAGAAAAACAACATGCTGTATTTTATGTAATAAAAATATAAAGCATCTTCAGAGCAGGAAACCATTATGAAAGAAACACTTACTGTACCTTATGTTTTTACTTTATTATAAATACTTAATTTTGATCACACAGCTAAACATTTTCTAATAATTTAAGAAACTTTACCTTTGGTTTAAGTACTCCTGTTACTCCTATTAGCTCTGTTAGCTTTGTTACTCCTGTTAGCTCTTAGCTATGTTAGCTTTGTTACTTTTGTTACACCTGTTAGCTCTGTTACTCCTGTTATCTCTGTTAGCTTTGTTACTTTTGTTACTCCCGTTAGCTTTGTTACTTTTGTTACGCCTGTTAGCTCTGTTACTCCTGTTAGCTATGTTAGCTTTGTTACTTTTGTTACTCCTGTTCGCTGTGTTAGCTTTGTTACTTTTGTTACTCCTGTTAGCTGTGTTAGCTTTGTTACTCCTGTTAGCTCTTAGCTATGTTAGCTTTGTTATTTTTGTTACTCCTGTTAGCTGTGTTAGCTCTGTTACTCCTGTTAGCTTTGTCACTTTTGTTACCCCTGTTAGCTGTGTTAGCTCTGTTACTCCTGTTAGCTGTGTTAGCTTTGTTACTCCTGTTAGCTGTGTTAGCTTTGTTACTCCTGTTAACTGTGTTAGCTTTGTTACTCCTGTTAGCTCTTAACTATGTTAGCTTTGTCACTTTTGTTACCCCTGTTAGCTGTGTTAGCTTTGTTACTCCTGTTAGCTGTGTTAGCTTTGTTACTCCTGTTAGCTGTGTTAGATTTGTTAACTCTTAACTATGTTAGCTTTGTCACTTTTGTTACTCCTGTTAGCTGTGTTACTTTTGTTACTCCTGTTAGCTGTGTTAGATTTGTTAACTCTTAACTATGTTAGCTTTGTTAATTTTGTTACTCCTGTTAGCTCTGTTACTCCCGTTAGCTCTGTTAGCTTTGTTACTTTTGTTACTCCTGTTAGCTGTGTTAGCTTTGTTACTTTTGTTACTCCCGTTAGCTGTGTTAACTTTGTTACTTTTGTTACTCCCGTTAGCTGTGTTAGATTTGTTAACTCTTAACTATGTTAGCTTTGTTAATTTTGTTACTCCTGTTAGCTCTGTTACTCCCGTTAGCTCTGTTAGCTTTGTTACTTTTGTTACTCCTGTTAGCTGTGTTAGCTTTGTTACTTTTGTTACTCCCGTTAGCTTTGTTACTTTTGTTACTCCCGTTAGCTGTGTTAGATTTGTTAACTCTTAACTATGTTAGCTTTGTTAATTTTGTTACTCCTGTTAGCTCTGTTACTCCCGTTAGCTCTGTTAGCTTTGTTACTTTTGTTACTCCTGTTAGCTGTGTTAGCTTTGTTACTTTTGTTACTCCCGTTAGCTGTGTTAACTTTGTTACTTTTGTTACTCCCGTTAGCTGTGTTAGATTTGTTAACTCTTAACTATGTTAGCTTTGTTAATTTTGTTACTCCTGTTAGCTCTGTTACTCCCGTTAGCTCTGTTAGCTTTGTTACTTTTGTTACTCCTGTTAGCTGTGTTAGCTTTGTTACTTTTGTTACTCCCGTTAGCTTTGTTACTTTTGTTACTCCCGTTAGCTCTGTTAACTTTGTTACTTTTGTTACTCCCGTTAGCTGTGTTAGCTTTGTTACTTTTGTTACTCCCGTTAGCTGTGTTAACTTTGTTACTTTTGTTACTCCCGTTAGCTGTGTTAGCTTTGTTACTTTTGTTACTCCCGTTAGCTGTGTTAGCTTTGTTACTTTTGTTACTCCCGTTAGCTGTGTTAGCTTTGTTACTTTTGTTACTCCTGTTAGCTCTATTACTTCTATTAGCTCTGTTAGCTTTGTTACTCCTGTTAACCCTGTTACTCCTGTTAGCTATGTTAGCTCTGTTACTCCTGTTAGCTCTTAGCTATGTTAGCTCTGTTACTCCTGTTAGCTCTTAGCTATGTTAGCTCTGTTACTTGTGTTAGCTGTGTAAACTTTGTTACTTCTGTTATTTGTTAGCTTTGTTACGTCAGTTAGCTCTGTTGCTTCTGTTACTCCTGTAACCTTGTTAGCCCTGTTAGCTTTGTTAAAACCTCTGAATCCAATCCTCACGGCAGTCGAGGTATCAAAACTAAGGGTCGGCCTGACTACAAAGAAAACACACTTCTCTCTTGCTGACATTCTTAGTATATTTTATAAGGTAACAGTGACAGAAGAAGCGCACTGTTTACCAAAGCTAACAGCAGGAAGGCCAGTTTCTAAATAAAAGGATCAAAGGCTTTAAAAAAAAAAGCTTCAAAAAGCTGCTGTCCAAGCCAGTGGCATGATGTAAAAACAAACCGTATTGTGTTTGTTTGAGGGCAGACACCTGGAATAACACATCTGTCAAAGGGAAGTACAGTGAACAGAGCACAATGTACCGGTGTCAGAAACTGCTAGTGTTGGTATATCTCCAGAGAAAACCCCCATCCGAATGCAAGACATTAAACTGACAGAACCACGGCTACAGCGAGGTGTCAGACGTGCCGAGCGTTAAGGTCAGCGCTGTCCTCACGCTGACGCACAAACTTAGATAAAAGTCAGCAGAGACAGCACGTCTCGGTGTGAAAAGAAAAGCAGCGAGAAGTCGCTTGGCAGTTGGCACATTAACACGCGAGAGCCAAGTTCTGCAGCTGATTATCAGTTCTCTGCTCGACCTGTGAGAGGGAGCTCTGTGACTCAACTGCAGAGGTATGTGTACATTTACAGACCATTACGTGTTACATTATCCTCAGCACGGAAAACCAGAACCCAGATAGCTCTAATCAAAGCCCCTTTTTCATTTTTCTACAATACCAATTTTAAAGCAGGGTTAGTGCAGGGCGGACTGAGCAGTTTTACGATGGCTGGCTGGATTCCTGAGCTGGTCCTGATATGGTAATGTATTTTGTAGGGAGACTGAATCACCGGCTGATACATTTACAAGAGGTTACAATGTTTAAATGGACACGAAACAACACCAGTTTTACTGCAACTGGAAGATCAACACCAGTTTGAATACATCGAACTGAAGTACACAAAAGGACATCACAGTCGGGGAAGCAAGAAGGGTAAAATCTTCGACAGAGGTATTGGCAACCACAGGATGAATTTGGCAATATTCAATGTCTTTTTTTTCGCACCGTACTTTCTGACTTTCATACCGTTTTTTTGGAGCTCAGCCCCAAGGTCATTAGGTTCTGCTGAAGATGTAAACGTACTAACACATAGTTTCACTTGAGACAGAAGTTTGTAATCAAACACTAGTCAAACAGCTCCTACAGGGCCTATTTTTTTAAGTTGCGGATGAATACACAAATGGTCGTTACGTAGGTAGATAGGTGTGTGGTCACCAGGCCCTGATTGGGCCCAGGTGAGGAGGTGTGGTCACCATCTTTGCCGTATCTTGGAGATCTGGAGGACCACGATTGGAGCGGCACCTGCCACGACCGACCAGTCACTGCAACCTTTGTAGAATTGAAGCCAAAGTGGTAGTGCCAAAAACTGCAGTTCCTCAAACGTCCACTTGAGGCTGGCTACAGAATGAGTCGGTCTCCATAAGTCCCCATGTTTAAATGTCCAACTTCACAGCAGAAATAAACATGTTTACAGCCTGGTACAAAAAAACAGTTTTGGTCTTTATAGCTAATTTCCCCGTTCATGACAACTGTACTGAGGGTGAATTTATAAAGACCTTAAAATGATGCATAATTAACAGTGTGGCCGCTTTGACTGACAGGTAGATGTCGTAACAAATATATAAACAAATATAATATAACCTGACATATCCTTTAACTTTTTGACAGTTTTAAAATACTTGTTCTCGGCCTCTCCTCAGCTACATTATTGTAAAGACTGCAAGGCTGCAGCAGATATGACCGACCCTTTTTTTTTGGCATATATTCAAATCTACAGTGTTTGGAAGCAGACCAGGCTGCTGAGCAAAGTCTTGTAAATTTTTTGTGCTTGCCTAAAGAAATTATGTAAAGAGGAGAGCATGTAAGACAAGGCGACTAAGCAGACAGGAATGGTAAACTGTGTCTCGAAAATATTCAGAGAAAGTCAACATTAATTCAGGAGCACAAAGGAGAGAGCATGAACCAAACTGATTTGTGCAACCAAGGCGAAACCTTAATCACGTTTATCTGTCCGAGAACTGGTTGTCCAACAACAGTACAGTACTAATTGCTTTATAGAAATTGTTGCTCTAAAAGTCGTCAACAACGTCATGGTAGTCTGGCTTTTATTTAATACAAGCGGACAGGAAACATGGCTCCACCATAAAAATGTAAATAAAAACAAACAGTGTCAGGTAGCAGCATAAAAAGAAAACATGAGGGCAGATAAAGGCAGTGTTCGCACAGCATCCAGGCAGGAGATTCACACTGCTTCTCCAAACATTTTTCACCATGGCAGCCCAATCAGCACGAGCCATACCATGTCCTTTGTTTACCACCTTCCTCCAGGCTATAATCAGTCGAACTGCAGCCATCCTGGACGCCTGAGTATCCTCAAAAATAGCCTCCTGTCTCTCTGTGGGACATGAAGGGAAGGATGTGGTGGCGATGAGGGTAAGGAATGTGTCTTTTCTGCTGACAGACGTCCTGTGCAGCGTGCTGACAGGGCACTGAACTGTACGGTTTTAGGCACTGCCTGCACACATCATCGACAGTGTTATTGCTGTTTGATAAGACACCAGTAACCGCATAAACAAACTCACTTTGCTCAGTATGTTTTGAGGTTAAAACTGTCTCTCCATGTTAGGGAGACGTTTTAAGCATCTGTGCCTTTTAAAGAACTTCTTGGTGGCAAGCAAAAAGCATGTTAGCAGGTGAAATTAACTCTTGATGACATTTTTTACCCATTTTTTATTAGCATTCTTGGTCCATGGAGGCCAACTATTCAATCTGGGGTTAAGATTCAAATGTTTTGACAACTATCGAATGGACCTACACCTCTCAGGATGAACTGGAACCACTTTGGTGTTTCCAGGTCAAATACCTGCACAACTAATAAAACCTCTAATAAACTAATTAGACTAATAAACTAATTAGTTTATTAGAGACTACTAAACTAATAAACTTGAGGCTGGCTACAGAACGAGTCAGTCTCCATACGTCCCCAAGTTTAAATGTCCAACTTCACAGCAGAAGTAAACATGTTTACAGCCTGGTACAAAAAACAGTTTTGGTCTCTATAGCTAATTTCCCGGTTCATGACAACTGTACTGAGGGTGAATTTTTATAGAACTCATCTTATTGTAACAAAGATAATTAAGAAGTTAAAAAAAAACATGTGTCATGGCCACGTTGTGGAGATCAGTTATCTGTTAGGATATTTGTTAACTTTGTGCCGACTCACCTTAGTCGCACAGACAAGAAGAACACTTTATTGTTAGCATTTAATTTCAGCAAAGTTCCTGTAAAGTTTCTAGTGTTTATAATACTTTCTTCTGTAACATATGAAGGGCTTCTATTGAGAGTTTGTAGAATTTAAAAAAGGTACCAGAAAAGGTTTTGTTTTGATCTTTACACACGTCAATGACTCTGAAAACATTCCAGATAAGATGAGGTGGAGATGAGGTAAGTTTGAGCCCCAAAAATGACCCTAATGTTAAAGTTGAGGCTGAAGAACGTTGACAATAACCATTTTTCACCTTATCTAAATATTGTGCATTTACATCAAAGAGCACACACTTCCTTATCAGCATTCCATATTCCCACCTCCAAAACCCTGACTTATCTGGATCTACAAACTTGTTTTTCCGAACAAGAACCACAGTCCTTCTCTCTATGAATCATCTTTACTCCAGTGGTTGAGCAATCCTGAAAACAGTCAAATCGAGCCCACAATTCTGTCACACAATGGATTCAATAATTGGTAAAACCTGTTTACCTGCAGGTGATTTATAACAGCGTGTAAGAACAGAGACATTTTTGCAGCGTGTATGTGTGTCTGGTGCTGGTTCTTTGCGAGAAAAACAATATTTTCTTCCTTATAAAATGTGACCCTGGCAGAGGAAACATATGTACGAGGTGCATGCCCAGCTGTGTTGTGTAAAACAGGATTATATAAGTTTATTGAGACTAAGAACTTTAAGTCCATGAAGACCTTGAGTATAACCTGAGCTATGAGAGGAATGTTAAGAATTTTAATTAGATCCAGGATTTTTTTTTTAAACCAATACTCTAAACCTCTCATCAAACTGTGGGCCCTGTTTTATTATCTTTAATTTTAAAGGCACACGAGCGAGAATAGCCAACAAAATATTTCAATTTGGCGCTCTTCAGCACTGTGTGTTTCTCAGGATGCAGACATACTGACCAAAACCAAACAGAAAGACATGAAAATAACAGTAAGAATGCACTTGTTACTTTTCTAAAAAGATGTATAGTCTGACAAACAAAGTGGCTAAAGTGATAGGTAGCTGTAAGATACTTAAACGTTAAATTCCACCAGGCATGAATGCGCAACCAGAGCTACTCGTTGCTGTTCTAGTCAATGTTTCAAACCCCACCTCAAGCCCCTTGGTGCCCAATCAAGGCAACCTCTGTCGCTGGAAAAAGTGCAGTCTTCAAATGTCCTCTTGAGGCTGGCTACAGAATGAGTCAGTCTCTATAAGTCCCCATGTTAAAATGTCCAACTTCACAGCAGAAATAAACATGTTTACAGCCAGTACAAAAAACAGTTTCTCTCTATAGCTAATTTCCCCATTCATGACAACTGTACTGAGGGTGAACTTTTATAGAACTCATCCGTTCAAATTAATTGATTAAGGCTTAGTTACGTGGCCGCTTTGATTGACAGGCCGTTACAGATGGCTTATTTGAGAACCCAGGCATCATTCGGCCTGCCTCAGATCAGCCGAGGATCCACATCTTTGCTAATTTTTAGATTAGACAGGAGGCAGAAGAAGCTGTACGTCCAACACGGCGGTGGCTTCAAAACAGAGTTAGAGAAACCTATGGGTGACGTCACTCAGGCTCTGTCCATTTTTTACTGTGTAAGATTTAATACCATCTAATTGCCGATTGCAATCCCCTCACCTCATCCTCTTCCTAACATGAAGGAGAAACTTTAATGGAACGCACAAAAAACTCAAAAAAGCCCTAGAGCCAATGTTTAGTTTGTTTGTTTGTTTGTTTTTTGGTGGACTTCGTGGAGAAGGACCAGCGGCGTCTGTAGATCTAAAAGTCTTATTCTAAGGTAACAAGAACACACCAATTCATATTTTTAAGTTATGAATATTGAATTTCTGCCATATTCTGTTAGCCCTGTACACACTGGACTTCTAACACAAATCGACGTGGGTGCAGCTGGGTTACATGGTTGAGCAATACATGGGGAGTTTTAACAGTTTTAAGTAGCCTGACTTCTAAAGAACAAATGTCTTCTTATGTAAATCCAGTGTGTTATTGTTAAATAGAAAATGGTGATTAGGTCGAGTCTAACAACTTTTATGACCCGATTTTAACTCCTCCTTCATTGTGGTCCATCCTACCTGTTCAGACAGGACAGATGGTGTTTTTTTAAAAACATTGCTTACAAAAAGAATATATGGGTGCAAGAACAGCCAACAATACACTCAACTGATATCAGTGTCCGAAAGAATGTGGCAGATAACGAACAAAGTGCATCAGGTGGTACAGGCTTAAATCCATACTGTGTCTGCAGTATATCCACATATTTATCTCATTAGAAAGATGAATGTTGAGAATAAGAGGCCTCAAAAGTATTAAGCAGATAGTGCATCTTGCATTTTTATGTAGTTCACACAAATAATTCAACAACATACCTTTGCTGACTACAATCTGAGAGACTCACCCCAAAAGAGAACAAATCACTAATCCTGACTTCACTTATCCCATCATGCCATTCCAGCGGGCTTCAGGCTGTCACAGATAATTCACTACATTTAGAAAATCAAACAAAGCTCCAACATTCCTCCCCTGATCCTGGTACCACAGGCTGAACCCTCCGAACTGAAATTTAACCCAGCACGAATATATGAGAACGCAAAAACGTCCAGGTGGGAGCTAATAACACACACCGTACGCTAAATGACAGCAAACTAAACTTTGATGTGTTTTAAGACAGCCTGTCAAACGTGTTAAGTCTAGTCCATAACCAATTTACTTTATGAGATAACTGAGCCAGAAGAACTCTGACAAATCTATTAAAATGATTTTAATGGTTGTGATTACACAGGTGAAAAGTTTAGAGTAAAGGCTTCTCACCACCAGATTCAAACAGGTCCGCTTTTTCGTTGGTCCTTGGAGTTAGGATGTGGTGTTCGGTGACAAAACATTAACAAGTAAACGCCGTCAATATCAAACTAAAGAACCGCAGTCCAACTGGGCAATGGTTCACTGCACACAATTCAGCAACGTGACCACGCCATTTAATCTTACAGCTTAAAGACTTAAAATGCTCAGAATTTTAGCCATTCTTGCAAAACTTACGGTAATACGGTGAAGGTGATCCTAACAGTATCGCTCTGAGCACATGTTGTGCCTGAGATCCGGAGTTTCAGCCATCTGAGTTGGACTTTGGACCCCGCGTTTGGGTCAATACAGAGGCGAGGAACAAAAAAAAAAATCAAGCAGAGTCACAGCTCCTGGCAAACAGGTGCTGGTATTTTACCATGTCAAATTAACTAGCAAGGTCTTTTGTAGTAAATCATTACTTAGTCAACAGAGAAGTGAGGTGATTGGGCAGTGACTTGGGTACTGTATGCACAGAGTGGCTCATATCATTAACATGCCATACATGAATCACAAGCTATAGTGCATGCTCTATTGAATGTTTATTTTTTGGATAAACTTGATATAAAGCACTGACTTCAGAGCAGTCTGAATTTACTACACATTCAGTGAGTAAGTGCCAAATGAACACAGCTCTGGAACACGCTTCGACTGACGCAAGACTGCAGTCGCTCCGTCGCATTCATGTCCAAATGCAGGTATGAATGTCAAAGATGAACACTGAGAGCCTACAGCTGTGCTAGTGCCTCTTTGAACTCAATGCTTAAGCCAAACATGCTCATGAGGACAATGCTAAAATGTTAGAGAGGTACAGTGTTTACCATCGGAGCTCATAAATGTTAGCCTGTTTGCATGAATTTGCATATTTTATTGAATAAATAAAACCTTTGACCGGCTGTCGCGGGTAGAGAAAAAGTCTCATAGAAGATCACAGAGGCAAAAAACAATTAATCTCCCTCCAGCGATGATGCAAATCAAGGGAAAAAAATGTTTTTATAAGCTGCCGAAGCAAAAAAATTTAGACTTGAAGAAGAAAAATGTGAATACAGGCAATAAAACGTGAAGCAACAGCAGGTAGACTGTGAAAACTGAGACAAACTGTAGAGGTTGAAGCTAACTACAAGGCCTGGTGTCTCATATCATTCCCTCTTCTTCATTTATTCCTCTAGTGTCAGACGAGAAGAATGTAAATCAACATTTAAGCAGTGAAGCGTCAGATGCGTTCTTGTGTTAATAGTAAGCTTATAGTTTTAACTGGCCTGGGCCACAACTGACAAAACTGATTGTTTGTGCAAACACATATTCAGAGAGTAATATTTAACTTTTCCAGACATCATCACCTGTGTCGTCATGATAAAAGGTCCTGGGAATAGATCTGACATCATAATTTGTTTGGCATCCTGCAGTGTGAAAGCATGTTCACATTAGGAGGGGCTTAATTTCTTCAAAAGGTAGGTGGAACAAATGAACATAGACAGAAGAAGTATACCCAACTCACTCATGTTCTTGTTGCTTTTGGTCATTAACTTGGTAAACTTTCAAGTTTTAAAAGGATAGCTACTCCCTCACATTCTGTTAAAACCCTCTCCCTCCAATCATATATATGAAAAAAACACAGAAGTGAGGGAGCACCAACTGTGGGAGGCCTTGTGGAGATAGTGTGTGATGTGGAGGGTCAATGACTGACCACTGCTCAGTGTAGCATGGACAGAAACAGTCAGAGCTAACCAGCCACGAGAAGCTACTGTGTCACTCTGCATCGCAGTGTAAAAGTTTGATGGAGCTTTGACAGCCACTACAAGCACATCTATGAGAGTTACTGTGTGGGGGAATGTCAGTACGTGGTCCTAGCTCGGCTGTTTATCACGGTTAATGTTACAGTTTGTCTCTGAATATAGCACGCTTATCAGAGTGCCCATGTGTTGCCACTGCAGACTGCCACTGTTTTGTTCGGGTGTTTTTCAGTGGGCGCTTATCAAGCTCGGTGATGCTAACGTTCCGATGCTCAAACTGGGACTACGTGGTTTTTACGCTTGGCACAGCAGCTGCTAATCAGTTGGGGAGGGCGTTCAGCTTAACAGACATAACAAAACATAATAGAGTGAAAAAAATCTGTGATTAGGGGCATCTTGGTAGCTCACCTGATAAAGTGAGCACCCTGTGTGCAAAGACTCAG
The DNA here is from genome assembly GCF_000972845.2 of Larimichthys crocea. Classification (NCBI taxonomy): domain Eukaryota; kingdom Metazoa; phylum Chordata; class Actinopteri; family Sciaenidae; genus Larimichthys; species Larimichthys crocea. The sequence goes on along the minus strand of NC_040027.1, from coordinate 13,418,659 downwards.
TCCTTGTTGCATATCATCACCTCTCTCTCTTTCAAATAAAGGTTCAAAAGCCCAAAAAATAGTAAAAGAAATCTATGTAATTATGTATAAAGCACAAAAAATAACGTGCTTCTTTTTAAGTAACAAAAATGATTGGGTGGATTGCTGCAACTTCTATAATCTTATTTTATTCTACTTTAGAGAAAGGATAATCATTATAGAAAATCTACACCCATTGACATTTTGATTGAATTTGATCATTTACAGGGTGGGAAAATGAAAATATTTTGATATAGCCTTTTTTTAAAATTAATTAAAAAGTCATTTCTGCTCACAGTTTAAGTCCAGCTCTCTCTGAGTATTTACCTTGGTTATGAGCAGAGGTTCTCGATGCTCCAGTCCCCCTCTGAGTGTAAATCCCCACGGTGCTCCTCCCGAAAGAAATACATCCACCAGCTTCCAGCTCTCACCATCACCTCTGCCCCTTGGATCCAGATCCCCTGATTTCTGCATCACATGCCACAGGCTCTCTGCCTCTGTATAGTGTGGAGCATTTTTATATCCCTCGATATCCATGGCACTGTTATAAAAGTAAAGGAAGAAAAAAGACAAAATTAAACAATGTCCAGACACAAAATAACAATAAGCACTTATGTTAACGTTGATTTAATGTGATTCTGTTTCAGCGCTATGCTGACGACACTTCGCTGTAACTCTGAATTCTTCTGTCCAAACAGCAGAAAGCCACAACTAGATCTTAACTGGTACTAAAGAATGAGACAATATTACTCTCATTCAAACATTGATCTGGTTGACAATGAATTCTATGAAAGATTTTAGGTTACTGATCACTTTCACAGCTCAACACTGGTCTGGCCACATGTTACACTGCTGATCTTTTAAGCCTTCCTGAACCAGAGTGTGACCTGAAAAGACGTCCGACTGTCTAAAATAAAGTGAACTGAGCATTTGCCAGTGACTGGAGAAGCTAAAGCATCATTTCTGGACTCAGACTGGTAGATAAGAACACGTTTAATATAAATGTTCTCCTTTATCATGTTGTTAATTACTGTCTTCTCTCTTAATACATTTTTTTACACTTAATAGCTGACCTCGTTTTGGATCACGTGTGGAAGACTTTGTACTGTCACCTTTAGTCAGTTTTATTGTATTGTGTATTGTGTACTCAGTAAGTTTGTTTATTTAATTTTTTATAGACTTCCTTATTTGTCAGGTTTTTTTTTTTTACGTTGTGTCTATGTAAAGCTGTTCCAAACAAACCACCGCCCCCAGTGGGATTAATAAAGCTGTATTGAATTTGATTATTTTTTCAGTAGCCTATTGTCTTGGATTTAACTGACAAAGAAGTTAGAAGTAAGAGTAATACAGTCATGTCATATTAAAACATGGCAGCGCCATTACAATAAACAAAAGGCTGACAGCAAATGATGGAATATGGGCTCAGTAATTGAAAAATATAACTTATATAATACCAATAAAGGGTGTCATTGCATTGGGATACTATTTCACACTCAGATGCAGTGTTTCCTGGACATTTTGCACCACAAGTCACGATTCAATTTGCACTTGCACCTTTAGTCATGCTGTGACTTTCATTAATTTTTCTAAAATCTGACTTAATTGTATATAGTTCTTATTTCTAGTTCTATTTCTCATTTCTATAAAACATTTTATTGCTATTAAATTTATCTTTACATGTCTAATTTTAATGTATAATTATTGTGTCTAAAGCTGCTATAGATGCCTGAATTTATCTGTTAGTAAAATTTAAATAAACTTAAAGGGTAAAGTAAAGGGTATACAGCTTGGGGATAGAGATCAAATTAATTATTTCTCACCTAAAAAGGCTTTACTATACTTTTAAAGTATTCCTAACAACATTTATCAAATACTATTTCAAACACAAATGGCTTTCATGTTAAGAATTTAGCATTATTTCATTTATACATCTTCAATAGCACGTTGATTTAAAGTAATTAAGATGCAACCTTTCCACAGGTTTCTGACTTTCATGCTTTATGGGGACTCGACTTTCTAACTCAAACAAACGTGCTCTGTATTTGAGAGGACCTCACAGAATGACTGTGTGGATGTTGAAAGCTGTTTTTATGTTGCTATACAAACTCACTGCGTAAACACCTGTTGTCATACTGCAGACGGGCTGACTTAAACTTAATGCTCTTATGTGTGAGCAGCAATGTCGAGCAAGCACAATGGGGGAAACCATCTTCGGCTGTCCTGACAAATAAACTGAGCTCAGTAAAGCAGCAGACTGTTTTCCCCCACAAAGGTAACCGAGTTAAAGCAGCCACTTTAACATTAAATGAACTTCCCTGTCCCTTAAATAAAAATCATGACAAACTCAGCTTTAGCGGCTGACCTTACCTGGGAATGCAACTTCTGGATAAACCGGTGAACACGAAAGCTTCGTCGGTGTGGCACGCAGCTCTGTCCCAGGTTTACGTTACACATACTTCATCTTTTGTGAGCGTTTTATCCTCAAGTGAATCACTTCTTTTCCTTTTTTTAAAATAAATAAATAAATCGCTAGCCGTGTGGACGGAACACAGTGATAGTTTTCCACTGTTTGTTTGTTTTTTGTTTCTCTTCAGTCCGTGTCCTGCTTCATGATACAAACCGAGGACGACACACTGACACACTCAGGAGAGTTTAAGTGAGCTAGGCTAACCTAGCAGCAGCTCCATCCGTGGACCCACACGGACAACAAGTGTTAGAGAGACACAGCGCAACGCTGACACCTAGCGACGGAGAGAGGGTACTGCAAGATCTGACTCATTAAAAACTTTGTTTTAACAAACTTTACAAGCCCATGACGTTTATACATTTTTACACTTACCTTCAGACACACACAAGAAATGGGAAAATATCTGTAAAGCATAGCTCATATTGTTTTTATAATATATTACTTATGGCCTTCTAGGATTGTCAGACACTATGGCTGGCAGATTTAGCTTGCCTTCTAGGATTGTCAGACACTATGGCTGGCAGATTTAGCTTTTTATATGCTAGACAAGGGGTGTTAAATGGATCTGACAATGTGAAGATATACATTTCTACATTACCTTCAGACACACAAGGAATGGGAAAATATCTGTAAAGCATATATAGCTCAGATTTCATGTGGCCCACAGCTTTGTTTTTATAATATATTACACTGGGGAACACAATTTTTATTGAGTTAGGTCTGACAGCTGTTTTTAACAAATTTTTGGGTGCGGAATCCAAAACTGATCTCAGTGTTTCTCTATCACGTCAAGTTTCAAATATTGGCATACAATGAAATATGAAAGAAACAGCCATGACTGCAATGTTTATTTAACACTATTATGTTTTTACAAAGGATATGGCTACTGTAATTATAATTGTGTGCAAGTAGTTAAGGTAAAAAAATTATATTTATAGCTCTTTCTGGAGTGTTCAACTTGAGGACTATTGTGTTTGATGCTTCAACAATAGTCAGCCATCTTATGTACATCCTATCTACCCTGATAACTTTGTGAGAGGCCCATGGCTTGTCTCGATCACAGAGTTTTACTTTAAAATATGCAAATTATGCTTGTTTGACAAATGCACTGATGTTTGATGTTTTCAAATTGTTCCCCAGTGTTATTTATGGCCTTCTAGGATTGTCAGACACTGTATGGCTGGCAGATTTAGCTTTTTTTTTTAATGAAGCATTTGAATGTGCTAAACAAGGGGTGTCCAAAAGATCTGACAATGTGAAGATGCCTGGGGGGCCATACTAAACATTTCAATTTTTAAAAAAAATCACCAGTAAAAGTTGCATACAAATGGTCTGTAAAATATGTTACAAAAACAATATGGAAGTCATAGAAAAAATAGGAATTGGAAGCAAATGTTACAATAGCAGATAAGACAATAGGAGGAAACTACGGAAGCCTTAAGCAGTCATGCATTTAGTTCATGGAAGTTCATTTAATTTGTTTTTGTGGGATCTCAAGTTACTTATGTCATTATGTCAAAATAACATTTTTGTACGTTGTTGCTCAAATTAATTATCTTGTTATCTAGTGAAAACAAAGTTTTGGACCTTACACATATATCTGGGGGTTGCCCAGTTATCTTAAATTTCTGGAAGAATATTCAAAAGGAGATCAAATGTGTTTCGGATATTAGATCCAGCATTTTACATACTGGGTATACCTTCTGATACTATGAAAGACAGTGACTTGATTACTTTCTTTACTGAGAATTCTGCTTTTAATAGCAAATAAAACAATTACAGCTTCCCGACTTAAGCCAGGGCCACCAGCATAACACAAAAGAGAGAGGGGTTGAAAAATGTCATTAACATGGAAAAAAATCACAGTTTAAAACAGACGAGATGGTCACCATTAATGTGGGTAATGCCAGAACTGATTGCCTCATTTTTATTTACTTATTTATATTTTTTCTCCTTTTTGTCTTTATTGTTGTAAATATTTCAGTTTTTCACTATACTTTTATTTATACTGTAGTAGACTTGATATTAGGTCTATTATTATTATTATTATTATTTACCAAAGCTACATAAGTTTAGGTATCATGAAAATTCCTATTAAGAAAGATGAATTATTATTATCATGACAGTGGAATAGAGTGGACATGGTTGCAAAATAGAACAAACATAAGTGCATATGCATCTCCTCATGTGTGTGTTTATTGTATATGTTATATGTATTTTTTTTTTTTGTCATTTTGTATGTGTTCAATACTTTATACTATTACTACTTACAGATAAATATATATATAAAAAAATCACTGAGGTGAGATTTAAACTATACTTTCTGGTGGGTGAGATAAAGCTAACTGCAAGAAAATCGCCCTATTCAGCTAGCTAACTATAAACTTAAGTTAAGTTAGAATCTTGAACGGGTAGCGGGTGCGTTTCCATGACAACGTGTGGCTAACTATAAACTTAAGTTAGAATCTTGAACGGGTAGCGGGTACGTTTCCATGACAACGTGTGGCTAACTATAAACTTAGGTTAAGTTAGAATCTTGAGGGTAGCGGGTACGTTTCCATGACAACGCGTGTGGGGTTCGATGCGGGTACACGGCAGGGACAAACTGAACCGATTCGCGGAAGTGGTTTTAACGGTGAAACGTCATCAGTAGTTTTAGAAAACACACACACACAGTGTAAAAAAAACAAAACATCGTTAGAGCATGTTAAAAAACTTCTACTGAAGTTGATCCACAGCGTGTTTAAAGTATGTTTAAGAACTGGGGGAGCTGGCTCGGAATACAAAACGAAAATGGACAAGTTGAAGAAAAAGTCGAGTCTGTTGTCGATGTTGGTGAAGAGCAGGACAGTAAAGTGAACAAACAGACTGCTGGAGCTGGAAGTGAGCAGAGCAGTGATGTTCAAGAAGACAACCAACCTCCACAACTCCTTCAAACAGCTAAAGGCTTCAGTGGTGAGTCTGGGGACAGTCAGTAGTCTCTTTGCTGCAGCTGTAGGGTCAGTCTGACGTCACTGTGTTGTTGTTGTTGTTGTTGTTGCTTCTTCGCAGGTTACTTTTATAACATCGCCAGCAGTGCCTCAAAGAAACTGTCCGAGTCTGTCGTTGAAACAGCTCAAACCCTGAAGAAAAGTGTGGAGCAGGGGAACATTAATGGCATCATTGATAAGGTACATAACCCATGCTGTCTGCTGGTAATTCATATATTTTCACTTCCTTCTTTGCACTAAAGAAGTTTGACCTTTTTATTTTTATTTATTTTTTCTTACCCTCAGACCATTCTGGGAGATTTCCAGAAAGAACAAGAAAAGTTTGTTCAGGATAAAAAAGCGAAAAGGTCTGGTAAGTGTCGCAATAGTATGTTTATTTACATATCCACTATGTATGCATGATATATATGTATATCATATTACAATAGATAGAGGTAGAGGACTCACATCCATCACATTTTATCTGCTTTACACCTTTACATTAAGTTCAGGATTCATTTAAAGGTACCTGTTGCAGCAGAATACATTTCCGATATGCTCCACCCTTGAAGTGGTTGGTGGCTCCAACACTACGGGACGCTCTTGCCTGCTGTACAGTGTCTTCATGTTCTGTTATTGATCATGTTTTTTGTTTGTTTTTAATTAATGTTGCTCTTGTGAAGCATTTTGTGACCTTGCACTGTGAAAAGTGCTATCCAAAATAAACTTATTATTATTATTATTATTATTATTATTATTATTATTATTATAGATACTTCATTGTCCTTACAAGGACGTTTGTTGCCTTCAACACATAGATACATTATACACCATAAAATAACCAGAAAAACACAGCACATTTTTCTGTATCTGTATCTGAGGGGGTGCTCTACTTTGTGCTGGCTTCATTGTGTGCAGACCAATGACAGTACAAGTTAGACAGTAACTGCATGCTACTTTTCATTGTTGCTAGGTGCTGCTGTGCCACCGTGGGTTGGTTATAATGAAGAGGAGACCATACAGCAGCAGATTTTAGCTCTGTCGGCTGTGAGTATTACTCTTTTGATATGTGCATCAATGTAATTTCAAAGTGTAGCCGCAGCAGCGTGTTTCTTTATTTGTTGACAGGACAAAAGAAATTTTTTGCGTGATCCTCCTGCCGGGGTGCAATTTCACTTTGACTGCGAGCAAATGTATCCAGTCGCCATGGTGATGTTGGAGGAAGATGAGCTCCTTCGGAAGATGCGTTTCCATCTGGTCCCCAAACAGTGAGAGTGTTTTGTGATGCTCACATAATACTTTGTCCTGTGTTTTTCATCATGTGCATCCCTCCACAAATTTATTAAAAAACAAAAATATTCTATTCCACCGCAGTAATGACTCCTTATTCTTCTTTGTCTTTTATTTTAGGGTGAAAGAGGAAGTCTTCTGGAAGAATTACTTCTACCGCGTGTCCTTAATAAAGCAGTCAGCTCAGCTCACGGCTTTAGCAGCACAGCAGGCTGCTGAGCGGAGGGACGTGGAGAAAACTGGCACCAGTCCTGAGGCTGTTCATCACAAGGGTAAAACTATAATGCCTGTGTTTAATCTTAATGTTCCTGTCAGTGAAAAAAAAGACTCAGCGTCTCGCACATAAACGGTAGGACATCCGCAACATCCTGCTGCACATATTAAAGGACCTGAATTTCCTCATGAAGAAGGGTCTGCTCTTCCTGTTATCCAGGTGTACACCTGTAGTCCAGCACCACCTCCACCACTGGAGGTGGATGAAAAATTGCACTCCAGTTAGACCTAGTCCTCCTCCTAGTAATAAGAATAATAATAATATCAGGGCCGTTGTTTCAATTACTCAGTTTAACAACAGGAAAGAGAGCCCTTTCAGTTTATACAAAGATTACGGTGGATAGAAAAACACTATTGGGGGTCAATTAAATATGAAATGCTGCATTAAATTGTTCATATATTACATACTAAGATACGAGAAAAGAGGTTTCATCACCTAATGGACTCCTAATGGAATGCACTAAGGCTGCATTAAATTTCCCTGCTCATCACGAGGGTAAAACTATAATGCCTGTGAAAAAGACTCATTTAAATTCAGCATATCGCACGTAAAATTATAAATAGTGATCATCGTTGACAGAAGTTGAGGATTTGCCAAATATTGTGTGGAAAATGTTTGAGTAAGGAACCTTTTGAACGCCTAATACCAGCAGTTTCTCTGCACCATTATTGTTATTGATAAAGTGAATATACCTGAGAGATCATGTCAAAAACACGCTTTCTCTAGATGTTGTGAAAAGGAAACCCCCCGCTGCCATCCGCACTACCAAACCAAAGTCACCCGAGGTAAGCCACCTGTGTTTGAAAGGATAAAAACACCAGAGAAAATTACTCATGAAGCCTGAAATGAGCGTGAGTCTGACCTCTTTCTGTTCGTGTTATGAAAGGATGAGGAGGAGATCTCCACCAGCCCGCCCGTGTCCGAGTTTGTGAGCGATGCTTTTGACTCGTGCGACATAAATCAGGACGACCTACGCAAAGAAATGGAACAGCTGGTTCTAGATAAGAGGGAACATCCAAACACAAAGCAGGGTTAGTCTTTTTGTTGTTGTTGTTGTTGTTGTTGAACTGGGTTGTCATGTAAATAGTTTGTCAGAGTTCAATGAGTGACTGTTTTTTACAGAGGCGACCGCTGACTGGGAGAGAGAGCTGCAGGAGGAACTTCAGGAGTACGACGTGTTGGATGATAACGAGAACCGTGATGACAACTGGGACAAGGAGATTGAAGAGATGCTGAAGGAGGACAGTTAGGAGACGCCTACATAAGCTCCTCCAGCCTTTACTGTTTGAACAGCACCTTAAAGGTCAGGAACGGCACACGACTACAGATTTAATGCCACCCCACTGGAATGACTGGTTACAATATTTGTCCTCTAGAGATCTTTCAACACCACTGAGTATCATCATTAACACGTCGGTGTACTATTTCTGTGGATAGATTTAGGTTTTATGAATAAATATTTAGTTTAAGGGAAACAGAGATATCGTCCTGCATCAAGTTCATAATATGATAATGTGAACGCCTCTGCAGAATATTTTCCTCAGACTCGAAAGCGAGAGTGTGTGACCTAACGGCTGCCAGTGTTGCTAATTATAGGATAATGGTAAATGTTATAAATACTGTTGTTAGACAAGAGTCAAAAAACTGACTCAGCAACGTCTGTTACACGGCAATAAAATATCTGCCTGATGTTCCCGAAGCTGCTGATCAAACCACACCAAGTTAAACATATACATATATACATACACAAACACAAGGGGGTGTTTTATTTCTTTAAAACTGCTCTTTGTGAATTAAATTTAACGGTTCATTTGTAAGAGGAAGAATGTCGCTTTCAGGATACATTAAGTTCATTCTCATTAAAACATCCAGATAATAAACAAATAAATTCGACTTACTTGCTTAGAGATCAGACGCCTCATCAGTTGTCTGCTGCAGAAATAAGATTTCATTTGACCAGTAAAGTGTATTTTTTGTATAAAGTTCATCCTGTGACTGAGCCAACCCTTTTTTAATAAATGGACCTGATAACAGTAACCCGACCAGCGTCCATGTTGCTCCAATGACACATCATGCATGTAATGGGCCCTTTGTATTTTATCCAAATGATAAGAGGTAGGACACAATGTGACTGAACATATATGTTTTTTTGTGATTGTCTCCACATGCACACATATACTTTACTGTACGCTGGAGACATGCCACTCCAAACAAACTTTATGTTTTCCCATTTACACCAGAACTGATCCATCGTCTTGTGTTTGTACTGACTGTTTATGCAACATTTTTAACATTTTTTATTAAACATAAACATTTATTACAATCTAAAATGTGTTGACCTTTTCTTATGCTAATGCTTGTGGTTATGATAAGTCTGTATATGTGGATAGTTCTGTATCAGACACATGAAAAAACATTTAAAACCAGCGTTTTTGAAACTGCACTTGAAGATCATACATTAAATTAGATGCTGGATTTAGGGAGTGGGTGGAGAAGGAATCAAAATGTTTGGAGGGAAATTCATTTCAAAAGTTGCAAGATAAGTTTGGTTTATGCTCTAATGAATTTTATAGATAATTACAACTGGGAAATTATTTAATACAACACCCTGAAGCGACCACCACTCCCATCAAATCTTCTAATAAAGATTACAGAATGTTTTGGATATAAAAACATCATCATCAAAGATGGTCATGGAAAGACGTGGTTTTTTATGCAGTAAAAAAACTGGAGGTGTATATTTTCGATTTGGAGACTCTCTGTGTGCATACACAGGATGTAAATACCGTTAATAGCTTTAAACCTCTCATGCGCTTCGCCTTATTTCTCCATATTTTAGTCAACAACACTTTTTATGTCTGAATCTGGGCCGTTGTATGTGGTTGTGAGTGACGAGCGGAGAATGAATGAGAGGAAACAAGCTGTTTGTGACAGTACAGCCTCTCTGCCACTAGAGAACTCTTTATTGCTGAACCCGAACAGGAAAACACAGCCTTCCTCCTTTTTACAGCAGTAAACGACAACAATGGATCCTCTGTAAGTAAACACAAGTCCAGTAATGTAAGACGCAGTCATGCTGTAACTATACTGTACTCACTAACACACAGTAGAGGATGCCATAGATTCAGTCACACTTTGGACATACAGCGTATCGTACACAATAAATTAACATGAAAATGCTCATTTGAAGTTATATAAAAGTGGTAACAGGAATTTCAGTATTTCAGCATATCGTCATACATCGAAGTTGCAAAATGTCTAACCAAATATCTGGAAACTAACTGCTGAAAACTTAACACTATTGTTATTGTATGCATGGTGGCTTTAGCGCTCTTTTGTCTTCAGAGTCACAGTATTAAATAGGTAGTTTACATGCTGTACAGTAGGTCACATGTGGCTGTCAGAGGTGAATTTTTTTTAAAATATTAAATCACTACCGATGTGGGCTAGACAGTGAAACGGCTTTAAAAGAGTAGACTGTTGTCGTAAAGCCGTCACACTGATCAGAGGTCTGTATGATTAGTTTGTCACTAACTAAATATCAACACTGACAAAGAGGAAAACTGATTTCTATGCTCTCATTTCATCCATCTCCAAAAAGTCTCCCACATTTATTTTAAAGGTCCGGTGTGTCAGATTCAGGGCGCTCTGTTTGCACAATAAGGCAGAAACTGAATATAATATTCATAACAATGTTTTCATGAGTGTGTAATCACCTGATTAGAATAAGAATCTTTATGTTTTTGTTACCTTTGAATGAGTCTTTTATATCTACAGAGGGAGCAGGCCCAGAACGGACAAACCGTAGTTTCTGCTTCATGCATCAAAGGAGAGGGTGAGCTGGCACACTGGTCCTTTAAATTAAATTACACATATTTGATAATTAATTCCTATGCCGTCATAATTTGTAAAGTTAGAGCTGCGTTTATCAATATTTTTCATTGTGTCAGATGAATGTGAAACGAGCGGCTTGTAGTGAGGAGCAGGAGTTTGGTGGAGAAAGGAGGAACAGTCCACTCTACAGGTGGAGAGAAGTCTGATGTATGTGTAAGTAGGTCACTGTTTGCTACCATATGATCCACAGGAACATCATAAGGCAACACGTTTCAGTGCTGTGTGTTTGGAGTTCTTCTGCCACCTTTTGGACAAAAAATTATTCATGTGGCTTTAAGGGGAAAAACATCCCGTGTCTTAAAGCAACATTGTGTCACTTTTCTGCCATAAAATAACTGATTTTAAATCATGCTGATGCTACATTGAACAGGGTTCAGGAGGCTCTGTGGACATGATGACAGAGTAGAAGAGACTAAAGGAGACACTGATGGAGAAAGCTAAGAAGACAAAAGGAGAGCGTGACCGAGCAAGAAGTCGTCTGACAAGAGGAAATCTGGGACCGACTTTTAGTCATTGGTGAGAGCTTGGTGAAATATAAGGCTTAAAGACGCCGAGCTGGACTTTTAGCTGTTGGACTAGTCAGTAATATGAGCTTGCTGCTATGTCTTGTGTGTTGTTGACCTTGCTTGACGTTTGTCTGTTAGCAAAGTTGTCGACTCGCTAGTTTTTGATCATAAGTAATGTAATCAGAACAGATACACGTGTACAGCTGTCCATATTTAACACAGTGCTATTAATCTCTGAAACTGGAGGTGCTAAATTGTAAAAATACAAAGTTGCTTTGGATTGAACCTGGACATCACTCTATATTTATGTAAGTGGAACATTATTTTCATCATAAAAAAAACTAAATGAGAAGTCGAACAGTCGTAAACAAGAAGAAAAAGAACTGTTAATTTAGTTCTGGCACACGGTGCAGTAATAAAACTGCTTTACTGCAGCAGCATGCAAATGCAATTGAATTATTCATTAGAAATGAACGGACATCCGTCAGCGATTAAGGCATTCAGCATTAAAGAGGGATCCTGCCATTAGACCAAACAGACTATAGGAGCGATAATGGTCTGTAAACTGAGAGGATACTCATTATATGACAACATTTCCCGTCTTTAAGCTCGTTCATCCACATACTGCAGTGGCCTCAGTGGCAATCACAACGCATTTTTAAAGAAAGGCGAGATGGAAAGTAACTCTTTGGTTCTGTTGATGTAAAACTTTTGACTTTATAACACATTTGAAATTCAGTTCATTGAATATATTTCACAGAATAGAGAGATCTCGTCAGCTTTGGTCAAATAGAAATCATTGATCTGTCCTTGGTAACAGTGAACGTCATCACGGTAAACAAATAAATAACTTAACAGTGCTACATTGTTTGAAAGTAGAAAACAAAGGTAGAGTGTGTGAGTGTGAGTGTGTTCAAAGGTGAACTTGGAGTTGTTACCAGCTACATACAGCGTACAGAGTAACCGGCAGATGGAGTGTGTGGATGACGATGATGATGATGATGAGGAGGATGACGATGTGTTTATGTCAGTCCAATTTCCTCCAGTACGCTGCGTGGAGTCTCTGCATCCTGTGGAGGGAGAGAGGAAGCACAGCTCCAGTGAAGCACTCAGTAAATGACACAAACACACACACACACACACACTCCACACAATGATTACAGCGTTACTTAAATGTGCACACACACACTTAGACTGTGAGGCCACATTTAAAACAACAAACAGTCTTATAGCTCACCCTCTAAATTCTGAATCATTATTTGGTCGTTTAATTCTGTAATTAGTTGTTAAAGTTGCATAAATCAGTGTTTTTATATTATAATGAAACATTTAATCAACATAAATAAACACCTCTGTTCACCGTCCAAATCCAACATTAATATTTGCCAATTATCTTACACATTGCCCTCAAATTTCAAGGTGCATTAATAAATATTTTTGATTAAGTTAAAGGTCACCTGTGGAGTTTTTTGTAAACAAATAAAAGTTTGTTTCTCATCCTAATGCACCGTGTGTATCCTTGATTGGATGCATCCAAACAAATGCGTCAAGTCGAGTGCATTTTCTGCTTCATAAAACATTTGCAAAGCAGATTTTTTTTTAAAATAGTTTAACCTGAGTGCTCATGTATGTGCATGATAAAAACAAAGTGCAGTATAAAAACAACACTCAATGCCTCTACGACCAGAAACTCCACGATGCCTTTAAAGCTGCATTAATGAACTTATTTTATATTCAAATGAACTCAATTAATACATGTGAAGTGACAGAGGTGGTTCGTCACGAGGAAACTACAAATTCTACAGTAACATTTGAGCATACTGAAACTAGTTGTTAAAGGTCCGATGTGTAAGATTTTTTTGTGTGACAGAAATCAAATATAATATTCATTGCTATGTTTTCATTAGTGTGTAATCATTTTTCATTATGTTACCTTAGAATGAGACTTTTATATTTACAGACACCACATGTTGAACCACCATGTGTCTACAGCAGCCCGTAATGGACAAACTAAAAACGCAAAGAAGGCGTGATTAAACAAGAGGCTGCAAACCGCTACATACCGCTTAACCCTCACACTGGACCTTTAAAGCTGTCTGTATTAATCAGTATTTAAAATATTTATATGTGTGAACACAAAGATGAGGTGAAAGACATGCATGTCTTCACAAGCTGACGTAGAAAATAGAAAAAGCACATTAATGATGGCTCAATGCCATTAAGTCCATGTAAGCCATTGTCGGTGCGTAAGCATGCATTATAACAGGGCCCTGGAACTGGGTCAGCCAAATGGAATGCAGCCATCATTAATGTCACAGTGTCTGCAGTGAAAACAGTTTTCAGCTCCAGACTTCAACCAGTTATTTCATATATGTTGCTTCTTTGTACCTGATGTGTCACAAATCATAAATGATTTGTGAAACATTATGCAGGAAAACATCAGAGCTCGTAGTTTGTGGTAGAAAGAAAGAGAAGCACTTACTTTGGCGTCCTACGACAGCGTTCAGCACAAAGTAAAGAGAGGAGTTTGATCAGAGCAGTGAGACAGAAATCTTGCTTTATGTCAGAGGAGAAAAAACAACTCACTCATACACAGAGTGAAAGTTTCATTTCATCTTCAACATGAAACTTGAAAACTTTCACCAATTATACATTTTTCAGTCTTGGGGTTGATTTTTCTGGAATCCCTCGTCACCTATTATGTCGACTAAACGTCGTCATCTGCAAAGCAAATGGAGCTTAACGCTGTTCGGTTATCGGGTTTGTTTTAGATTTGCAGTAAAAAATAAAATTTTAGGGATGCCACGTGGATGGAAAAATACCATAAAAACAGTGAAATTAAAGAAAGACACCAGTGTGCTTAAGTGACAAAGAATCATAAACAATTTATTTATTCATCATATCTATTATATACATTGATAAAATATGTATTTATTCAATCTATCTTAGTAGGATACAGGTGAACAATGACAGATCATATAAAACATTAAGTGCTTAATCAGTGTGCATTTATAACACATACAGACTTGGTAAGGCTAATTATTGTTTAATTACGTGTTTAAAAGTCTATTATCAGTGTAACATTAAAAGTTAATCAGTGCAAAAACAAATACTTCTTTAGCGTGAATCCCTCTGACACTTAAACACTTACCTTGAGAGAGTTTTTTTTGTGCTATTTGTTTAAATATGAATAACCAAATCTATTAATAACTTTAAAGATTTAAAAATAACATGTTGAATGTTGAAAATCTATTCTAGTGTGTTTGTTCTGATTTTAATTATTATAACAACTCCTAGAAATCACAGAAATACACAATTTAAAGTAAAAATACAAAAAAAAACGAACACAAACTGTGACCGACAAATCCACAAGAGACGTGATAAACAAACAGGTAACGCATCCACAACCTCCCACCTCACGGCTGACGTGATGTGAATTCAGTCACAAAAACAAGCCAAAGAAAAAATGAAATATTTCAATAAAACTGATGAACACCTCTTGGACATGATAATGACGTGACTTTAATTGAGTGTGTTTACATTTAGTACTCGTGCCTTGAAGGTTTACCGTGTACGTAAACACAGTTTGTGCACCACAGGGGGCAGACTCTCCCCTCATAGTCTGAGTGGTGATGGCACAAATGAACAGAAAGAAAGATGTTGGAGTTTTTGTGAAGAATCATTTCGATATGATTTGTACTATGGAACTTCAGTTTCACAGCTCACAGTGTAACGTGTCTCGATCAGGTGTCACCTTCAACTAACAGTGTACTGACCTTTTTCACAGCAGCTATTTTCACATGAAACAGTCTCAGCTGTTTCCAATGATACTAATTAAGGTTCAGTTCCATTTACTGCAGCAGAGACGTTCCAGTGAGCCAACATGCACCACAGCAGCACCCTGACTCTGTTTGACCTGAATGGAACGGAGCCTTAATTAAAAATGACTGCTGTGAAAAAGATTTATCAGCTTCTGAAGTAAAAGAAAAAAATTTAATTAGAATAATTCAACACAACGTCCACTTTAATATGCACGTCACTTCTCTGGAAGGTTGAAGGCCGAGTGGTAGAAAGTTCAGAAAACCTCTAGTAAGTGAAGCTTGAGGTCAGTACCAACATCAAGCAGATCAAAGATTTTAAAAAGTCACTAAAAGAAAAAATAATTAATTTCAATTGATGTTTTTTTTGTTCCTGCTGTTTCAAATTATTGGTATTTATTTTTATTTTTTGATGACTGACTGATCTACTCTCTAATTCTGCCTCTTAAAGGAACCTTTTCTTTGCCACGGTCACAAAGTGCTTACTCATGGTGGTAATTGTTGGGTCTCTATAGATAATATTATAAAGAGTACAGTCTAGACCTGCTCTGTATGGTCATGAGATAACTTTTGTCATGGTTTGGGTCTATATAAAGGTCACTGTTTCATGTGTAGAGTCATTTCACTTCTTTATATCTGATCATATTACAGTTTCTTGTCTTAAATGATACTGTGTGATTTTAAATTGTTGTTATTTTTGTGTGGACTTACTTTAGGGATCTAAATAAAGAATAAAGCATAGAAACATTTTCTGTCACACATCATATTTTTGCGTCATGATGGCACATGATGATTTTCTACAGTGATAATAAGAGGTGTTCAACTGGTGCAATGAAACCAATAATAAGTGGACAGATGACAGGCATGTAACAATATTTCACCATTAATTATATATCACCAATAAACATATTGATGATTATAAGAGGAATGATCTAATCCAGCCCAAGCTTTCATCATTTATCGTAGTTGAATTTGTGACATCGTTTCATGACTGTCATGTATTGAACAGTGAGCTGAGGACATTGTTACACCTCCAAACCAATGACAATGACAGGTGCTCAGAGGGCAGAAAGAAAGGTGCCAGGCACTGAGGAGCTCAGCATGCAGGGTGGATAGCAGCAGCAGCAGCAGCAGCAGCAGCAGCGATGGCAGCCATTCAGTACACAGGCACATTAAAGTACTCATGACGGGGCTGAAGGGGAGAGAAACGCACACTGCTTAGAAAACAAGGCAACACTGAGTCGAAACAGACATTCACACGACATGCAGGAGACAGTGCAGCAGGCTGGAAGACAAATTGTTACACCTTTATCTATTAAAGGAACAGTTCACATAGACTTATTCACTTTCTTGCTAGTGAGAGAAGATGAGTAATATTCTGATCTGTATGAGAAATATGACGCTAGTGCCAGGTATAAGTTAGCTTAGTTTAACCTGGCTTTGTTGAAAAAATGAAAGATTAAAATCTCTCTAAGATTTTGAATCTAGTTTATTAACAAAAACATAAAAAGTATTCAAGCGTCTTGGGGTCTTGTTCACGAGTGATGGGAAAATGGAGCGTGAGATGGACCGGCGGGTTAGTGCAGCGAAGGGCAGTGACCGAAAGAATGAGATCGCGGATACAAGCGGCCGAAATGAGCTTCGTCCACCGGGCGGACAGGGAGTAGAACCGCTGCTCCTTTGTGTCAAAAGGAGCCAGCTGAGGTGGTTTGGGCATCTGATCCTTTGGGGGTGTTCTGGTTATGTCCAACTGGGATGAGAACCTGCTGGAGGGACTACATAGGACGAGCTGGGATGCATTGCTGGGGAGAGGGGGAGCTGGAACGCTCTGCTAAACCTAAAGTGGTCCCCAGTCTGTATGTTGAGCTTGACCCGATTGTAGCTTCATATTTGGCATTCAAAGATTCTTCTCATCTCAACTCTCAGCAAGAAAGAAAATAAGCAGAACTCCCAAAATGTCAAACTATTAGCCAAAGTCAAACAAACTGGTTTTAATGTCTCTCTTCAGTTTGAATATGACACAAACAATGAGCTTAGCTTACATATAGTAACAGATAAGGTCATAGTGTCAACTACCTGTACAAAAAACAAACATATAAACATCTGGTAGTGGACAGTGTCGATGAAATGACACATAAATGGGTAACAAAGACAAACAGACAACGACAGACTTTGTTTGTCTGCTGTGGAGGGACTAACTAGTGACACGAGACCAGGAAAACTGTCTTACCCCGCAGAGACTGAGCTACAGACAGACTGATATATAAGGTTAGAAGACTGAGACTAGTTAGGGCTCTAACGGTACGGATGGCCCAAATCCACAGACACAGAGTAATCACCTCTCGGACGGCCTAATTCTGGAAAAGACCAGAGGACTCAGAGACCATATTTGGGACCATCACACCTGTGAGGCAAACAGTTTTAAAATGACAGAAATAAACAGAACGAAGCACCACTGATCAACTTAAGATCTCTCTGAAACCTACAACATCTACACATCTATAGTATGTGTTCAGCAATGAGGAGGAGGAGGAGGAGCAGGAGGAGGTGGAGGAGGTTAACTGTGCACCAACACAAGAACAATGGCCTCTTCATGGGGACGTCTCTGCTCAATTTATCTCTGATGTCTCACATGCAGGGCTGAGCCGAGCAGGAGGTCTTCTGAGGCATCATTATTCTAAAAGAAGATCTGCTTGCTGGCACCAAAGTAATGGCCAGCTCCTGAGAAATGTTTCATTAAAGGCTTATTAAAATAACTTCAACCAAATCCCCTGTGGTATGTCTTCTGTGTAATTACTGCACTATGCACTTACTAATGCCTTCAAGCCAGAGGCACTTATTACAAACATGCCCCCGACCCAACCCACGGTATTTTCACCAAGTCATATGCCCTTATGTTCAGATGTTCAGATGATCTCCTGATTAGAAAATGATTATTATCATCCACAGATAATGTTTCTGCCTGGTGATATTCTTTAGGTTTTATTTTTGTCAATTAATCCCATGAAAACACCAAAGCCAACACAAACGGTTTAAACTAAGTAAGCATTGTCTGCGTAGCCAAAGCCTGATATATCTTTTTCCTCCGTGCAACAAAGCTCCATTGTTGTCCAAAAACACCACTCTGTTGCGCTGGGAGACTCAATGAAGTTTATTTTAAGTCGATCCCACATACGTCGCTAACGCACCAAATGTGTTATTCTGCCATTTAAAGTAGTCCTCAATGAATGCATTATATTGTCTTGTTTGAGTAATGTGTGCTAAAATATACAGCGACCAGCTGTTTTAGGAATTTCCTGAGCCTTTTTTAAATATTAAACTACATATTTGTGATCTGTTTTTAAAGATTTACATCTTCAGTAAAAAGAAATGAGGCTGAAATTGAGTGCAACAGACTAGAGGCTAACAGCAAATGACGAATATGCGTCTGTTCGCTTCAAACTGCACAGAGCAGTAGAAATCTGGTTGATTTTCAAAATAAAACACCTTGTGCAAACTTCAAAAACAGCCAAAACGGAAACATTTGAACTACGATGTATATTTATACATTTAGAAGCACATAAACCAGAAAAATGACCTGAAAATCTGAGCAAGTTAACAAGGTCTGGCAAGCAAAACACTTCTGAAACACTCCTGGAGAAGTTTGAAGTCGTGTGGAGGACAGACCACAAATGGGAGAGTACGGAGAGACAGCTTTATTCATTGATAGTTTAGGTATTTTCATGGGACTTGTGGAGAAAAATGTAGAATATCACAACACCTATCCTTAAATGTATATTCATTAGAAGATGAAGTTGTGTGAAATGGTCATTTTGGGCCAAATAACACCAGGTACAACCTGCAGAATGAATTAGTAAATGTAAATTACTGCTGTAATGTGTTCATAAATCCTTTTCAATCAACACAGAGAACCATTAATCGGAGCATTTTCATTCAGTGCTGTTAGTAAAAACAGGCTAGTCTTCACACAGGCAGCAAAGCTCTCTCACTTGTCATTTAAAATGGTTACAATCTAAATTTGAAATGATTTTGAACGAAGAATAAAATTCACACAAATCTGAAAAATGTAGAAAAATATCCACATTTAAACTGTTTGAGCCAAATTGCAAGTGTTGGACTACACTGCCTGTTAGTGAAAGTAAGTGTATTCAGACATGTTCTAAACAGTCAAGTTTGAGTTCATGCCTGTTATGACCCTTACGTAGTTTCATGTATTTTTCATACTGACAGAAGAACATGCAGGTCGAAGTCCACAGCACACAGAACTGTAAACCCATGCTGACTGACCGACTGCATCAGTCTTCTAGTTACCAATTGCCTGGATGGAGGCATGGATGGACTCTAGGCCCATTACAAGATCTCCTCATTTGGCAAACTTCCCCAGTCTTCACTCTGGCTCTACAAATACAGAAGTGAGCCAGTCAGAGACCTCTTACTCTCTCTGGGTAAACACTGATGGACACTCGAGGTTTATCCAAAGGGACTTACAAAAAGGGGAAACAATCAAGGTACAGTGCAACAAGTACTACAAGTGACAGTTGTAGAGGGGGATAGATTTGTCATGTCCGGTTGTTGGTAGTGTTGAAGAGGAGGTCCTCTCTGAAGAGCTGGAGGTCTTCAGGAGGTTTTTGAAGGTAGAGAGGGACGCCCTGATCTGGTAGGAACTGGTAGGACGTTACATGAACGGGGAACAACAGACGAGGAACGTTTAGATTGCCCTGAGCGTACGGGTGGCAGAACCAGGTGTCATTCATTGGTCAGGAGGTAACATATAGCTGGGACTATTTTGTAGTCAGCATTAGTGATTTAAATTTAATGTGGGCTGTTACAGGTAGCCAGTGGAGCTCGATGAGCAGTAGAGTAATGTGACCTTTTGAGTTGATTGAAGACCAGGCACATTGGCGTGTTCTGGATCATCTGAAAGGGTTTTACTGTGCAGGCTGGGAGGCCCATCAGGAGGGCGTTACAGTAATCGAGTCGCGACATGACCGCAGCCTGTATCAGGAGTTGGGTAGCATGTTGAGTCAGGTAAGGCCTGACTTTTGAGGCAACCGAGGCAACGTAATCAGAGAAGGTTAGTTGGTCAACGATCATGTCTCCTAAGTTTCTCTCTAACTTGGTACGACCAAGAGATAGGGAGTCAGTTTTGATGTTGATGTCATGGTGTAAAGTAGGTTTGGCACTTTATAAATGTACACATTAAGAACTTACCATAAGCCTTTTAGGATCACAGCACAGTATGTTCTCTACAGCTACTTGATGGTGCTGCTGACTGTAAATCACAAACACCTTCACAGTTTGTCCTCAGAGATTACAGACTTGGCTGAGCAGCAGCTGCCTCACAGCTAATGGTTTTGGATTTGGCTTCACGACTTTATTGCTCATTACTTACTTTGTGTTCCAAGTTTGGTAACGTGAGTAAAATTTCAAAGTCAATTGAGTTTGTAAAGTTTCTAAGTCTTCTCATCCGTATGCACACTGCACATGGAGGAATATTACAAAGATGATGAACGGCTCAAGTTGAATCGATAAGGTGAAAAATGAAGCTGGGTATACCGCAGATCAAGAAATAACAATGGCAAAGTAATACTTTTATGTTTGAACATGAAAATGGAAACAAGCGAACAGGCTTTGAGATGTAGTTCCTGTTAAATTAAACTCTCTGGAGGCGCAATAACTTAATAATAACCCTGGAGCTGCTGTGGAAATATTAACTTGATGTCATATTGTCTGTGTTGCAGCAGGAAAAAGAGAAATGCACTACCGCATAAAGCAAACAGCTTTTCTGTTTTTTCTCTTTAAATTCACACAGTGGCTGGGATTATTCGTGATACTGGCTTATCTCAGAGCATCTGCAGCAATGTACACATTATAAATGTGCAAAATTATACATTTTAATGTACATTTGACCCACAGTTCTATTATTTTAGGTCAGCAATGTAGCAAAGCAATGTGGACACCATTAATTCCACCTTTACGTATCCCACTTTTACAGGACTTTGACAAAGAGTCTATTTAGACAGTTGAGGAGGAGGAATCTCTGCCAAAACAGTTTGTGTTGAATGTATAAAAAAAATCATCCTTTCAAAAAATCCAATACCGGTCGCTCTCTCGTCGTTCACTTCACATTTCTCCGCTGGATATTAATGGTTTGTCAGCAGTGGCCTCGTTTCTCTTCCCAGAACTCATTAGCGGTGGCCTTTTGGCTCGCTAACTGACTAAATGTTGAGCAAACAAATCCAACAAACCCATCAGCCCACTGAAACTGATTGAGTATATAATAAACTACTGTGTAATGCCAAATATTGTATGTTTTTATGCCTCTTCAACATTAAAACTGCCTCATAGCTCTGCTGTAACATATTCAAGAGTTCTTGTAGTTAAGACGTCTGAATTATGTTGGTTTGACAGATGATCTTAATGGTTTAAAGCCCCTTGTGTGCTCAGGGTGTGGTGTTTGTTGGTGTTTCTGCTGAATACGCTCTTGCTCAGCATCATAATTGCAGTGGCACTGTGTGTGTGTGTTTTGCTGCTGTTATTACGCCACTCCCTCTATAAGAAACGCTAATCCAGGCCAGAAGTGTTTGTGTGGTCTCAGCAGCGCAGACAACGAGGCTTTGTTTGTGGAATTGCAACCTGAGCTCGCCTCACTCTGAAAAGACTGTAAAGAATGTGTGAAATGTCAAAGTGAATAATCAAATCAGTGGAAATGTCACTAAAAGGAAGAACTTTTTTTAACTGATTAGGCTACATAAGTAATAATTTAACTTATAATTGAACTAAATCAGGGAGATTGTCGTTAGTTTTTCAAGTGCTGCTGATGAAGATTTGTTGGTTAGTGATTGGGTTCATGTCAGGGTTGGAGTCAATATGAAGCAGAAAAAACACAACAGTAGCTTCATTATCTAGGGTGTGTTCCTGATGAAACGTTGCTGTTGCTGGTGTGTTGTTTCTGCTGATGAATCTACAGTACATCTAAGACTACTGACCTAACACTACAGCGAGGATTATTGGGGTCTTTTTTACAAACTGTACCTGCAAACAGACGCATCTGAAAGTCTATATTCTGAAAATCACAATAGTGAAGAATAAACAAGCAAAGAGAGAAAAATGTCAGCTGAAATAAAGATCAACATCAAGCAAACTAAACAGAATAAAGAGAATAAAACACAGTGAAACTGAAACAAGGGAAATCACAAGAAATAAAATGAAAGCTTTGGTGAAAAAGGCTGCATGTGTCGCGGTGTGTTCATGCAGCTAAAGCTGGATTTAAGAGGAGTCCAACACTGACCAGTGAGAGAACATGATCAAGAAACAAACACCGTAAATGCAATCCCAGCATCCTATTTTATACGCCACTGCATTTTTTAAAAATTATTTTCAGCCATTATTTGATAGTAGCAGCTGAAGAGTGACAGGAAGGTGGGCATGACATGCAGCAAAGGGCCACAGGCTGGGATTGAACCTGAGCCTTTGTACGTGAGGTGCAGGCTCTACCAGGTGAACCACCTTTTATCTATTTACTATTTACATAATAAAAATACAGGATGGAAACGCCAGAGATAAAAAAAAAAGTACAAATGTTGTTGTTGTTGTTGCTGATGCTCGGCTGAAACATTTTAGACAAAGTGCAATGGAAAAAAAACTGCAGTGCACTGTACTTGCTGAAACCATGAATTCAGACAGGATCCGGTGCTGTGGCAAAAACATGTTTTCCATTCATTTGAGTTTCAGGATTGTCCTTTTAGGAGTGACCTGTGGCGGACACTCATACCGGTCAAATCACAGTCAGCCTGAAATGTCTCTGAAACTGAGACTATCCAGGTGGACTAATGGACTAAACTCTGATACTCTACCTGTTATGTTCTGGCATTTATTTCATGCACCAGCCTCTAAATCTGTGTCTGACTTGCAATTTATGCTGCAAAATAGTGACACAAAGACGTTTAATTTGATTCGTATCTGAGAGAGAAGCAGCAGTGGTCGAGAGACATAGACACTGAATGAGAGTGAGTGAGCACTGGCATCAAGAAAAACGGTTAATCAGTGAAATAAAAAGTTATTTCCTGATTGTTTCATGGTTACGTTCAGTACAAATAGACACACCGCTGCACAACACTGCGGCAATTCAACGCAGCACCTGATCCTGTCTGAATGAACCTTTAGCAGTACTGGTGTAACTCTTCAACCGTCTAATTCTTTCTATTCCACTTGGCTAGTTAAAATGGAAAGCGAGGCAGATTACTATGTAGTAGAAGCAGTGGTGAAGTCATTATTGTTTCCATATCAATAGGTGCCTTACCTCCTGCAGTAGGTCAGCCTGCTCAATGGCCTTCAATACATTCTTTTTGGACGTCTCCTGAGCTTCTCCACCCAGCAGGAATTCATCCAGGATGAAGTAAGCCTTCTCAAAGTTGAAAATAATGTCCAGCTCACAAACCTGATGTTTAAAAACGAAAGAACGTTCATTATGAATGAGCAGGTTAGCAGGTGGTAAACATACTGTATGATTAACCAGCAGAAACATACACTGCCAAAGTATTTGTCCAGCAACTCCACATATCTGTGGATGATCTCCAGCGTGATGAGCTCGTTGTCCTGGTCCTCGATGGCACAGCAGAAGTACAGGCTGGCATATCTGCGACATAATGACAAGCCGGCTGACTTTAACCTGACAACAGCATTTCAAAACAAATGTTTCATTGTGCAAACTTTCACATCAACCTGACAACATAGAATAAGAGCTGACTTTATGCATTTTTATCACTTAGACAGGGTCTCCAAGTGATATATACTGTCTCTGCGCTCGCTGCAATAGTGCTGAGAGAGCGCTTCTTTGTTATTATGAAGAATCGCTGTTTACTGTGTACGGGGTATTCATTTGAAAGCCAGAAGCCGGATGCAGAAGGCTGCATGAGTTAAGCCTCGTTCTGCCATGGTTCTTTATCCCTGATAATCCCTGAGGCACTCTTTAAGCATGTGATGATTGGCTAATAAAGGAGCTGGCCAGTTGATCCCTCACAGCCAGCGGGGCAGGAGGTCATAACTCTAGATTTTAGAAAGACGAGTAACAAGTCTCAAACTCGACAAGACCTGACCGTGTTAGCGTCTGTTTCCTTTAAATTCTTTCATTGTTTCATGCTCGCTCCATCCTTGTCTGCTGTGTACAAGTGAGTGTGAGGCACAGCCGAGCTCAGGAAACACAAAGGGTTCAGTTCAGTCTGTGGCACGGAGAAATGATACAGCACTTTTATTGTAGCTGACTCATGTGGGGTCAAATCTTTAAAAGCAAATGCATAACTCTGTGTAGAGAACGTTTCTAATGTAATTTGCCTCGTAATGTTGCATTTGGCAGCCTGAAGGAAATTAGACACCTTGTTAAACATGGATTTGATCTCAATAATTTGATTTAGCATAATGTTGTTTATGACTTTTTGCGGTTACTTTGTCGATTTCACACTTGGCACAGAGCACAGAGCTTTACTTGGACTTTCAAGTCAAAGTGTTTTCTTAAGGTAGAAATGTTGATGAGCAGTGGATTCAGCCTCATCGCTGATCCCAGCATTATGCTTACGTGCATCCTGTGGCCACCAGAACTATTTGTGGCCTTTTTAGTCAATGTTTCAAATCTGAATAGAAGCGCTGTGGTCCGTTTCAGAAGCAGCTCTCTGCTCAGCTGACGCCATGTTGGTGGTCCTGCCTCTTCCACCTCATGACTAATCTAAAAATCGACAAAGACGTGGATCACCGGCAGACCTGAGGTGGGCCAAATGAGGCCTCAGTGCTCAAATAAGCCCCCAGTAATGGCGCCCACTTGTCAGTCAAAATGGCCACACTCTTAATTATGCATAACTTTAAGTCTTGATATAATCTGAACAGGTGAGTTCTATAAAAATTCACCCTCAGTACAGTTGTCATGAACGGGGAAATTAGCTGTAGAGACCAAAACTTGGACAGTTGGACATTTTAACATGGGGACTTATGGACTCGTTCTGCAGTCAGCCTCAAGTGGACGTTTAAGGAACTGCTGTTTTTGGCACTTCTGTGTTGGCTTCACTTCACAGCCACAGAAACCTCTGAAACACTCCTGGTGTAGTTTGAAGTCGCGTGGAGAACAAACCAAAACGGTATTGTGGCTGCGATGTGACGGAGCCGTGCCCTGTGGGGTTTCACAGTTAGAGCTGCAACAACCACTTGATAACTCAATTAGTCAATCTATAACTATTCTGATAACTAATTAATTGCTTTTCAAGTAAAATGCAAAAACATTCGCTGCCTCCAGCTTTTTGAAATTGAGGATTTGCCGGTTTTCTTTGATGGTAAATGTTGACAACTTCAGCTGTGGAAAATTATAACAGGTATTTTTCACAATTTTCTCACATTTCACCGACAAATTCTTCATTGAAAAATGCCTTTTACACGCTGCATGTCTTCAAAAAGCCAGGCTGTGTATTGTTACATTAGCGACTGCATGTTGGCAAAAGCTTATGTGCTTCCGTTTAACACACAGGATGTTGAAAGTGTGAAAAGCAGTCACAGGAAATATAAACATATTTGTCACCAAGATTAGCACTGACTGTGACTGAAGTTTACATTTTTGACATGATGGACGATGAAGACAATCTAAACCTCAAACAGCAGCAGCATTAAAAACTATTTCCACCGGCTGTGTGGTCAGACCTTGTACCTGAAAATCTGACCTGACACCTCATCATTTCCATTCCCTCTAACTAAAAGTAAATATCCAAAAAATAAAATAATACAATGCAGCAATAAGATTTCCAAATGTCTGCAGCCCATCACATCTCTTTAAAATCACCCCTCAACCAATATTGAATCATATTCTCGAAGTAATCACTACACAAAACTATTCTGACCACGGCAGAACAATTAGATCCCGAAGCAGCAGCCCTAATCACCTATTTAATGACACCCTCATGGCTTAATATGATGTAATAAGAGTCCACTGAATTGTTGCAGGCGAAAAACACAGACAGAGAATATTAATAATTATGAAAAAAAAAAGGCAGAGTAATTACTGTAAACTATTTAAATTTAAGAGTTAAATTCATGTGCACTTGTGCAAAGTGGCTGACTCGTGTTTGTCTGTCCCTGCTGGGTCACTCGGGTTCACTAATAGTCTGCCTGCCTGTCTGTTGGCACAGCAACAGGACGAAATGAGGCAAAATTAATGCTCTTTCTTGTCGTAGTCTGTCATGAAGCCGTCAACACTTTCTCCCGAGTCTCTGACTGAGCTGCGTCTGTGAATGACAGGTCTGTGATTCGCCCAGGGAAGTGTGAAAAATTCGATTCGAGTGAGCTTTTTTTATTCATATAAACAAGCTCCCATCCTTACCCACCTCTTATATACAATCTTGAGGTCTCTCCACTCCAGAAAGCTGCACATTTTGGGCTTTCGTGCCAGCACAGTCTGCACCAGCTCTCTGGTGATCTTCTTTTTCTCCTTATCAGACAAAGGCACGTACCACTTCTGAAGCCTGAGCTTGCCTTGGCGGCTGAAGAGGAGCATGAACTGCATCTGGAATGAAGAAGATGAGAGAAAAACACAATAAGAGGATTGAAAACAACACATTATATCACTTTTTCTTACTCACAACTTGAGACATATGGAGCAAATTATTGGTGTTAGACAAGTGGGAGGTGTTCAGGGAATTAACAAGATGCAAATTAAATTAAATCTGGTCAATTAATCACAGGAAATTAATAAAAATAACAACCCTTCATGTGATAGCTGATTACACAGTGGTGATATAATAGTTAGCTGGTAGTTGAGCTGCCATGTGTTTGAGATTAACAGTATTTACAAATTCAGCCTGTTTAACAGAGACAACACGTCCTCTGTTATCGATTTTAAGACACGTTAACGCTGCTGTTATTTTAATAAACCGGCACAAACATATTTATTTACATTAATATTTAAAAACCATCACCTCCTAACCGTTATCCACCTCGCGGAAGCACCGTTAACAACCGTTATTCAGCCGTTAGCGTTAGCCCGACGAGCTACCGGCCGGCTTGTTTAAAAAAATACGACAAAGCAAATGTTTTTTATATATTTAAATATAAAATATGAAATAATTCAAACAGTCTAAACTCACTCACCTTCAATAACAAACACTGTATTCTCCTCCTGAAGATATCAGCCTCCCAACGACAGCCTGAAACACACAGTAGGACATCGGAGCTTCTGATTGGTCAACGAGGTGCTCACGGTGTTTCTCATTGGCTAAAACGTTAGGATAATCTCCGCCCCCCTTCTCCAACGCTTTAACTCGGTATCGCGGATGTGATTGGCTGATGTGCGATGTCAATCAAATCAGAAGCCAGCTGGAGAGGTAAAACGTCACCGCGGCGAGCATCAGCTGAGTGTTTAAATAGAGGCGGAACACGAGCAGCTCAGTCAGAGAGAGAGTGTTGTGCTGTGGCCTCCCTCAAAATATCAGACACTCCAAGTCAATAAATAAGTGCAGTTTTCTCATGCATGCATACTGCACTTTATACTCTCAACAGTCTCTCAAAGACTAAATACTTTATAAGGTTTTAGATTTACATATTGCATAGTTCACTGTTACTTAGTTTTTATTTTATTTTACTGTTACTGGTTTTATTTAACTGTTATTTATACATGTGTATATAGTGTTAAAATAGGATATCGTATAGGTGTATATTGTTAAAGTTTAGTTGTTCTTGCTATTGTTTTCTTGCTATCACTCACTAGAACACTAAAACAATTAATAAAGTATTTCTGATCTGATCTGATGACACACACACATGTGATATTTATATTTATACAGACAGCATTTGATGACTCACTGACTTATTTCCTCAGCCACTTACCCAGCAAAAGTTTACATCACAGTTACTGCAGAAACAAGTGTCTCTGTTTGGGGTGTCTAATACATGTCCAGTAATAATAATAATGATAATAAGATGTCAAATTATAGTTATTTACTTGCGTTTCTGAACAGTTTTAGTGGTTGAGTGAGCCAGCCAGCACAAATTTGGGTATAAAAAGTTTAATTCAGTTTGAAATTCCTCATTCCTGTTCAAAATGTATGTATGGTTAAAAAGAAAAGAAAGAAATCAAAGTCACTGAAAAATAAAGAGTATGCATTAAAGGACTTCATGATGCTGGATGGTGGTCTAACAGATTTGTTAAGCACTGCATATATAATAAGAGAATTGTATATTTTGCATTGCATTGTCCTATTTTAACCTGTTTTTAATGTTGTATTCTTGTAATTTGATATACTTTTATGGTTCGTTTTGTTTGTTTTTGTTATTGCTGTCCATATGTTTAAACAGTGTAGTACATCTTATTTATATCATATGTTCATGATTATTCAAACAGTGATATCTCACCAATATTTCTACACATCCTTTCACATTTATACAGTGTATAGAAAACTTCATATTTTTTATTCTATTTTGTTATATTTAATTGATCTCACTCCATTGTGCATTGTACTGTTGACCCCGTGTTAACCTACATGTCACTTTCACGTCTGTGTAGTAAATATAAAGTTACATCCAGCAGCTTAGCTTAGCATAAAGACTGGAAACGGGGGGAAACAGCTAGCCTGGTTCTTGCAAAAGTTCAGAAATGTTGCGATCAACACATGTTATATCTCTTTTTTTTCAGTGTAGAAACTGCAACTTGCTGTTTAATGACAGATTATGTGCTGGCTAGGAGCGCTGACTTTATCTATTCATCTATCTTTAGTATTTCATATTTAAGACAACAACAACCTGTCTACTTTGGCACATTTTTCTTGACAGCTGAGGTACAGACAGGAAATTCAGGAGAATTAGGCCATGAGGACGCCCTCTGCATGATCTTCAAATATTAACATGGAACCATCTGTGATTGTTGTGAATCAAAGGAAATGTCATCCATGTATTCAAACACACGAGTAGGCTGAAATGTTGACGGGTGATGACACTGTAATCCTCAAAAACATCACAGTGACGCTCACTTTTGATTCATGAGGTCATGGTGTTCACCACAGGTGCAGTACAATAAGACGAAGGGAGGTGTCTGAGGGCCAATAAAGAGTATTAGACATCACAGGCCTGTGGATTACAGTAATCCTGTCCACTGGTGTTGGGTATCTCACACACACATCTCAGTCCAGCACAGCTGAAGAGGAAGATGGAGGTCACTGCTCGATGTTGTGCTGTGTTGTTCGTCCTGCTTCTATCTCAGGGTAAGTCCGTGTTACAGATTACAGACAGATATTAAATCCAAATGAACTATTAAAATCAGGATTATACTCACAGTTGTGTTTCTTTTTGTACCTTTTTGTACCAAGTACCATATAGAAGTTTTGAATTTAACATGCTTCATTATGAAAAGATGTGTTCATAGCGGCAAATTAGCAGTTATGTGTGGAAAAAAGTAGTTTCTTCTCAATAATATGTTAGTTGTTATGTTTCTTCTGGTCACATACACCCAAATCAGGCAGAATAATTTGAGATATTTGAGTTAATCACATTAAAATACCTGCAAATCAACATCTCCTTCTACATTTCATGCATCTGTTGATGTGGTGCAGAACTGATCACTGTCCACTCCCAGGGGGTAAGAAGCGTCAGTTAATAATCCACCTAAACTGCATATGAAATGTGATTTTAACTCTGGTTTACTAACTGTGTGTGTCCTTCAGGAGGAGGACGCCCAGGTAGGGGCGATTGTCCAAGATGAAGACCAGGACCAGGACCAGGAGATCGAGAACTGGACGGAGAGCATCAAAACCTGCACCTGTGACTGTGAATCTGCTGATTCACCGACTCGTACACCTGCTGTCATCCCACTTGTCCTGTCGAACTCGCTGCCACCTCAGGATCACCCGATGAACTGCATGCCAGGTGAGGACCTTGACTGACTTCTAGTCCCCTGCTGAGGATGTTGGACGTCCGTTGTTTACCAAAACCAAAGTGATAAAGGTGTTTGCAGCAGGTGAAGGACGATCACTTGGTGGGGAACATCACACGTGTGCAGATTAATGAGGGGCAGCACTGTATCCTGTGGATTTCGTAGGCGTCTTGTAGACAAAGAGAGCTCCAGGTGGTGTGATGGATCACACAGCTGATGGTAGCTGGCTGAACTCCACCTAATCTTGGCTCCGACTCTCTGCATCTCTGCTGTACCCTCTGCTATGATCTTGACTTTTTTAGAATAAGGTTCTTGCTTTAGATGGTAACAGTTTGGGTTGAAGAAATGAACAAACCGTGAGGCCCGGAAGGGCAAACGCTGTTAGATAATCTCATTACCTGTGCAGGAATGTAATGAGCAGATTAGGGAACCCAAAATAGGGCGTGTCCTTCATCTAATAGCGTGATACTGGGCGAGGCAGCACACATCAGATGATGTCCTGACCAACTTCTCCAGCCTTTCCACGCAAGCCTTCAGGGTGTCAGATCAGAAGTGTAAGCTAGATCATGATGAGCAGGAAGGCCGGTCAGGAAAATCAAGATGACTTTGACGGCAGACTCTGTAAGAACTGGATTTATTTATGGTTATTGTCATTTTCTTATAGCATACCATCAAGAAAACATATAGTAACAATACACTTTGACAACAGACACAGCCAATTGCACCAATATCGAATCACAATCACGTTTATTGCCATGGAGGTTTTTTAATGATAAATTATAGTGCAAGAAGATATAAATATACGTACAATGTGTTTTTAAAATGAAAAGAGTTGTTCAGTTTTCTGCACGAGTGTGCAAGAGTTCACAGAACTGTGCAGAATATGTAAATGTCCAAGAGATTTAAAAAAACGTATCAGTCCACAGGATGTTAAATAGAAGGTAAAAAAGTGTGTGTTTATGTAACGTGTAGGTCTGGGTGAGAGTCTGTGTCATCAGCCTTGTTGATGAGGTCAGCAGCAATGCAAGTGTCTCAAAGAGTTTGAACCTGGGATGGGAGGGATCAGCCTCAGAGTCCTGAAGAGACAGAAGATTACAACCAATCAACTTCTCTGTTTGTACTTTTGAAGCAAGCATCTGTCTCAGCAGCTAAAACTTCTACATGAATAAGATGTGCAGTGATTTAATCTGATAGCTATAGCTATAGAAGTGGCAGCATTTAAATACTCTGTGACAAGTTGCAGGTCAGTCAAGGCCAAACAAAAGCTGAATCTTGCCAATTTAAAAGTTTAATTGTAAACCTGCCTCTGTCCTCCACAGAGTGTCCTTACCACAGAGCACTCGGCTTTGAATCTGGATCCGTGACACCAGACCAGATCAACTGCTCCAACGAGGACCAGTACACCGGCTGGTACTCCTCATGGATCCCCAACAGGGCTCGCCTTAACAACCAAGGCTTTGGGTGCGTCATGACGACCTTGTTCTTCTTCTTCTTATTGTTATTGTGAATATAATACGAACAAAAGCTTATATGTTTGTTTGTGTTAGGTGTGCGTGGCTCTCCAAGTTTAACGACCAGTTTCAGTGGATCCAGATCGACTTGAAGGAGGTGGGTGTGGTGTCTGGCATCCTCTCTCAGGGCCGCTGTGACGCTGATGAGTGGATTACTAAATACAGCATCCAGTATCGCAGCGTGGAAACCCTCAACTGGGTCTATTACAAAGACCAGACAGGAAACAACAGGGTAAGCACACTGAGTAGAAGTCAGTGTTGTTCTGTGGACAGTAGTGACACATAGTTATGACTCAAACTTTATTTACATGACTTGTATTTGAGATATATGTGAAAGTTGGGAGTTTTGCAGCATTTCATGACTGCTGATTCAGTTTGAATCTCTGTTTCTGTTTTTGAATGACATGTTTATTGCTGTTTGACATATACTACACACAAAACAGCAAACATAACAAAATAATCAAACCATCATAGCATCTTGTATATCCACACACAGAGGAGGCTCCAATAATTAAATTAAATAAATAGAAATAACCAAAAACAAACCAGCACCAGTTTTGGCCAAATTTAAGTCCATAATATAAAACACATTTCTCATTTTATGTCAAAACCTTTATTTATATTTTATTTTAAGGAAATTTATACAGAATAAAGTAATATTTTATATAAGAGACTGTTAACTGTACAGTAAAACACTGTTATATTTCATAGCAAAACCTTCATGTGGTATTTTCATGTGAATTAAATGTAAAAACAATGTTTATTTTGATGAAAAAAAACTTGTTTATATGGTAAAATACGGAATAAAACGCCAGCCGTAAACACAAAATCAACTTTACTAATATCCTTCAACTGTCATAGCAGAAAAAAAGTTATATGTATGTATGTATTTATTATTCTGACAATCACAGCTGACAGTTTCTTACTGTAAAAAAACGTTTCTTTGTTTTTAATACAAACAAAAGTCATATTACATGGCAAAAACTATATTTATACAGCATTTCAAGGCAATTTAAAGTAATATTTTAAACGACAATCTGTTAATTGTACAGTAAAACACTGTAATATTTAATGGTAAAACGTTTATTTTAGATGACATTTGTTTGATATTGTTGTGTCGGTATTCTTTGATGGAAAAAAACCCTTGTATTTATCTGGTAAATTATAGAATAAACTGCCAACCCTAAATGCAAAGTCAACAGTAGTAATACCGTAAAATTCTGGCAACCACAGCTAACAATTTTACTTCTTACTTTTTATTTCTTTTTCTTTTTTTACAGTGCAGCTTATCACCTTGATGGCTCAAAGTAATGAATTACAGGAGCCCATCGGTTTAAAAATATGTCTTTACAGAGTTTTGCTGTAATCTTACACAACCTGCCACTGATGTAGAGTGGGTGGCAGTGAGACGAGCCAAGACAAAGTTGTCATATTCTGCCTCTAATGAAACAAGTAAATCTTTATTTTTTCCATCGCTCCATCACAGATTGCTCCTGTAATAAAATACTAAAGGGTAAAGAGGTAAATCAATATTCAAAATAGCGAGTATGGCTGTATAAATCTCTTCCCAGTATGACTTCGATTTAGGACAATACACCTAAAAAATGTGACTCGTGTACAATCCCTGCAGCACGAACTCTTTGTGTTTGAATCCTTCAAAAGATATTTATGGAGTTAGTCATTGACAGAGTTCCTGAAACAGCCTCGAGGGCGTAACTGTACCCAAAATCTTTCACCTACTGTGCTGTACATACAAACACTGACCTTGTACTGAACTTGTGTTCAGGGTTAGTTTCCTCCCTGAAATGTCTTGTTTCACCACCACACCAGCACACTGACACACACACACACGGATCATTTGACTGAGCCATTTCATTAAAGGAATACAGCAGTGGACAACCTCACAATACTCGCTTTTGTCCAGCAGATGAAGGTCACAACTCAGAAACATTCAACTTTAATGAGGCTGTAATTAAAAAGTTAGCAGCGGCCCTCAGCCGCGTTGTCTGTTGACTCATATTCATCCCATTTAAATCAACCATAACTGATAGATACTCTTTTCTCAGTCTCCTTTTCTCTTCTTAGCTTCCTCCATCAACCTCGTCTTAGTTCCTTTTCACTCTGTCATTGTGTCTATAGAAGCTGCTGAGCCCAGTAACATTGCCCACTTGCCCAGCTCCTGTTCTGGCATGACACTGGCTCCATTCCCTGTCAGCATTCAGCTAAAAACCTCCTCTTCTTCTTCCGTGCCTGTGGTACAAGCACTAAAACTTGCCCGGTGCAATGAGATTACAGTCTTGGCAGCCCAGCCAACATTTACTTTACTGTCCATCAGGAAACTCTAGTTTCTATGAACCACACAGGGAGCTTATTTCTGCACCATTAAGAGCAGAAATCACCAGTTTGCCCGAGGTAATGGATCCCTGTAGTGACCTCGTGTATCTCTACTCTACAGGTCTTTTACGGGAACTCTGACCGCTCCTCCACGGTACAGAACCTGCTGCGCCCACCCATCGTGGCCCGTTACATCCGCCTGCTGCCGCTGGGCTGGCACACCCGCATCGCCATGAGGATGGAGCTGCTGATGTGCATGAATAAATGTAGCTGAAGTGAGCTCGGCCTGCTTTTTCCTCGCTTCCCCTGCCAACATGCTGTTTGCCAAAAGGGGGACTGAAAGATCCATCGTGTAACCTTTGACATGTCTTTCTTTGGTGACGCTCAATGCAAACTAAGTCTGGGCAGGTGGACATGTTTGGTGTCCTTGTATCTGTCTTAAAGTCTGTATAAATTAAATGTTTAAATATGTAAATAAAAAAACTGGACACCTTCCTCTTTATCTTTAATAAAGCTACAGGAGTAAAGTACTTTCTTTGGATCAAACACTAATAAAAACAAAGATTCTGCAGGTTAAGAGTCAAATCAAGTTTGTTTTATTTGAGATTTACTATTACATATGTAAACATGAATATTCTAAAATCGTTAAGCATTCATTTGTGGGTTTATGTTCTCATGTAAATGCTCTGTTGAAAAAAAAAGCAGATAAACACTGACTATGCTACTAATTTGTGTCTGTAATAAAAGCACAAACGTAATACTTGATTTCATTTAAACAGTTGATAAACATCTTCTGTTATAAATATTACCAAACAAGTAGTCACACATCAGTATTAATATAATACACGGTGTTCCTTCAGCAAAACAATAATCCAAAGAGAGAAATGTATTGTGTCAAATACAGAGTGTGCACAGTCCTTACAGATGCACAATACACAATACGATACAGGTCATGTTTGGGACTCAGTGTGTTAGCGTGGGAGCCTCGGGCCCCGTGGTTCAGTCTTCACACACTGTGCACATGATGAACATGAAGTGAGGAAGAATTTACAGAGTCGGAGCAATATTGCTGAACAACACAGTCTCTTCAAAGTGCAACATTAAAAAGCTTAGGATTTATTTCTGCCAAGCTACTTTCATGGCACTTTATCCAGGACAGAAAACAATGTTACAGTGCAGAGCTTCTGCCGCCTCTGTGGTTTCCACATTAGGGTTTCTCAAAAACTCGTCCCAAGCGGCTCCGTATTTTAAAATCAGTTAAAGAAAAACACTAGTACAGTGATTCCCAACCAGGGGTGCATGCAGCACAGAGGGTGTTTCTGCAGCTGAAAGGGGTTACGTGGTTACGTTTAATTTTTAAATTCAATTAATCAACAGTTGAAACAGTTAGCTAAAAGTAATGAATAAAATAATAAATGGTTTAAATATGACAGCTGACAGTAATGGACTAAAATAAATGGATAAACATTTGTTACAATAATGGCCTAATGGTTAGATAACCAACAACAACAACATTTGAAAAAGTTACGCATAAAAGAAAGAGCTAAAAATAATAAAGAAACAGTCGAATGGTTAAATGTAGTTAATGGATAAACAGTTAGTCAGCTACAATATCTAACTAAAAGTACTGAATATACGGCTGAAACATGAAGCGGGGTGGGTAAACTTGTCCAAACCACAAGAACGATAGTCTTAAATAGCATCCAGTTTATGATGAATTGAAATGAACCCAGGCCTGTGAGGGAGCATCAGACGTTAAATGTTGGGAATCACTGCACTCGTACACCCAGAATGGCTTTTGTGTTCCTAACTGCTGTAAAAATTACTTAAGTTTTAAAAACGATTAAAGAAAAAAGAAAATCCAATTTCTACAGCAGTTAAACTTTGTATAATATTTTGAATGTACATGTCTTTAACTGATTAAATCGCCGGAACCACTCGGACGTTTGTTCGTGTGAAAATCTAAGAAATGAGCAACAAACACAGACTTCATTGAATCCTGGTCATGAGGGAAGTTATCAGAGATCCTTCAGTGTCGACTTCATACTTTTTTTTCCATTAACTGGATCCTCGAAGTTTCAAAGTATCAAAGGTTTTTATTACTGTTTAATTTATCCGTCATAACACTTTTACATAAATAAACATTTCAGTAAATAATTTTAGTTTACATTACTACCAAAAGGATCGTCGGTATAGTGAGGAGCAGTTAGTATGTGTGTTCTCTTTGAGATGATAGAGGTTTAACCATAGTTTTAACATTTGTTAATAATATATATGAAAGTTTACTGTGCATGAAAAGTCAGTGCCTAAATGTTAGTTAGTTAGTTTAGTTAGTTTAGTTAGTTAGTTAGTGCATGGTGATCTCAGTCAGAAAACAGTAGATGCAGTGCTCTGTCAGCTCCTACAGAGGGCGATGTAGGTTAGGATTTCTGTCCCTTTTTTGGCACCTTGTGTCTAAAATGGCTGCATTACAAAAAGACATAAAATATCCTAAAAAAGAACAAATCGATTGAAGCTTTTTTTTTCTTTTTTTACTAGATTGTCAGTGCCAACTCAGAAAAATTGCACTACAGCGATATTTTTCAAGAACAACACTGCTTTGAGTTGCAGTTGCATGTTTGAGCGTCTGTAACCGGTATGGCTGAGCACATCCGGAGGTCGAGACGGCTCGGATGAAGAGTTACAATCCTGGGTGGGATGAACACAATGCAAAGTTACTAACATTACCAACCTCTATTGTAACAACTGATAAATCTGTTTGCCTTAGATAGTCTTAAGGAAATACTACGCAGTAAAATGTACTATATTTCTATGTTGAATAGAAACAAAAATACTTACACTTAAAATCTACACTTTATCTATCCATTTATATATATTTAATTTGTAATATATTTACTTTATAATACAAATTATAATCAGAATTACAGAAGTAATAATATAAAGTCTATCAAACATGGAAGCTTTAAAAAAATGAAGACATAAAAAGGCTTTTGGCCCGTTTGCAAGCAAGTGTTTAAAACTGAAGGTTTGGTATCTGTGATTTTTATATACGTGTGGTCAGCAGGTGTTACGTCTGAATGGTGATGGGAGATCACAGAGCCGTCTCTTTCAGGTCGTTAAGGTTTGGCATACGAGACCTGGAGGGGCGTCCGAAGCCGTGCCCGTTCTGGCCGCCCTTGATGCTCATTTGCTCCGGGTAAGGGTTGCCCTCGGGGCGCCCCAGGGCGGACGGGTGCCAGCCAGACTCCAACTGTCCAGGCAGTGGATAGGCTGCCTGTCGGCTCTTCAGCTGGGGCGTGCTGACCCCTGAGTGACCCCGGCTTTCTGTGAAACCACCTTGAGCGGAGGCTGGATTAGGCAGCGGCTGGTAGCGCATGTCAGACGGTGCCGTCTGGTTGGAGGACGAGGACGAAAGGTGCAGGAGTTTGCGCAGAGACTTCAGTGGCTGACTCTGACGGGACAGATTTACAGATGATATTGTAATCAAACCTTTTTATGCATCGAGTAAATACTTTTATTATTTCTTTGAGACTTACTGGAGAGTGCGAATCGGACAGTTTCTCAGGAGGCCAGTCCTTGTCCCTGTCTCGGTCTCGCTCTTGGTCCCGGTCTCTGCTCTTGTCACGGGTCCTGTGGCGGCTGCTCTGGTGACTGGAGGACCTGGAGGACTTCTGGATGACTGTTTCCACCCCTTCATTAGGAACCTTTCACACATTGGGTGTACATATCACTTAACATGTCCCAACTAACAATTTCAAACTTCATGACTTGCATTTCTTCAAGAAGGGTTAAATCTGGGGCAACTGGACTTGGTCGTAGATCCTTGGAGATGATTCACCTCTCATCCTGGAGGCTTCTTAAGTCCTGACTGACTGGTGGGGAGATCCAAGTATTTAGCCTAGTCGGGATCATAGACCCAGAAATGCCTTGACGAGTGCACAGACCTACACATCGGTGAAACCAAACAGTCACTCAACAAAGGACGGGCAACTCATCATGCAGTTTCCCTACAACTAGAGAAGACAGGTGGTTTTGTAAAAGGAGTGAAGCAGGCTGTGTGAAAGTAGAGAAACCATCCTTCACTTATCCCGACCTACAATGCTGACCATTCATCTCTTCCCAGGAGACTGAAGAATTCACACCAGACATCAGGTGACCTGAACGACCGTCGTTCGCACCGGACTCAGGTGACCTTAGCGACCCTAACTAACAAACCAAGTGGAAACTATGGACGGGTCAATGATCATGGATAAGCTCGGAAATCCTCGGATCTTCCCACCAGTCAGTCAGAACTGAAGACGCCTCTTTGGATGAGAGGTGAAACATCTTCACAGATCTATTACAAGTCCAGTTGCCCCAGATTGAACTCTTCTTGAAGAAAGATGACCCGGATGACTGAGAACCTTCACAGACTTTATGGTCCACACAATGTAAAGG
The DNA here is from genome assembly GCF_000972845.2 of Larimichthys crocea. NCBI lineage: Eukaryota > Metazoa > Chordata > Actinopteri > Sciaenidae > Larimichthys > Larimichthys crocea. The sequence continues at coordinate 13,380,245 of NC_040027.1, read as the reverse complement.
AAAACAAGAAACTAGCAACAAAATGTCTTCCAGTCCTGTTAAAATCAGTTCCATATTATCCTTTACATGTGTTCATTGGTCTAAAGCCTGAAGTCGTTGTGCAGTTAAAGTCATAGAAATTATAAAAACATGCATCTGGTGCCAGAAACCCTGAGCATTCACTGACCTGAGGAAGACGAGACCACTGCTCTTGTTCACGATTTGCTACAAAATTTGACTGATATCGCTTTAGTATTTTTTCCTCTTTATGCAGAAAACGCTGTTTTCCGCCAACTCGCAGTCTCTCAGCCTGATTTCTCTGAGCCAGATTGCGTTTATTTGTGTTCTGTCATCAGCTGTAACCCCCTCTCAGCGTCCGAACAGACTGTCACATATAAATAGAAATGTGAGGGGAAGAAAGAGTCTCAAACACCTGTGTCATGCTGAACCAGTGCTGCCACTGAAATAGCAGTCAGTTTAACATGTCAGAACGTGGTTTGCTTTTATATTTAGCAACTCTTTCGTTCCCTCCTTCTTTCTGATCCGTGCTCTATAATCAAGTCACGGGTGTGGATGCACTTCGAGGGGGCAGAGACGCTGATCAAATGGTTCGGTACAGCTTTGTGTGAGTTTAACCAGGCACACACACAGAGACTCTGAGGGGCTCTCGTTCATCCTCAGCTCATAAACCAGAGACATGCTGTTAGGGCTGTGGCTCAAATCAAGTGTCGACTGAATCAGGGTCAAATGGACCGAACGACCAGCCAGATCCATTCTTACAACTGGACGAGGACTTCTGAACAGCCACGTGTTTCATTGAATACAACATTTCCAATCAATGTAATGGTAAAATATAAAGTAACTGTTGAAAGTTCAATGTTTTTTTCGTTATTTTTATTATTTTCTACACTGTACATCAACACTGAAGACATGAAAACTATGAAAGAGCACATCGAATTATGTGGTAAACCAAAAAATTTAATACTTTTTTTGTTTTCATTCTCATTCATTCTCTCGAGCAGTTTCATGAGGTCGTCACCTGGAAAGCTTTTCTTGAAAGAGTTTCTATATACGCTGAACACTTGTTGGCTGCTTGTCCTTCACTCTGCAGTCCAACTTATCCCAAAACATCTCAACTGGATTTAGGTTGGGTAATGGATTATGGTCCCCATGTTGATTAAGTGTGCTTTGAATTTTGAATAAATCTCGAACAGTGTCACCAGTAAAGCACCTCCTCACCATCACAACTCCTCCTCCAGGCTTCACGGTGGGAACCACACATGTAGAAACTATCCGTTCACCTTCCACAACCAAAAATCTCAGAGTTGACTCATCAGACTAAAGTACAGATTTCCACTGGTTTAATGGCCATTCATTGTGTGTCTTGGTCCACGCAGTCCTTCTTCTTGTCGGTCTTCAGTCGTAGTTTCTTTACAGCAAATCGACCGTCGATTCTCTTTACTTGTTACTATTACTACTACATAGCAAGGCAAGAACTTCTAGTTGTGTAGTTCTTGCCATACTATGAATTACTACAGTTGTTAAATACAGCTGTTTATTATATGCCAACACTAATTATTCCACTGATTAAGTTTCGCAAAGGCACGTCTGTTGATTGAAAATCTCTCCAGGTGACGACCTTGCGAAGCTGATTGAGAGAATGGAGACTGTGCAAAGATGTCATCAAAGAAAAGGTGGGTACCTTGAAGAATCTAAAATCTAAAACATATTCTGTTTTTTTTAACACATACTTCAATATGTTCTTTCGTAGTTTTTATGTCTTCAGTGTAGAAAATAATAAAAAATAACTAAAAACCATTGAACGAGAAGGCGTGTCCAAACTTTTGACTGGTACTGTTGATGGATCTGACTGGTTTACGTTGACGCCTCATTGTTACGTGAATGAACTTCGCCTAGTGATCAAAGAAAAACAAGCTTTAAGAAGAATGGATGGGTTAGTCGTGATTGTTGCTGTTAGTGCATGCAATGTCAGATGGGTGGCGTGGAGTTTGAGTAGGATAGTGTAAAACAACATATACCATGGAGGAGGACACTACAGGGAGGACTCTCACACTATGCTTTATGTTATTCTTTGGGCTAAACAGAGGGAAAAGACATTTCTTGATGACAGGAGGCCTTCCTTCGGGGACTTGCATCTGTAATATAGAGGCACATGACTGGTGGCACAGGGAAACATGATGCACATGACAACAAGAAGAAATGATTTTACATCTCTGTAAAGGTGCTAATAAGGCCAAAAGCATTAAACATTTGAGAAGTAGAGGAGGAGATATAGTATGCAGACAGACATCAAAGGACATATGCATGAAACAGTGCATCCAGATGTTGCGTACGTCCACAGAAATTCTCAGCATGCGGCTTACCATTTGAGATTTCTTCTTCTTCTTCTTTATTGCTCTGAAGAAACCCTGCTTCTCCTTCTCTTTGGATGGCTCAGAGGGGTTCAACACTACAGTATCTGGGCCAGTCCTGAAAATAAAACAAAAGGCTACTGAGCACGATGTCCCAACTAAGAATGTACAATATTTTTAAACTCCCAATGCGACCTGACAGCTTCTGTTACAGCCATCACATTGCGTGATTTAATCTGCCAGAAAACTGTTTCACAGAGTGCTGTGAACAAATTTGTGTTGTTGTCAAGGTAACCTAAGGTAGAGAGAGAGAGAGTTGGGGGGATATAAGAGATATTTACCAGGGGTCGAATGCCGGCTGACGTTTGGAGTGGTTCGTTAAACCCGTGCCGTCCCCGGACAGGCCAGAGCTCCGGCTCTGACCCCTGCTATCATGGAAGGAGTTGTCTGGCCGGGGAGAAGGGACTGTTCAACAAACACAACAAATACGTTCACTCACCTAATGATGCACAGAGGAAAATAAAAAATCTGTCTTTCAGCGCTGATACGTGTCAAAAAAGACAGCAAATAGAGGTTCACAGGACTGTGGTGGTTTTTACAGCTTAGAGCTCAAATCATAGTTCATGTACTTCCTGTTCATTAGCGTAACTATGGCATCCCTTTGTGATGGTCTCCAAAAAGTGTGGCAGACAGCCCGGTGGATCTTGGACACTGGCATGAATGGACTGAAAGTAACCGACTGTCATCAGAATACTTAAAAAAAACAGCTTGGATATATTAGTCGACACATATTGGCCAACAAGAAACAAAAAAAATCCAGATAGAAGATTTGGTTTACATAATTTACATAATGTACAGTAGTTAGTCCACCATCTGTGTCTTAATTCTTTGATGGCCACATCTGACAAATGTTTGTTTATGTTTTGTGTTTAAATTTCTTAAAAAACAAATTTCAATTTTAGCCATACATGGTTCTATGAATGGCATGTTGATCGGTCCACGATAAGTATAGAATTATTTTATGTTTACGTTTATGTTTGTGTTCACCTGTCGAGTTCATTGTCTTCTAACTGTATGTACTCTATACCTGTATGTACAACTGAGAGCAAAATGAGCTGATATGCTATGAATCTGAATAATTCTGTTGATCCTTTAACTTTCCATCTTGTGCCATCATCAGGTCAAAAATATAAACCAAAACTATAAACTGAAATGCTAAACATCAGCAGTATTTGAAACCATGAGTTTAACAGGGCCTGATTAATGGACAAACAGCGACAAAGTGTCCGATGTTCAAAGGTCCAGTGAGTGCGATTTAGCGGCATCTAGCTGTGTAGTTGCATATTGCAACCCCTCGCCTCACGCGAGCCAGTGTTTGGTTTGGTGGTTCAACATGGCAGGCAACGTGTTTGTTGATATAAAAGTCTCATTCTACGCTAACAAGACATGGCGATTCTCATTTCCAGGTGATTGTGCACTAATGAAAACAACATTTACAAATATTTTGTAAATAGAGCACCCTACATGTTAAAATTGAACTGACATGTTGATTTTACAGTGCGGTGAAAGAAAGAAACACACGGCTGGAGATATCAGTGTGACTAAACCAACCTCTGTAGAAGCTGCCCACCCTCCGAGGCATGGATTCACTGTAGATGTTGCGGTTCTCTTTGGAAGAGCCCCCGTCTTCTGTTTGCTGGTCATGATACAAGCCAACCTGAGTCACAACAGAAGACCTAGTCACATCTAAACTAAAGGCCAACAGCTGCTTTGCATGCCTCGCTATCTGAGTATTTTTTTATTTAATCTGAAGGAACGGGATTGAATTATGAGCGGTCATTACAATAAAACAAACATCTGGAGAGGCTATAAATGTTTTCTAGAATCAAACTGTGTTAAATGTGCTCCGTTGACAGGCTTGACTATTAGTCACATTAAAGGGAAGCAAAGCACACAGAGAAAATGAAGAGGCATCTGATGCACAGAGAAAGAGAGAGAGAGAGAGAGAGAGAGAGAGAGAGAGCAGTTCATGACAGCAGTATCCACCCACATCCAGTCTACTGAGAGTGCGGATGTGGGTGGGGAATGGTGGGTGCAGGCAGAATGTCGGACCTCGCTTTTTTGCCGCTGTGTGTGAAAAGATGCGGTGTTGTCCCTTGTGGAGTCCCTTATTGGGGGTCTGCTGTGGGTGACCTCAGTGGGTGCCTGTTCGCTCTGTTAATGGAGACATGATGAAGCATGAAGTGAGCTCAGCATAGCAGCGCGCACACACATACAAATACACACAGGCACGCTCTATATATACTATATGTGTGGATACAGTATATATAAATATACAGGTAACATCATTTACTGTATATCCTAACAAGGAAAGGACTCTTAACACTTGCAGTGTTCATAGGATGAAGCTGCAGTTATCTTAACAAACCTGAAACTGACCTAATCACAGATCATGACGCCATATTGTTGTACAAACTGAGATTATCCAACACAACCTGGTGTGGGCATTTGATATGATTAGATCATGTAGGCTTTCCTTGAGGTTGGAGTGCTTTGATGTGGGCTGATGACTGACCCTGCTCATGTCTTCCTCTCTTGACGAGCCCCCAGAGTGGCGAGGCAGCGTGCGGTGCTGCAGCTGTGGCGAAAGGAGCTGGAGGCTGCTGGCTCTGGTGGGCACGCCCTGCCCCACCGCCAGCCCCTCGTCCGCCGCGTGTGTCCTCTGGTGGTCCCTCCGTACGTACATGGAGTGGCGGTGCGGCCGCTGCTGGGAGGAGAAGGGGCTGGTGTATCCCTGACCGTAAGCGATAGGGTCGTGTGGGGCGGATAGAGAGTGAGCATGGCTCCTTTCGACGGCACTCTCCCCGGGGTCCAGGGCATCTGGCGACTTGGACTCCTCTGAGGCCTTGTGGCGGGTGGAGGAGCGCCTGTAGGACGAGTCCAGGGTGTTGCTCTCCCTATCGGAGCGCATGCTTCCTCTGCCAGCTGCGCCGGGTCCCAGTCTGTCCACCCGGCGAGCTGCTGGGCTGCTCGGGGCCGTGAGGTCCAGGCAGCTTGAGGGAAAATAGCGAGATGTAGGCTCATCAGCGTAAAGATGCACATCATTTAAGTTCCCCACGGACTTGGCGTCGCTAAGCGTGCCGTAGCTCTTGGACAAGTTCAGGTAGGCGAACTTGGAGGAGGAGGGCGTGGAACTGTGGGACTCCATGTAGCTGTGTCGACTGTGTTTGTCCCCTGACTGAAGCGTGTTGGTCTTCCCCTCGACAAAAGAATGGCGGTTCTGCTGCGAGCGGAAGTTGGATTTGAGGTACTTGGCTCCAGGGCCGTCGGACACCTTGGACCCCAGGTTCATCTCGAAGTCGCCCTTGCTTTTGGCTTCTCCAGGGCTGAGCAGATGAGGCAGGTTGCTGCTGGCCAGGTCCATGTTGCACGAGGTGGAGTGGTTGTAGATCTGCGGCTGGTAGTTCTTGGGATGCAGAGTGGGACTGAGGTTGATTGCTGCGGGCATGTTGCCGTTGAGAAAGCCATCGTTGCTGGGGTGGTCTTCATGCCGAGGCAAGCTGGAGCACTCTCTGCTGCTGGAGCGGTGGCTTCCTGAGCTCTTTCCCCCATGGCTCCTGAGCAAGAGCAGAGAGAAAGGACATCAACATATTGTACATGTAAGTAAACTCGAGGCTATTGGTTGTAATAATCAATTAGTGTAGAGCCGTCACATGTGGTGTACCACAGGGATCAACCTTAGGACCTTTACTCTTCATTTCCAATATACGTCAATGACACATGCAGTTGATTAGGAGCTCTTTCTGTACACTGATGTTTCAGCTTAGTTGGTTCAAAATGTGACTTTGATAATAAATCACATGGCTAGTGGACACTCTGTACATTTCGTGCTACAAATAGTGCACTTGTTCAAGTCACGTTTCTTAAGATAGGTCATACCTCAGCAACCTACATAGGATGTTTAGTCTAATGCTATTTTTTATATGGAAAATATGTTTCTTTCTGAATATTTGATCATGACATAATCCAGAACTGCCTATACGTATAATTTATATTACCATGGCAGATAATCCAGAATACGACGGTGCACCTGGTCTTCAATCAACCCAAAAGGCTACCTGCAGTATCTATAGACAACCAGAACCAGGCTATTTACAGGATTTGGGCATACTAGAAATGAGCATAGGTGTAATCCTTGGCATCGCCAATTATTCAACCAAAATTAGATCAAACTATTTTAGATCTAGATTGTTTCAATGTGTGGGAGCTAAAATTTGGACCGGCTCACCAGGTGACGTCAGATTGTCTGAATCGGTTGCAATTTTTAGAAACAGCAGTTTCTTTTTTGTAAAAATGCAAAGAGTAGAGGTGGGTGGATGTACAACATTTAGTATTTTAGTAAAAATGTACAACTATAATGAGTAATAATGTGTCTACTGTAATAAGCGGTGATGTAGAAGCATTTGTTACAGGGATTTGGAGGTCAGGCCACTATATAAATAAGATATTTAGTTGTTGATATCCTGTGCCATGCCTCTGGTGTTTTTATGCACAACATCTTGTTTGTTTTTGTTTGATTCTGTGTTTCTGCGCGGACATTTTGGTGAAAAGAAAGCGTGTTGTTTCATGACAGAATGAATCCAAACCCACAGAAAATGTCACCACACAGTGACTGCTGCAGATAATGCAGATAATGGTCCTCAGGGGTTCTGCTGACTGAAAACAACCGGCCACATTTGCACAAGAAAACACACGCTGACATCTGAACAACAGGGAGACACCGACGAGCTTAAACTAACTATAGTGCTCGCTGCTGACCTGCTGGGGGTGGTGTTGTCTCCATGGTGAGGTTTTCTCTTGGAGGAGCGTGCAGGTGTAGGTGTGGGTGGGCCGGGACGCTCCACCAGCCGCAGGGTCTGGAAGGCGTGGTGGTTCAAGCTCTGCTCCGTGAGAAAGCGCTCTGTCGGGTTCAGCAGTAGCAGGCTCTGAAGGCACAAACACACAGAGGGAGCCCCCCGAACATCCAAGATGAACTATTATGAGTCATCGCCATTATCATTAAAGTCAGGCTGCAGCTACGTATAATTGTGTCTTGGAGTGGCCAAACAATGATGTGAAATATGATTTGTGACACGCTTTTTGTGTGCTCGCTTAATTAAAATAATACATAACGTCCATAGCCTGAAAAAAACAAAAACAAATCTCAGGGCCACATTGAAACTAACAAGACAATTACTCTTTGGATGAACATATTTTCTTAAATTAGTTTCTAAACTCAACTCAAGAAAGCCTGATTATTAATGAAAGAGATGCCTGTCCTTACTTAAGTCCCTGAGATGACATTATGTTAGCAGTGAGTCATTATCTGCTGGGAAAAGCGCAAGTGCACAAGCACAGCCCACATTCTTGACATGGAGCTCCTGTTTACAGTGCAGACGCAGCAATAACAGCAGAGCTAGAACCAGGATATGAGCCGAGAGATGCTGAAGCAGTGAAGAGGCATCATGCAGTCACGACGTAAACAAGATGATAATGATGCAATTATCACATGTCAGGTTTATGAAAGACTTTTTGATGATCGCAGTAGAGTATCTTTTGGTGGGACAAGATGAAAGTTTGGTATAAAAACATTCCTGCAGCTTTGCCAGATCTGCCGGACCTGCGATCCGTTTACCTTTAGCAGGTCCAGCAGGGCTCCGCCGATGATTCCCAGGTACCTTCGCTCCAAGGTTTGGGGGTGGCTCACAGCGGGGAACTAAAACAAGAAAACAGTGCATAGTAATGCAGCCAAAAAAGGTCCAAGTGATAAATGATCACAGATAATCAGTACTTTGTAGAAAGACCAGCATTGATAGCCATCTGTTTGTGTGTGGAGCAGAAGAGTGTGTGTAAGTGATGCTAACTAACTGAACTTTCAATATTAATAAGACAAAGAGGCAAGCCAGTGACCTTTAAAGGGGACGGAAAGAGGGAGCATCGCCGTTTCTCATCAAAAGTCCTTCAGTGGGAAGATTCATGATGTTTTATTTAAAAGGTTAACTTCTGGCACTTTATTTGGATCCCTGTGAGCTTCCATAAAGCGTCCACGCTTCTTTTCTATTAGAAAAAAGGTTTTGGAGAGGCGAGTTCAAACCTTACTTTAGTTTGAGGGTCATCTCCTGTCTGGTGTCTAAAAATGGTGTCGAGCGACCAGTCGAGGATGCTAAGATGCTCCAGAGATCCACATGCTGCAGTGACCTGCCCTGTCACCCCTCTGCGAATGAATAAAGTTATCTCCTGGTAGTCTAATCTAAGCGTGAAATATCACCTGAATATGACGACGCTCTCGTAAAATACCCAAATATCGTGTCAAAATCACACTCTTAAATTTTACTTTCTTGCTCTGCGACCTCGCTGACCGCCTTCCACGTTCAATGTCCTCGTGTCAACTTTTCAATTTGACATTTCATCCGACTATTGTGAATCTGCCGTTCTTTTTCGCATCACACATTTGGCGAGTGTTGCAGGAGGTAGGTGGCCGACGTGATAAAACAACTATCAGACATCCTGTGTTCACTCACACTCAAGTGATGTGATGTTTTCTTGCCGCTCTGATGCATTCGTATTATAATAAAAAACTGTTTGTGTTCTCGTGGTCTTATTATTAAGAGAACCTGACTGTGACAGAGGGGCTTAAATGTGAACGTCCGTCTCATTTTGTCTCATGTAACTGAGGACAGGCATCGAAACGTTGCGGAGAATTTGTTTTTCCTCGAGCGATCACGAACAATAGCAGCTTCTGGATGTTTATTATAAGAAGCATCCCTGTCTGACGTGTGCCTGTCTTTTTGGAGAGCGCGCAGAAGAACAACTTACATGAATTTATGTAATTTAGGCTCCATACTGCCAGATTTTTAAACAGCAGTGCATTTTTTTTTTTTTATAATGCGGCATTATTAAAGCAGGGTCCTTATCAGCGGGTATTCACTGTCAGGTATTCACAGAGGGGCAGTTTGCAAACTAATAATTATATCCTTGAAGCGTGGGCAGGCAGGGGAAGAGAAGGACAACCCGGGTCTGTTGTACCACCAGCCTGCCACAGAAGACTTATCACAGCCTTCCTTCACAGAGCATACAGGATACATGATACACGATGAGTCATTGTGATCCAATCAGTCACGGCACAGCAAACTCAGCCAGGAGAGAGAAGAAAAAAAAAATCCAAACAAAACAAGCAGAGAGCGCAGAGAGAGAGAGAGAGAGAGAGAAAATAAATAAGGGAAGAAGAGGAGGAGGCAGAAAGAGACAGCAAAGGAGAGAGAAGATCAAATCGAAGAAGAAGAAGAGAGAGGGAAGGAGCAGCAATAAGAGCAACATGGAGGGGAGGGGTTAACTGTGAGAAGCCAGGATTGGGGTAAAGCGTGTTACCCGCAGCCCGTGGAAGCGGGGGTTGTTATAGAAGAGCTTCATCTGTTCTGGTGGCAGGGGTCCCAACACTTTCTGGATGGTAAAGAGCTGGTCAATCTCACTCTCTCCCGGGAACAGAGGCTGCCCGTCACTTAGCTCTCCTAAGATGCAGCCCACTGACCACATGTCCACTGCCTTCCCGTATGGAGCCCTGGGACCAGAGATTTAAGGGTTTTTTATTGTGTGTGATTAAAGACAGGCATAAGAATAGCTGCTTTAAAGCATATGTCAGTGTAGTGGATGAGTTCCTGGACTAGGTTAAAAAAACACCGGACGTACCCGAGCAGGAGCTCTGGAGAGCGGTACCATCTAGTGGCGACATACTCGGTGTAATTGGCATCAGTTCCCTCAGAGAGATTACGTGCAAAGCCTGGCAAAAGAACACAGAGGAAGCAATATAGTATAATGAGGAGCTTTTTGAAGCACTCTACGTGCTGAGACGCCTAAAAATGATTTTGCGCCGGGCAGCTCTCTGGACGCTCATTATGATTCAGAGGTGTAAGTTATAAAGCAGTTGAGAAAGAGAAAAGCTGCGCTCGTATAGGAAGGATGATGAGCCCCCGTGTGACACACTGCACCAGTGAAAGTATTCATATTAATATAAAATCCAGTCATAAAAATGAATTATGGGTCAAAAATCTGAATCCATTTTCATTATCCTGAATTGCAAATGTAGAAAAATGTTGTCGTCTAACAGTGACATTAAGTTAAATGAGAAGATTTATTTAGCTTAGCTTAGTGCTGTCACTAAATAACATATTTATATCTTATTTTTATATTCTTATTCATACAAAAACTACAATGTAAAAACAACAACTTGTGATTTTATGGAGAGCTCTGTGTTCGAGTCTTTCTTGGCCAGGCGGTGGTGACCTCCTCAACGTTTAACCTTTGTACGGATTATTTGAACAAGATATAACGAGTTCATTAGTGAGCTTTAGAGCTTTAGAGGTGATGGTATCGATCTTCTCATCTAACTAAAAGCCAATAACTGTATCTCACCCAAAGCAGAACAATTTCCATCAGACTAAAACGAGCACATTACTAAAAAATATTAAAATTATTCATTTATTCCTGGGCGCTGTTAAAAATACAGTTATCAACGACTGTTCTGCTGAATCGTGATTCTATGTAGGAAATTGTTTCCAATGAGTAGTTTGACCTTTTGGGAAACATTTAGTTAGATCGCTCTGACTTATAAATCTGGAGCCAGTAGATCGTTAACTTAGCTTAGCATAAAGACTGGAAACAGCCTTTAAAGCTCACTAATTAACACGTGGAGAGTTCATTTTTTAAGCGTTAGAGGTGCTAGTGGGCTGATTTTAACCTTTTTTAAAACTCTGGACAGAGACAGGCTAACTAACTAAAGTTACACTAACATCTCCTGGCTGCAGCTTCATACTTACAGACATGAGTATCAGTTTTATTATGTGACTCTGCAAGAAAGCAAATTACCGTGCCGAGGAAATAACTAGTTTCCTTACGCCGACATTCAAAATCAAAACAACACACAACTAAAATAGACGTGCAGGAAGCCATCATCCCGAACGTAAACCCTCAGTGTGTGTTTGGCCTATGTCTGTTCTCTCAATGCCTTTGGCTGACACAGAGCAAACAGCAGGTCTTCAGTCTCTCACTCCAGATTGCCTACATGATGTTGGCTACGCCATGTTTTCCGTTTCCCCCGTTTTGTTGTGGCGCTCACCAGATTGAATCGAAGCATGATTAGCCTCGTGTTTTGCGACACGTTTCATTAATTGAGATGCAGGGAAGAATGCACAGCGGCAGCCTGAGAGCCAGGAGAGAGGGCTGCACACTAAGTTTTAGATAACTGGATGAAGCCTTCCTGCTGCCCCACTGAAGCGCCGGTTTCAGCCAAATATAGTCTCAGTTGAAAATACTCCTTTTACATCACAGCTATGACTGTTCGGCCACCTTCCTTACAGCTCCTACAGTGTTAGTATTTGAAAGTCGTACTCACCGAAGTCACATAATTTGAGGACGTCATCGGAGCTGATGAGAAGGTTTTCTGGCTTTATGTCTGAGGAGAAAGAACACACATAAACCGGCTCACCACATATTCATCTCTCATCGAAAACATCAGATTAGCTTTGAAAATTCACAGACATACCATAACTTATACATCAAATCCCCGAATAACAGTGTCATATGTGTGCCTGGGTATACCACAGGCCATTTGGATGCTTGCTCTGCTGCATTCAGTGTGCCAAAAGCTCACATGGGCCATCTGGTTCCTGCTCTGCTGCCACTGATTCACCCCCAAAAAGCTCACATCTTGTGCACAATAAAGTGGTTGGTTTGCACGTCACAGAAACCCATTACTGTGTAGCAATGTTTCACGAGAGCATAGTCATAGTCAGTCGTGAACATTTATACTATTTCTCACTGAAGATGTGCAGCATTTTTTTCTCAGAATCTAAGCACAGATGGGGCCCGGCGATGGCGCAGTGATCAGCATGAGCCTCACTAACACCGTCACATCCCCCTCAGTGTTTTTCATGATGCCTCCTACGAAAGTGAGAAGAACAAAGTAAGAAAAGGGAGACATTACCCCGGTGAACTATGTCATGCTTATGGCACCAGTGAATTGCTCTTATTAACTGGTAGATGTAGCTGCGCGCTTTCTCGGTCGGCACGCCGTTGGGTAACTCCTCAAGCAGCTCGAGCATGTTCTGAAAGAGGAACCAAAAAAAATCAAGACGACCACCACATCAGGCGACAGTAAGGAATCAGTCTAGACCACATTATGGAGCCGCCTTACCTTCTCCACATACTCAAAGACAAGATACAGCTTTCCTCTTCTGCGGAAGGCCTCTTTCAACTCGACGATGTTCTCCTGCTTGAGCGTGCGGAGCATCTTAAGCTCCCGTAGCGTCGTTTCTTTGACCTCCTCATTTTCTGCACAGAGGTGAGACAGGTGAGGGAGATCAGGTTGGGTTTACATGGACAGACACAAAGATATTTTATGGAGAGTTTTTTTTTTTTGGTCCTCTTACCTTCGCTGTCCTTGAATTTCTTGATGGCCACGATTTCATTGGTCTCCTGCGAATATAAAAGGGACACAGGGCGACTGGTGAGAAATCAATCCTCTTTGGTACGATTGCTGCTTTTACTACTACTTACTAACACGGTTTTACATTCAGCTGTGTGGGCTTTGGCGACAAAGATATAAATAGTTGAATCTGTAATACAAACACAAAGTGCAAATTTGCGAACACCTAATTAAATACTGATTTGCATACAAATTAGCATAGCGACGACAGAGGCTGCCGAGACCTGAGACCTGTGTCTGTATCATGTAGATCAGCGGTTCCTGACCTCGTGAGACAAATCTATACGAACAATGAAAAAAGAAATTCAAAGATTTTTTTATATAATCAGGGTCGCAGGGGTGAGAGGCTCGTTACACCCTGGTACAAATCACCAGTTCTTCGCAGGTTCCTCGTAACATATCACACTGTTTTACCTTTTCACTTGTCTGATGAAGCGGTGCAATGATTAGTTGAATAAATTTAGAAAATAAATCTGCAACTTCATTTCCACCATTCGATGGTTTCAGGTTCAAAATATGAGAATTTTCCTGCTTCTTCACATTCACCCGTTCACACATGATGGCGTTGGCTGCCATTCAAGGTGACAACTGCTCAGCAGTTTTTGGGAGCTAACCATTCGTACGATATTCACACCCCCCGTTGACACAGCCTTCGGGAACAATTCATGGTTCGGTATCTTGTTCAAGGACACTTTGACATGCAGACTGCTGGAGCCGGGGATCGAACCACAGATCATCTGATCAGTGGGCGACCCGCTCTACCTACTGAGACACAGTCACCTGAACCTAACGTGGACATTTCACGCTGTTTTCTGACGTTTGAAAGACAGATGAAGAGAGGAAATATGAATCCATCCTCATTGCTTCAGGATTTTGAGTACCATCTGTTATGTTGTTGCAGCCTTAGTTTGACGGACAAATCCCATGACATAGATAGACATGCGCCACAAGAGAGCAGAACTGGGTTCATGTTAAGGTTACATGCATAAGAAATAATGGTACGTCTGTTCTAGCTGAATGATTCTCTGCACCTGGATAAGTGCATGTCGATTGTTTACAGGCACGAGTGACGTGAAATAATCACAACGGAGCAAACACAGTGATTCAGGACTAATCACAGAGTCACTGTTTTCTGAGACACTTCTCATCAACCCTCCATGAAGTTCTGAGAGAGCGAGAGACGCCCCACCACTAGCCCCGTTTCTCGACATGTCCTAGTTAGGCCTGGTATTTCTGCCTATGGCTCTGAGCTGTGCTCCAGTTTCCCCGCCCCCCCCCTACTCCACCTCAGAAAGCCAAAGGCATCATCGCACCACTCCAAGATGGATCACAGCGAACAGTGAGCCCTCCTCCCAGCACGGAGAAACACAAGATGACTCACAGCAGGGTCAACTTCATGAGCATCACTGTACTGTCTGCGCACATGCATGGCAGCCTGAGTGAAGGGAGATGATTCGCTGCAGGGTATAAATTAAATAACCTGTTATGTGTCGTCACTAATCCTGCAGATGAAACCTGATCGGTGGCTGCATTTGAACTAACCAGGATCAGAGGTCTTGAAAACTGTAGACTTTAATTGTATCTTACATCAAACTCTTTATGTAGATAAGTCTGCACACTGGCGCCTGAAAACCTCACAGTGATGACAAGACAAGAAATACTTTGATCATGTAACTACAACCAGTCATATTTACATGTTTTACAGCTTCAACAAACTAAATAGAAGTTTAAATATTAATATATTATTTGTTATTCATGTCATTTTTATGTATGTTTTCTAAATTGTACAAAATAAAACTATCATATAGTTCCAGGCTAACGGTTTCCACCAGTTTCAAGTCTTTGTGCTAAGCTAAGCTAATCATATGCTGACTGTCACAGACCAGTGACAGTGAAATGGACAACGCGTGCGTGATGTCACCCGCCATCTTAGCAGTCCTGTCTCTGCCACGTCACGGCTAATCTTAAAAATCGGCAAAGATGTGGATCATCGGAGGACCGAATGACACCTGGGTGCACAACAAGCTACCTGTAACAGCCCCTAATTAACTATAGAGAGCAAAACTGTTTTTTTGTACCAGGCTGTAAACATGTTTATTTCTGCTGTGAAGTTGGACATTTGAACATGGGGACTTATGGAGACTGACTCACTTCTCGAGCCAGCCTCATGTGGACGTTTGAGGAACTGCAGTTTTTGACACCTCCACATTGAATTGACTTCACAGTCACAGCCACAGCTCCTCTACTGGACACTGAATGGAAAACTTCCACATAGAAACACAGAGTCAAGACAGTCTGGTTTACTTGATTGAAATGTCTCGATTTATTTAACTTTTGCTGAAAAGCAGTATATCTAAATTCCAGCTTCAAAACAGGTTGTTGACATCACAGACACTGAATGGACTCGACACAGCGGCAGGCCGGTAAACACACACCATAAGAAGGTGTAAATAGCAGCAATTTGTCAGTAGAACAAAGAAGGTGTAGCACTATTTTACAGGACTTCTTGCAAAGAACAACAGCAGTGGTTTGCTCCTAAAAGTTGTGAAGGGCGTACAATTGAGAGCTCGCAGGGAGCAGTCCCGTCACCCCCACCGTCACTAAACACCACCCAAACTTCAGACACCAAAGTTAGACTTCTTTGCTCCAATTCACAGCACGTTACATCAATCATTTCATTCAGCTCAGGTTATTTCTGCTCCAGCACAAACCACAGAAAGTAGTGCAGAGTGCTCAAAGATCCTGAACACACACACGTTATGAAACATTGATCTCTCATCTGTTCAGATATGTTTATCATGTGTTCATATTGGAGGGATCAGTACTGCACACCAGCTGCTCTCAACTTTTTTTTGTGTAACATTTTATTTTAGGCTTTTTAGGAATCCCCATGTGGCGATGGACGGACTGTGAGGCTCATTTGTGTGGGAGAGAAACCAATCTGGGTAGATTGTTATTTACTATGAACAGGCTCTCCTTCTCCCAAGACCTGAACGGTACAGATTAAAGACTCGGGTCAAACAAGACCACGTATTTGACTGCTCCAAACATCGGATACCCTAAGGTACAATATCTATATCCAAAAACACTAGACAGGAGCAGAGTAACTGGAAAGACCTTCAGAAAAGGCCACATCCATGATGTGAGACTCCAGACATAAAGGGTAGATCAACAGGTGGGCTGGGCAACAAAAACTCAGGTTTTTCCACTCATTCATTCAGTTGAGGATCACACCGGTCAAACCGCCACAGAAATGTCTCTGAAACTGAGACTATCCAGGTGGATTCATGGACTAAACTCTGATACTCTACCTGTTGTGTTCTGACTTTGTTTGTTTCATGTACCCAGCTTCTAAATCTGAGTCTATGCTGCAAAATAGTGACACGGTTGAGCGACATAGACAGCGAATGAGAGTCAGCGAGTACTGGCATCGATAAAGCTGGTTAATCAACAAAATAAAAAGTTATTTCCTGACTGTTTCACAGCGGTTACGTTCAGGGCAAATAGACACACCCCCGGCAGCCTCACACACCACCGCACAACCCAGCTGCCATTTTCTGCCGCAGCGCCGGATTCTGTCTGAGTGCAACCCTGGAGTTTAAATAGCCTTCATCTCTCAGGAGACAATGATGACTTTAACATTCAGGCAGGAAATGTGCATGCCATCTACATGAAAATGCTCTTCCTCTCCCACAACCTGAACGGCAAAGACTAAGGACTCCAAAGGTCCAACGATAAGATAAGATAAGATAAGACAAGACAAGGCAGACTTTAATGATCCCACACCGGGGAAATTCACCTGTAACAGCAGCTCGTACTCACAAGGTGGATAAGAAATGACTCATAAATAAGAAGTATAAATAGAAAAAAAGTGGGAGTAGCAGGTCAAACAAACAAGACCACGTATTTCATTCCCCCAAACGTCAGTTACAGTATCTATATCCAAAATACTAGAGAAGAGTAAGTAGGTTTAATCAGCCAAAAGAATGATTCAGCACGTAAAAATATGATGCTATAAACTCAACTTGGAGCAGATATTCTGCAGCACTCTGCTGCTGCACTGAGGGTTGAAGCTGTCATTCACACATCTGGCCACACCTGACTCAGTAACGCCGCTGCAGGTGTTTTGCCTTTGAAAACATCTGAGGGGACATCTGCCGTGACGCCAATCGAGCCGCGAGTAAATCCTCAAAGAGCCACTGAGACAGCCAGTTTTATAACTTTGCAAATATCACCCACTGGAAAATGATAAAACACACGTAATTACTTACTAAGTTATTCACTGTTCGTAAAAAAAAATCCTGATTAAAGCAGTCACCTCGTGTGCTTTCCGAGGCACAGTTAGTCAGAGGAGGATGTAGTCATGCCCGGGCTGTGCATCATGCTGTCATTTTTTTTTTTTGAAGTGCTCGCTGACAAACTACAACACTGAACCCAGCATTAAGGGCATTGTTTCTGTGTCAAAGACTTGCTTCTGCACGCAGCATTACATGATCAAATGAGGATTCATGTTAGGTCGTGAAATTCCTAATGACAGCCTGGTGGCAGTAGAAAGTCAACGAAAAGTTCAGCTCAGAAGCAAGAACACAAAAAGTTACTGCAGATTCATTTATGTTGTGACTCAACAAACAATTAGATGTCTTGATACTCGTGCACAGCCCATCCTGTAATCACAACATTCTGGCTTTTGCCCCACTGAGCATCTCTCAGCAGCAGGTTGCTGAACCAGCACTTCAGGTTATGCAGCGGACTGCAGGTGATGTTCAACGTGATGGAAAGTAAAAGACCCTGCAAGTCACCCCTGTGGAAAATTAGAAACAAAACTGGAGCTAGTGAGCATACATGCATGTTCATCACTGTGCATTGTGCCTTTTATTTCTTATTTATGTCTCATATGTGCTGCTATTACAAACTAAACTAAAATCTTCGCACTGTTAGGTCAGCAAAGAGCCACATCATTAGAGAACAGGAGTGACCAACTGTGCCATCTGTTGCCAACAAAGCTAAAAGCATGTTAGCTTTCTTCACAACACAATCCCAATCTGTGACATCAGTCCTGTGGGGTTAGTTACAGTAACACGGACATGTGTTGTCTGATTATTATAGAGTGCGCTTGTATCTACAACTGCTACTAACCACAGCCACAGATGGACAATAACTGAGGGTAATGGCAAAAGCCAAAGAGAAACTCCGAATGAAAGAATAAACAGGCCAAACTGCATGCTGCAAGAGCACACTGAATGCTGGGATGCAGCATTACAATGTAGTGCTTCATGTCCATTGTTTGCCTTATAATGTAGTTTATTGAAAAAGACCACGTCCTGATATATAATCTGGTGAATGGTGTCTCTTTCATTCAGCTCCGGGCAGCCCGGACTGTGAGCTCAGGTCACTGAGGGAGTGTTTGTTTGGACCAAGGTGTTTTGGAAGAGGCAATGTCATGCCAGAACCGGAGCTGGTCAAGCAGGTATGGCTTAGCTTAGCAGCCTCTATGGACATAACATTACTGATAGGAGCCACATCATAAGACACACAGAGGATTAACCATGTTAACTTTAAGGGTACATTCAGACAGTATCAGGAGATGGGGCAAATCGTAGCAGGAATGTGTGGCAGTGTGTGGTTTGTCACTGCTGTGAAACAATCAGGAAATAACTTTATTTCGATGGATAATCGACTTTATCGAGGCCGGCGCTCGCTCACTCTCATTCACTGTCTATGTCTTTTGACCACTGCACACCAGACACAAACCAAATTAAACTTCTTCGTGTTGCTATTTTGCAGCGTAAATTGTACGCTGTTTGGAGCTGGGTACATGGAACAAACAAAGCCAGAACACAACAGGTAGTGTATCAGTGCTTAGTCCATGAGTCCACCTGGATAGTCTCATTTCAGACTGACTGTGGCGGACTGTCAAGCTACGTTTTTTTTCCAAAAGCTGGATCTGGTTCTACTTCTCCGCTGCAGGTCGCTACGTTTTTTGGCGGACACCACACCGCCGCAGCCAAAACACACCACCCCCATCCAAATGAATGGAAAAACCTGTGAATGTACCCTTACACAACACAATCTCAATCTGTAACATCAGTTGCTATTATTATAGAGTAGGCCGGTTCACCCCTATGGTATCTGCCACTGTTAGTAACCACAGATGGAGAATGGCTGGGGTAAAAGCCAGAGAGTAACTCTGAATGAAAGAATAAATAGGCCAAACTGCATGCTACAAGAGAACAGCAGGGATGCAGCATTACAATGTAGTGCTTTATGTCCATTGTCTGTCTTGTAGTTACAGTCCCCGGAAAGACCTTCAGAAAAAGATGTGAGAGTCCAGACATAAAGGGTACGTCAACAGGTGGGCTGGCACTGACAGTCTGCTTCAGAGTTAGACTTGAAATAGCCTTCGTCTATCGGGGGACGATGACGACTTTAACATTCAGACAGGAAACGTGCGTCCCCTCTACATCCCTCTGTCTCTGGCTCCTGATAGGACCACAAAGACGAGTGCTCCACTCAAGGTGACCCATTTAATGCTATGAAGATGTGAAAGTCCTTTTTTTCCTCTCATGTCCCAGTTTATGTTCACTGGGTACAAAAATAACTGTTCCCTTCAAAGGGGGCGGATGGACTTTTTTTTCTACACTAAATAAATCTGGATGTTACTGACAGCCACTCAGCTTATTTAGAAGGAATAAAAATTCAAGCCCACGACATCAATTCTATTATCTGTGAGAAAATAAAAATGGTTACACAACCTACAAAAAAAAAATGAAGCTGAAATAAAAGACCATTTCAAAAAAAGGAACATTTAAGATCAAGATAGGACAAACAACAGATGCAGAGCGGCGGTGACTCACTTGATGCTACGTGGCAGCGTCAAACAGAGATGGGCTTAATAGATCTAGTCAATGCACTAATTACTCACTTTTTGGATCATTGTGCGGCCTCTCCATTTAACAACTCAAACTCACAGGCGAAAGAAATGCAGAAATTAAAGAATCATTTCCAGCAGATAGATTTCGTCTCAGTGGGCCAAGTGACACAGCGTTAAGGAGTAAATTATCCAAGGATCATACGGAGCAGAGCGAAAGGAGAATCTGTGAGTTTATATCTGTGATGAGTTACACTACCCTACTCATACACACCTTATTTACTGACATCACGTATTCAGAAATGCAAAATACTACTGAATATGAGTCTATGAGTTTCAGCAACAAGGAAGTTTCCGTAGTTTTATCTTTTATCTTCCAGCCTGTGATGAAAGTGGGACTGTGTCATGTCGTCTAAGCTGGCATCTGCTGCATGTGACCACCTGGTGTCTGCACCATAACAAATATAAATAAGATCAGTCTAACCGAGCTCTGTATTTACTTTTTTACTACCGCAACTGTCCTGAATTCTACTTGTCCCAGACTCAGAGGAACATTGCATAACACATTTTCTGCCATAAAAAAACAGGTGAATGGTGTCTATGTCATTCATACGCCTGTTCACGATGTAACTTTGTACTCAGGGTACGTTCACCCACGAGAAGTATGTAACATTTTTATGGCACTAAGTCACACACCACCAAGTATTTCACTGATTCTGGTGATACTAGATCATATTTTATGGTGTAAATGTTTTCTGCTGCCAACTGTAGCTGCTGTTAGCTAATGTGAGCTCAGTTTGTTAGACATGCTGCCTGGACTGTGAGCTCAGAGCACCGGGGGAGTGTTAGTGTTTGTACCACCGGCAAGATGAAGTTTTCTGGCTTAGGGTGTGGGTGAATGCTGACAGGGGGCAGAGCCGGGTTGATCATAAGTAATATAATCATAACAAATACACGTGTGCAGCTTTTTAAATTTACCACAGTGGTATCGCACTCTGAAACTGGCGCAGTGTTGCTTTAAACAGATATCTGTGGTAAATGTACGGTCATCTGTTGCTCTGCTATTAAATATGTATTTACTGTTAATATTACATTAATATCATTAATATTATTTCCAGGGAATTTCTTAAGAGTTACTGTATTCAAAAGCTCAAAGCGAGAGAGAAAGAGAGGGAGATATTTCGGAGATTAATTTATTCTTAATGAAAGACAGAGAGCAGATAGATGTAACCCCACTGAAATACAAATGTGATTAAAATTTTATATATGTGCACTATTCATCAGCTGAACCGGGAGCAGAAGCACCCACGGTACAAATCTAGCTCTGGCACATACGACATGTGCTCAAGGCTGAGAGTCATAGACAATGAGAGGGATGTATAGATGACGTTGACCAAAATACTTCAAACATCATGCAGGTGGTATGGTTACATACTGGCTGTATCATTGTGAAAAATTACCACCACCATTGGCTGAACACGTCTGTGCTGGGCTTCTGCCGTTAACCCTCAGGGTTTCTGTGAACCTGAACCATGCCAGGAAAATACAACCCCGTGCCATACTGGAGCTGCCAGGAGCCTTCACCGTGAGAAGCACTGTGCCTGTAGACTCTTCTTGGCATGTGCCACATATGTTCTCACTCACATGCTAATAATAGGATGACTGATGTGTTCGTGTGACGCTTCACGCGGCTCAGGAGAACTCTTGCTGCGCTCTTTGCTCTCGGCTCACACATTTGCTTGCTTGTGTTTAATAATGTTTAATAGATTACGCAACGCAGGCCGTCCACGGCAAATATTATTCTCTGTAATTAATGAAAGTACTGGCTCATTATATAAGGGGAAATTGATTTACATAGCTGGTTGTTTTGTCTCACATGGCAACTAATGTGTGCCTGTCAAGAATCAACTTGAGCTGATTTCTTTCCATTTACATTTAATGTCCACAGCAACATAGGGGCCCTGTTCCAATCAGCTTAACCTGTATCTGGTACTAGAGTAAATGTACGACGACAGTGCCTCAGTTTTTACACATACATAGTTTCAATGCACAAAAGTTTCTTAATTCTCAGCTTTAAAGGGAGAGTCCAACTTTACATCTTACTCGTAGAGCTTTGGTGTGAGCAGCAGAGTTTAGCGATGTCTGGCTTCCCTTCATGGAACTAGATGGCACTATAACGATGGCACCACGCTGTAATACATTTGAAAAACTCAAGCAACAACCTCCATGGCTGTGAAGTGGAGCCAATGCAGAAATGTCAAAAAATACAGTTCCTCGAACGGCTACTTGAGGCTGGCTACAGAATGAGTTAATTTCCATAAACCCCCATAGTTGTTGAAGTTGTCAACAACACCCACAAGTTTCTGAAGAGCCGTTGTGAAGCTCAGAGTGCTGTCGCTCTGCCAACCGCCATTTTGGTAGTCCTTCACGGCAAATCTAAAAACCGGCAAAGCTGAGGTGAGTTGAATGACGCCTGGTTGCTCAAATAAGCCATCTGTAACTGCCCCTACCTGTCAATCAAAGTGTCCACACCTTTAATTATGCATAACTTTAAGTCTTAATATAATTTGAACAGGTGAGTTCTATATAAATTCACCCTCAGTACAGTTGTCATGAACGGGGAAATCAGCTACAGAGACCAAAACTGTTTTTTGTACCAGGCTGTAAACATGTTTATTTCTGCTGTGAAATTGGACATTTTAACATGGGGACTTATGGAGACTGACTCGTTCTGTAGCCAGCCTCAAGTGAACGTTTAAAGAACTGCAGTTTTTGGCACATTGGCAGTGGCTTCACTTCACAGAGACGGAGGTTGCTGCTTGGTTCACAGCAATACAGTCTGTGCAGTGAGTTAAATGTAAAATATCACAGGGACTCCTGACTCTACATTATTTAAAGTGCTTACTGCTGTGTAGGTTGCAACCTTTCCTCCTGTTGCTGTTTATATAATCTAAATATAAAAAATGCAACATGAATTAAACACGATGCACCTCGTCTTGAGAGCCAACAAATGCAGCATTTTGCACGTTAAAATTCTGTCGTGAAAATTGAGGAAACGTGAATGTAAACTGATGAAACATGATGCAGCATGAACGTGGGTACATTATCTGCATAATAAACATGCTCACAGGTCTGTATGTTACACCTGCTGTTTGTATGTGTTTCTGTCAACACTGTAATGGGATCTTATTTTATATGTGCAGTATGTCAAGCGGCCAATTAGGTAAGGACATAACAAGCCTGTATACTGTCAACAAAAACAAACACAACAGGCGTACATTTATCAAAAGCAGTATTAGTGTACAGCCTCTTCTCACACACACCTGTTTGGATATTTCTGTTGCAGTCATCACATCCCATCTTTAAACACTGATTTTCTTGGTGATTTAAAGGCCAGAAAAAAATGTCCTGGAGGTTTATGCACTCATGACTGTGGGAAGACACTTTCTCTATGATGTCAACCACTTTAAGTGTATTCACACTTGTCTGACTCTGGCTGAGATCCAATCCAGAACACCTCTGCAGGCAGGGCCAGGGCTTTTCATAAAGAAGCTTAATTCTAATCATATGACGGATAATTCAATGCTTCAAATCTTCCAAACTTAATCATTGCAGAGCACGACTGAGGAGACAGAGAACCTGTCAATGTTTTACCTCTGTGTAGTCACAGTGTTTGGGGAAACCAGTTCATGGGACGATAAGCACATTCAGGGCGACGCTGTGTGTCGTGTGCATTCCTGAGAGGTGCTCCACGCTTAAATAAATACTCACCACAGCTATGTTTACCCTCCTCTACATTTCACATACTGCTGCACGCTAAATAACTACCAACGGCCTTATCCAGGATTTAGATTAGGTGCTAGAGAAAAGCCTTGGTATTTGACTTACTTCAGAGGTAAATCAACAGGTCCCAGATTTGGGTGGAAGGGAAACGGAGAAAGTTAGCAGTGAAACTAGTGATAAACGCAAAGGGAGGCACAGGTTCAAGGACGCAAAAGCAAGACTTTTTCAGCACGTAAACACAGAATGACACACCATATTTGCATCAATAAATTGGATAAATATGACATTTCCGCTCTATTTGCATCAATAAATTGGATAAATATGACATTTCCGCTCTCTAACATGAGATGAACTATGTGCCACACCGGCTCAGACTGAATGTATATATTCATTTTATGTCAGAAGATTCCTGTTTACAGAAACTTCCAGTTTAGCCTACAAACATTTTGTTGGTTCAACAGAAAGAGCTGTATGTAGGTAAGCTCGCTCTGTAATCTACCATGAGCAAACATACAGAGTGACGTGTCGGTGACCTCATGGTCAAACTGGAGCAAAAAAGGGTGGTTTCCGCTCTCAGTACTGATACTCCCAGTTTCGTCAACACAATGAGTCAACGAGTGAAACTCATCAGCAGCATTTGTAACAAGTCCACATCTAACTGAATAAAGAGTCCTCTGTATGACACTGTTAATGATGTTTACCATACAAACAGTTAATTACTTTCTAATGATAACACAAAACAGCTGAGACTGACAGAAATGCCATTAGTTTTGCAGATGATGATAAGTCAGAGGATTCAACTTGTCTGTAGTCTGTAGTTCCATGGTGATCCATTTGAATGTTTCACTAAAAAACAAAAATGACAACCGTATGGTAAGTTTTTAGTTAGTTCTGCAGGTATTTTTTTCATTTTAGGACAGACTGAAAGTTTGGCCTGATGATGGCGCTCTGTGGACAGTCAAGGGATGAGTGTAGTAAGTACAATTCATCCTAACATGGACATCAATGTGTGTAGCAAATTTTATGACAATCTATCCAAGAGTTACTGAGATATTTCACTTAAAATCACAAATACGAACCTCATGTATGCAGCAAAAGAAGGGTCAGAGGTTTAAACCAAAGTCACTAGGATTAATCTTCTG
Source organism: Larimichthys crocea (assembly GCF_000972845.2). NCBI lineage: Eukaryota > Metazoa > Chordata > Actinopteri > Sciaenidae > Larimichthys > Larimichthys crocea. Next base: position 13,355,582 of record NC_040027.1, on the reverse strand, counting down.
GGAACCATGAATGTCTGTACCAAATTTCATGGTGATACATCTGATAGTTATCAAGAGATTGCGCTAAAACCAAAAATGACAACCTCATGGTGACGCTACAGGAAAAGTCAAGAGATTACCCGAGTTATTAGGATTAATCTTCTGGGGACAATGAAAGAATGTGTGTAGCAAATTTCATGGCAATCCAGTTACTGAGACATTTCACTTAAAGTCCCCTCACGATGGCATGGTAATTCATTTGACAGTTATTAAGCTATTTTAATAAAAAACAACCCCATGGTGACACTACAGGGGTCATAATGATAATCCACCCGTAATTTGTTGAGATATTAGAGCTGGGGCTGACATTGTCATCCCTGCAGCCACACCATTAGCATGCTGAAAAATCAATGTCTTTTTATTTGTGAAATCTATTTTAGCTTGAACTTTATACTTTGAAAACAGCTGCATATCGACTTCACCAACGTCCTCACTGTTGCGCCGCTAGCAAAGGCAAAGTTCAGGGACAAAGGCCTCTTAATTAGCTCACAAAAACTTAGCATAATTCATAAGGCTTTTATCAAACCTCAGCAGACAAGAGAGAAAGACCTGGAGTGTCCTTGTGGCTCAGTTGACAAAAGGTGCATACGCAGCTGCAGCATCCTTGAGTCTAGTTTCCTCCTAATTTTCTGTCATCGCACCACAATAAAACACGGTATTCCCATTAGAGAGTGAACACAAACACGTTCTTTTGGTGATCCATTTACACGGGAAAAAAAGGGAATTAATAAAAGATGGGCCAAAGCTACAAGACAAAAGCTTCTCTGTGTCCCAGCGTACGCAACCCTTTTTGACATGACAGCGTTTTGCAGTTTTAGTCTGGGTGCTCTCTTCATCAAATAGCTGTGGCAAAATTTGGCAAGACAGCGTGTGACTGAGTGAGGCAGAGGAGTAGAAAAACATTTGGAAGCTGGGAAAACACAAAAACTGTGTCTCTTTACCAGGTAGCAACAATAGCTGGACTTTAGTCTGGGGCTGCAACATCTAGAATATCTATGAATCACCATTAAACATGAAAACAAACCTAGTCTGGACCAATGATCTGCCAAGAAGAGTTCAAAAGAGATGCCATTATGTCATCATGACATGGACTCTAATAAGACCTTACACACAGTGTTATTCTGTATATAATTTCAGCAGTAACAGCCTATTGTATTACATGTAGGTCAAATCTATTACCCCATTTGTGTGGTATAATTTGGGTATTAATAAATAAAGAAGGTAAGTCTTGCTGGGATAATAGAGATATTAATCATCCACATACGATTATGTGCTTAGACCATAAAGACAATTAAAGTAGCAATAAAAAGATTATACCTGAAACTTCCAAATGTCTTCAAAGACATCAATAAATGCAGATTTAAAGCTGAATTATCAATATTTTACATTAACAGCGGTTCAAATTACTACGTGAAATGTGAGAGGAATCATTTGTCGCGATGAACCCGTGATCACTCAGATTTGCAGTTTGTCTGATTTATTTCAGTCTCATCAGCTGGCAGCTGTTTTCAGTGAATGCTCTGTCCAACAGACAGAAGAAGTTAGCAGCTGATGTGCAGAATTTAACAGCTAAAAACAAGCGGCAACCTCTGTGACTGTGCAACTGAAGCCAATGCAGAAGTGCCAAAAACTGCAGTTCCTCAAACGTCCACTTGAGGCTGGCTACAGAATGAGTCAGTCTCCATAAGTCCCCATGTTAAAATGTCCAACTTCACAGCAGAAATAAACATGTTTACAGCCTGGTACAAAAAACAGTTTTGGTCTCTATAGCTAATTTCCTCGTTCATGACAACTGTACTGTGGGTGAATTTATATAGAACTCACCTGTTCAAATTATATTAAGGCTTAAAGTTATGCAGAATTAACAGTGTAGCAGCTTTGAATGACAAGTAGGTGCTGTTACAGATGGCTTATTTGAGCAACCAGGCGTCATTCAGCCTGCCTCAGGTCCACCGATGATCCATGAGCTCTTCAGAAACCTGTGGGTGATGTTATGTATACACTGCCCATTCTTTATACCACGAGTGTGTGGAAAATAAGACACTTCTCGCCCTCAATGGTTGCCATTTTGGCTACGTAACGCAAAAGGAAGGGACCACCGGCACTGAGAAAATGGCAGCTGGAGCTGAAGCAGTTGCAGTGAATAACGTGGTATACAAATGTAAGTTGTACATGTGTTTTATATTTATACTTTGGCAGCCCATTGGTTGCATTTCAGGGAAGAAGAAGAGGCAGTTACATGTTGCGATCGGCATTTCTGTTAAGTGCACTAACACTACCATGCCAAAAATTAGCACACTACGCCAGTAAGTACACAGTGTACCACATTGAAGTGTGCTGATGGAAGTATCCAAATTGATATCTTCCTTCTCTCTATGTCACACCCAGCTCAGCTGACTCTCGAGTCTGTGTCTCAGATGTAAGTCATATGTGGGGGTATGTACACAGTGATGCAGCAGCCTCTTAAATAGAGATTGTGTGGAAATTGATGAATGCATACTTTTATTTCCATCCTTTCTATATCTGTCCCCAGATCTCTCTTGGATCTAATTATTCCCGTTTAAGTACATGTGTTGTATAAACCAAATTTGAGGGGCGTGTCACTGGTGAAATAAGTATGTTCTGTGAGCACGAGCAGCTGCGACTGAGCAGCAGTTGTTACGTACAAATACAGCCATTTTCTCTGGCCTGCCCATAGTCACAGCACCATCACCACCAAACCCGTGGTAGGCTTATGTGTTATTCAGCTTTGTAAGTGTCAACACATGCGTGTGTGTGTGTGTGTGTGTGCGTCTGTGCATGGAGTGTGTGTTTGACAGTGTGCCCACGTCCGTGTGTGTGCGCACACATAATTATGCAGCATAGATCTGTGAGTTAGCCCTTGAAAAAACATGTCGGTTCATTCACACTAACAATACAATATTTTCCAGATGGCACTGGTCCATATTGATCTGCAGCCAGAGAATTCAGCCTCCTGTGCTTTCACACGTCAAGCAATAAAGTTACCAACAGATATTCTATTAAAACAGCATATATTAAGGAATTTTTAACACACACACACACACACACACACACACACACACACACACACACACACAGGCCCACAGAGGAGCAGCAAAATGTCAGACTTCTAGGGGATTGTTATTTCTTTGTTATGTGCAGGAGATAATAAAAACTCTCTCAAGCTAATTAAAAAAAAGCACTGAATACTACATAACTGCATGTTATGACAGTAAACAACCAATCAGCTCTGTTGTTGAGTAGTGACGGACTTCGTTCCTGCATGAGACACATTAGGATGAATGGCTGCGATTCACCTGTTACAAGGTACAAGTTTCACGTGCTGCCTCTTTCACGTAAATCCTGTCTAATCTTTAATCTTTAACTGCCTTGTTGTTAATTCTGCATAACTTTAAGCCTTAATATAATTTGAACAAGTGAGTTATATAAATATTCAGACTCAGTACAGTTGTCATGAACGGGGAAATTAGCTATAGAGACCAAAACTGTTTTTGTACCAGGCTGTAAACATGTTTATTTCTGCTGTGAACATGGGGACTTATGGAGACTGACTCATTCTGTAGCCAGCCTCAAGTGGACGTTTGAGGAACTGCAGTTTTTGGCACTACTGCATTGGCTTCAGTTCATAGCCACGGAGGTTGCCGCTTGTTTTTAGCTGTTAAATTCTGCACATCAGCTGCTCACTTCTTCTGTCTGTTGGACAGAGCATTCACTGAAAACAGCTGCCAGCTGATGAGACTGAAATAAATCAGACAAACCGCAAATCTGAGTGATCACGGGTTCATCGCGACAAATGAGTCCTCTCACATTTCACGTAGTAATTTGAACCACTGTTAATGTAAAATATTGATAATTCAGCTTTAAATCTGCATTTATTGATGGGTTTTTTTGGGCTATTGTGTGAAATAAGCTAAAAATCAGAGCTTTGCATTTACTGTGTTACTGCATATTAAGTTCAACAATCAGCTGATACTGCAAATAAATCAAGGTAATTGATAGACAAACAAAGCCACTATATGAATAGATCATTGAATATGGTGATCATTCAGTAATAAAACAGCATTTAAACCAGAGGCCAAGGCCAAAACTGGATTATTCAATCAATCAATCTGATATGAGAGCCGCTTGTGTATCTGTCTAGCTTTAACTGTTCTGATAAACCTTTCAGATAATGAATAAGTGCTGGTTATGAAAGGATTTATAAATATTTGCGATTTTGATGGCGATGACAGATTTTCGCACAAATAATCACAGTGAAGCGAGTGTTACAGACAAAGCAAATCATCCTCCGTCTGTTGTGTGGACCTGACTGAGGTCTATTGATGTGAGTTCTGTTGTATAAAATGGAGACATTGGCATTTGCAGCTGCACAGGCCTGAGATCAATCAGTATGAATAATAAAGCCCAGTAATTATAGGCTGTGATTCCGGCGTTCTGGTGCGCTTTCTTCTTTTTCTTTTTTTTTTTCTCCTCACTTCTGTCTGGTGCTGTTGTCTTTTACGATTCTGACACTAAAGCTAACTCGCTCACATTAGAAACCTGGCTAATGGACACACTGAGTAAGGTCATCGCTGCCATAAACACTGTAATGAAGGCAGATGCTCGGCAATTTCGAGACAAAAAAAAAAAACATCAAGGATTTTGATGAGGAAGGCTCTGAAAGTGTTTTTGTCTGTTTCCTGCAGATCTCTGTAAGTAGGAGGTAGTTACTCTCTTATTCATGCTGGATTGCCGTCAATTCCTGGTGCAGCCTCTTCCTTAAATGGAGCGAGATGACAAGGCTATTACTGCAGTGTGGGTCGCCTGCTTTTCATAGTTCTGCTGCTTTATTTGCTTTGATTTCCTTTAATCTTATAAAAAAAATGAGTTGTTTAAGATAACCTTTCACAGAGACTTTTTACGTGAATGAAAACCAAGCGGGTGAGTAGTGGAAGAATTTAATCTGACACATTTCAGAAGAGATCTTCGTCATCCATGAACCTGAGCAGAGACAAAAGGACTATGACTAATTATCCAGCAGTTCATGGACGCCACTTAAGGCATCACACTAATTCTAAGGCAGATGATCACTGCAGTAAACTGAAGTGGAGTGACCAGGTGCATGAAGACAAACCTTCTTTATGTTAGCTTATCTTTTTAAGATGAACATCCCTAACAGAGCAGACTGGTAACTATGTGTTTGTTATTGTCAACAATGTCTGACTCCCACTTCCCCAGCCTGTCTGTGGTCCTCAGCTCCAGTGTCACTGTCTCCTACTGAAGATGTAAATCTTTATAAACCAGTCACGGATATTACGGATTTACATTTTTAAAAGGTTAAATCATTTCCTAACACAGCAAGACTGACCCTCCTACATATTTATTAGTGCTCCAAAAATCCACTTTTACCAAACGTTGGTGTCCTGTCATGACTAATACAACAAGTTTTCAGCCAGTCCAGCCCTCCTGCTCACTTTTCATACTCTTTATACTTCACACAACATCCCAACGTGAGTACTGTGTTTGTTTGTTTGTTTTTATATAATATTATACTTCTGCACGGACAATTACAATCTGGTTACTCCGCTTGTATCTGTGTATGCATATGTATGAATGTCTGAATATTGGATATTTATGTTGTTTTTGTTCTTCTAATTTGCTCATAACTCGACTATAATGTGCACAAATGTTGCCTACAGCTGGAATGAGAAAGAAACAATGTATATGCTACATAATAAAAGAGACTTTAGTTGCACACACACAATACTATCTAAAAAGATCAATTTATTTTGGTTGTTTTCTGGTACAATAGGAAATATATTACATCAAATACAGAATATAACAAGATGATGGTGATGACTGCAGTGGTTTGACAAACTAACATGAAGCTGAGGTGATTACATGAAATTTTCATTTCTGATCTTACCTTGTGTCGGCACTTCAAAACAACACCATAGGCACCTGAAAGAAGAGAGCAAGCCGCATGTTTAACCGAGATTCATCACAGCTCATATTTTCATAAATATAAGTACTCCAAACAATACTTTTCATCCTTTCATGCCGAGGTACTTCAATTAATAAGACGCCCACAGAAAATAATAATAACAAAAATACAGCATGAATCCAGTGTTGATTCATAATTACCAGCGTGACGTATAGTCATTATTAAACAAAGACCAGCTCGATTCAGAGAGTTTCTCACTCTCACATGAAGTGAGTTGGCCAACAATGCTAACAAGTGCTAACAAATCTAGCACCTACGGAGCCCTTTTTTTAATTTCATCACATTGCTACAAAGTGAACAAGGTTTGAAATCCTCTTTTTTTGTTTAATGCTTCTGTTCACATGAATTAAGGAAAAACATCCCCCCACTATAAAAGGACAGGTGGCTCAGAAAGTAGGACACAAGTGTTGGCAAGCGGCTGAAGTTCTGATGTTATCGACCCTGGCAGTCATACACACACATCCCCCGAGGGTTCAAGAGGAATTCTTGGACTGAGCAGGCATATGACAAACTGCTCCGCGCTCCTTCACGAGCACATCAGTGTTACGGCAAGTCATCTGCTCTGTTCAAGAGGCTGCTTTAATGTATATTTTTAAACAGTTACTTGAAAGTCAAGTGCAACAAATATTTTCCCTACACGAGGTTTTACCTTTTTGGCGTCAATGATAGAAAAGAAAGAAGATCAGACAGGTGGTTTTATTTGTTTTAAGGGTGCATTCAGACACATCAGGCACAGGGAGTGTGTCTGTTTGTGCTGAATGTAACCGCTGCGAAACAATCAGAAAATAACTTTTTATTTCTCTGATTAACCGGCTTTATGGATACCAGCGCTCGCTCACTCTCATTCACTGCCCACGTCGCTCAACCACTACTTTCTCTCTCTCAAACCATTGGACACAAACCAAATTAAACTTCTTTGTGTCTCTATTTTGCGGCGTAAATTGTGAGTCAGACTCAGGTACATTAAAAAAACAAAGCGAGAACACAACAGGTAGAGTATCAGAGTTTAGTCCATGAATCCACCCGAACAGTCTCAGTTTCAGAGACATTTCAGGCAGACCATGGAGGTTTGCCCGGTGTGATCGTCTGATTGGCGACCGCAGCCTGAGATCGGGCTGTCCAACTCAACTTCGTTGTTTGGTGGACACCCCTGGTTCCAGGCCTCCGCAGACCAAAACGCACTACCCCCACTCAAATGAATGTAAAAACCTGCATTTTCGCAGCAGCACCGGATCCTGGCTGAATGCCCTTAACACTTTTATTACAAATTAAATGTACTTTAAATCACTGAAGAGATAAAAAATGAAATGTTTAGTTTCATTTCCTACATTTAAAGTCAACACTAGCTTTCATGAATTCTAAAAAGCTATAGGCCTGAGGTAACTAATCAGTGAACATTTAGACAAATGACTTGTTTAAATCATGTTTTCACCAGCTAACTTAACAAAAAAAGGAAACCTAAAAACAAAAAAGAAGCACGGTGGATGAAAAGGATAATATAATATTAATATATTTGCCATTTCTTAGCTGACACTTAAAACTTGGATGTGGGTATTTCCCAAAGCCACCAAAAGGGGATTATTTTCCAAACTGTCCTTTTACCAGGGGTATCAATCTCATTTTAGTTCATGGGACACATACAGCCCAGTAAAACCCTTCCATAAAAACCCATAAATAACAACACCTTCAAAACGTTTCCTTTCTTTTCATGTAGAGAAGTAAATTCTGAAAATGTTCACAGTTAACGAGGAAGATGATGAACAGCCTGAGATGTCCTCAGTAAAATAAGCTCTGTCTGCTGTCATTACAATGTTTTATACCTCCCCATTTGTTTTCCTCTTCAGAGAAGAAACTGGTTATAACTGCATGAGATTCAGTGTATTTTTAATTGCTAGGGCGAGCCTAGCTGCTGCATTTACAAAATTGACTGACCTCAAGATCAGTGAGGAAAAATCTATGATGCTGGATCAAGTGGAGCGTGCTGTGAAATGAGTGCAAAGTAAGTAGAGCTGGACTGAAAAAAACAAAAAACTTCTCCAACTAAAAAGTGCTGACTTTCTTCCAGACTGACTCATCTTTGGACGAGCACTCAGCCTTCAAAATCCAGCTCAAAATGTCCCTGTGTCTTCTAGAGACGCATTATACACACATTATAAAACTTGTAGGATGGGAAGATAGGAGTGTAAAAACTGGGACAAGTGGGTGGCCTCACCTAAGGGCCACTGCCACTTTATATTAACCAAGTGGCTCAAGGAAAAAAGAAAAGCCACAAGAAGCTTTTTTAGGGGAATTTAACTATCAAATCACACTGTCCTATTGATATTTACAATAACGAAACTGAATCCTCACAACCATCATTTCTACAGGAACAGCACAAGAGAATGAATTCAGGGCAGAGTACTGAGCTTCAGTTTCTGCAGGTTAAAATTCTTCCTGATGAATAAATATTTTTTAAAATGCCCTTGACCTTATTGAGTTGTACAGTCATGACGCTTTTAACAGCCTCGTTCCACGGACAAACTGGATACAAACAATCAAATGATTGCTCGTTGAAAAGCCCTACAACAAATTGGTGAGTGTGCTGCCTCTAGACCAGACCAGTGGTCTCTGCTGCAGAAGTAAAAATTCATTTATATACAACATCGTTACATTTTGCGGTAGCATCAAACGAGAGCGCTCACCTTCACCCACAATCCCAAGGACTTCAAATTTATTCATTACATCACCGATGTCAGGGATCTTCATGAAGTCAAAAGGTACGTCGCGTGAGGTACATGGAGCTCAGGCAGAGGGGGTCCGGCTACAGGATGGCATGAGGCGGCCAGTTGTTGGCTCCCGAGGGACGCGTGCCGGCTGTAAGCCATAATATCCGACACATGCCTCCGTCGGTGGCTCGCTTTTACCTGCAGGAAAACATGCCAAATCATACATATCTTAAAATCGCATCAGTTAAAGGGAAAAACAGATGAGTGAAATGGATTCCCAATGTGTCATTCCTCAAGAAAGAGACTCTTCTCATCTTTTTGTAGAGTTATACTTCACTGATACAAAACGGGTACTCTTGGAGTTGAAGGGGCACTCCAGTGATTCAGTATTGCACTTCCTCTCAGTTGAGTCAAAAAGGACGGACAAAATCAAAGCAGCAGAGACATCCAGACTTTTAGTCCTCCAAAAGGTCAAAAAAACTGCATGCTACAAATATCCCTTTGGTCTCTATAGTCTCTAAAAGTAGAATGGGAGCCTTCAGCTATCAAACTCTTCTGTGGAACCAGCTTGTAGTTTGTGTTCAGGACGCAGAAACCCTCGACACATTTAGAGTCGGCTTCATTTTTTAAGGTTAATGCTGGCTCAGGTCATCCTTTAGTTATTATGCTATTGGCAAGTTTTCACAGTGGATAACATCCACCACAAACACTAATATTATCTTCACTACTACCTTTACTCATATCTCCATTAAAGTTTATAGTTATCATTGTTTTATTGCTGCTTTCTCTCTTTAACTCATCCAGTCGCCCACCAGTCTGCTCGAGGTCTTCTGCCTCTTAAAGTAAGCTTTTCCTTGCCACTGTCGCCAAGTGCTTGCTCATGGTGGTAAATGTCGGTACAGTCTAGACCTGCTTTAAAGTGTCAAGAGGTAACTTTTGTTATGATTTGGTGCTATATATAAATAAAACTGAATTGAATTACAAATGAATGCATGTTAAACATCTGCTAAGTCTGTCGGACTCCACGCTGCCACAGGTTTTCTGTCGGATATTTGAAGTCAGAAGTCAAACTTGAGATAACCCTAAAGACATAATCTGGGTCAGACTCCCTCCAGTCTTTAATAATCCTCTCAACGTCAAACAAACAGACCCTTATGTGAACAAATCAGAGGCGTGCACCTTTAACATAAATAAGTAAACAGTAAGACGTCACGTTTTATATCTTATACATACCTGTACACAGTTTACTACACCTCATGAAAATAACAGAAAAAGATCCATTCGATCAGAGCTCCTCGCTCTGCTCCTACCTTTCTTTGAGAGAGTGAAACAGCACATAATCTCTTAATATGATCAAAGCGTCTTCTCTGGTATCCACACACTCTTTACTCATATTGAATCAGATAAGACTCCAGATTTCTCCATCTCATGCTTCTCCTTGCTGGAAAAGCTCAAGGACTTTGCGTAGCCTACTCACACTCACCAGTCTCTCCTACGGTGCTGTGGGCACAGGAGCTGCTCATCAGTATGCAAAACCCTCGGCACCAAAATAAAACTCTTGTCTCCCAGAACACTAAACAACCGTTGTGTGGTCTATTACTCCCCTTATCTTACTCCAGCCCAACACCGTCATCGCAAGGTAAGCCGATAGCAACTGTAAGGTAAACTTGAGGAGGGTGATATGAGACAACAACACGCACAAACACTGATGGCAGCAGAGAAAATCCGTATATTTTTCCAAACATGAGTGTGTTAACGTGCTTCCTCCTTCCTCCCCTCATTTCACAGCCTACATGCAGTGGCATGCAGCCTATTGTTTTCCAGAGCCAAAATACTCTCCAGGCCCAGACCTTAGAGGGCTAATATGATCAGGAATGCACCGGGCATTGCTGTGGATCATATATTTTGTCTCTATCAACAGAATGACTCATGCGTGGTTATGGACAAGGAGTCTGTGGAAGTCAGAATACAGGACCTTTAAACCTCCATCAACACACTGTTATACAGGTTTACACACTAAAATTAGACATTTAGGCACCAAAGCTTACAACGTCACTGCAATGTAATGACCTTAAACTACATGTTTTTAAAATGGTAAAATGTTGCATTGTGATAAAAACTTGCTATATTTGTCAGACACCTGTGTTAGTGGGTAAATAAATCTGTCTCATCTGGTCTACACATGCAAAGGCTGGGAAATGTTTTTAACAGGGACTGTGTGTGTGTGTGTGTGTGTGTGTGTGTGTGTGTGTGTGTGTGTCTTAGCTACGACTGCCCACAGATTTAGATGTAGCTCCCACATTTTGCAATGCAGAGCAGCAATAAATCCAACAAGTCTTGACTTTACACTCAAAGCCAACTTACAGTACAAACATGGACAGTTTCATCCAGTCTGAACTGGACTGGACTGCTGGTTAGTTACGTTATATTTCATCTGGTTCACATACACACACAAAAAAAAACACACAAAATCGCTATAATAAAAAAAAGCAAAAAGCAAAACAAACCTCAAGATTGGCGCCTTTCTCGTGAAATTGAAGAAGATATCCACGTTATACTTGAAGCTTATGTTTTATCTCTGCAGTGATAAAATAAACTACTCACTCAGTCACTGTTTGGGGGGTTAAAATGATGGAAATGGGCCGATATATCCACCCACCAACGAAGATATTTTCATTGCAGCAGGCAGCTACAGTAACTGGATCGTGCCGTTGACAAGCTGCAAGCACATCACCAGGCAACAGTCCGAGTGGCGTGGCGACAGCCAATCAGAGCGCACGGAGCGCTTGTTTATTCCAACGCCCACTTCGCTTGGACCAATCAGAGAGCAGAACGGGCAATAAGGGGGTAGAGCGCTTGTGTTGCGGTCTGAGGGTGTTTCGTATGAGGTGGGATATTATTGTTCTAATTTCTCAATTACATAATTCACAAGATCACACCCTTGCCTCCAGTATGATAACATAGGCCAAAGCAAACTACTTGGAGCAGTAGAAACTTTATAACATTATAAGAAAGATGTAAAAGCAGCAACATTTTATTAAGAGATTGTAAAGATTTAAAGTTTGCATGTAAGTAAGCACTTTATCTTTTTCTACATGTTGCTGTGTGAGTTTATGATATGGCTTTTCTCACTCTTATTTGGAGGAAGTGTGGCAATAAAACAAGAAAATGTGCAACAAAAAACAGAAATTCAGTGCTTAAAGTGCACCTGACAGCAAACATTGTCCAATATACAGATGATTTCAGGTCAAACTGTGAGATATAGTTTTTTTAATCACATTTTCCTACCCTTCTCTACAGGAAGTAAGGAGATTTTTGCACAATAAAAACAAGACATTTAAAGTTTATAGTGCCCCTGGCAGCATATTGTGTCCAAAATACACTTGATGTGCCTATGCATGCATGACTTCATCGCTGTCTGCAGGTTGATGTATGGGGAGTTTGTGGTATTATCACATTTCCTTACTCTTCTTTACAGGAAGTGTGGTGATAAAGCTGGCATTGCACAAGGCTAACATGTAACACATCACTGTTTTGTTTTTTGTTTTTTTCACAGGTCGCTGTGGGTTTCTGATGTGATTTCATCACTTTTTCGTAAAGTAAGGTTGTGCAATAAAATAAGAAATGATGATAAAGCTACAGGCAGTTATGTTCAAACTCAATTTCTTAAGTTTAAGAGAATTTTAACTTATTTCCCAAATGACAACATGGCTCAGATAAATAATTATGAACATTTCTGAAAGTAAAAAAAAAACACATTATATTATAAAGAGTACAGTCTAGATCTACTGTATGGAGATAACTGCCATGTCTATCTTCATTCAGACCAAATGTGAACTAATGACATTCAAAGACTTTGCAGGATCCATACAGCTCTTTCCATGCTTACTTTCACATGAAACCATGCTGCCACCCACAGGATGAACATGAAACTGTATAAATCAAAGTGTCTTCATGTCTAGGCCAAGTATTTATTTATTTTTTTAAAATATGAACTTGTACCAGATCAATTGTTGCAGCTGTCAGCGAAGGTAAGTAAAAAATATATTTCTACATAAGAAACATGTGAAACAGGTAGGACATACATAAAGAGGAAGTCTTTGTAAAGAGGAGGAGTGGTTCGAAAGGTCAAAGCAGCCTGGTTTTAAAATCTGAATCACTAAAGTAAAGTCTTTGATATTTTTTTTCTGCCAGGTCAGTAATCCTTTGTTGTAGGGGAACAAACTGCTTTATGATGGTGGTGGTAATGCCTGGTTTGATTTTCACATTTTATTTGAGAGGTTTTAGACTTCAGTAGTAATATCAGAAAGTTTGTCTATTTATTAATGAATAATTCTGTATGTTTTGTTATTAAAAATACAAATCCACATTTTTCAGCAGCTTCCATGATGGCATATTCTACATACAAAAGACCTAATGGGGCATTCAACTAGTTAACATATTCTAGATTTTCCATGTTATGAATTTTTACATCAGCTGACTGCGGATACCCATTAACTAACTGGGGAATTAACAAAGGATGATGGAGAGCACATAACAATCACAACTTCAAAATATTCATTCAGATCCTTTATTTAAGGAAAAATACCAAAACAACAAAGTAAAAATACTTAATTATGAGTAAAGGTACTGCATCCAAAATGTTATGTAAAGTGTAAGTTACATTGTACTCAAGGTATCAAAAGTAAAAATACTAAAAGCATTAAATGCCATGTAATAGTATAGAATCATATATCATTATTGAATCATTGTTTAATTATTAGCCTTTTGAGGCATTCATGTGGAAGTAGAATTATTCTTATAGCTGGTTGACATGTAACTACATAACTAATTATTTTACATGCTGTTAGGTAGTTTAAGTAAACAGCCAATAAAACAGAAAACCCCCCAGAGTTTTTACTTCCCACTGATGGTGAACTTTGTCCAGCACACAGATGATTCCACACATGATAAAGCTACAGACAGTTGTGTGAAGATTTTCTTTAGTTTATGAATTTGATTTATTATTTTCCAAGTGATCTCACAGTTCAGATAAATGATTATCAACAATTATGAAAGGTCATTTTAGCATATAAATGAGTGGTTATAGTTAAGTTCATGCTCATGATGGAAATTATTGGGTCTCTGTAAATAATATTACCATATAAAGAGTATAGTCTAGATCTACTCTATATGAAAAGTGTCATGAGATAACTTCTGTTATGTTTTGGTGCTGTATATATGTATGTCTAGTGAATTTAATTGAAATTACATCAAGTACCTACTGTATTAAATGTAGAGATGGAAGCAAATTGATAATTGTTTTTGAATAGTGATCATATTCACATCATCATGGAAAGAAAATTAGAAAGTAAAAGCTCACACCTCCAATATTCTGAACTGTATTTTGCTCTAGAATTTTTAATTATTAATGTAATAAATACATTTGAAGTATAATTACCTTAAACTGGTTCTTGAGTAGCTCAGTGAATAAAAATTAAATGTACTTTATTACATTCCACCACTGTCATGCAAACATGTTTTTGTCTTAGTGAAACCATAAAGGAGATCCACAAAACATATTTTCCACTTACCATCATTTTAAAAGTAAAGAAAAGATATTAGAGCCCTGTTCTTCATAGTTTTATTAATACATTAATACATTTTATATGGTATTGATTAAGGTCACATCTGGAGTTTTTACGTGCTGCAGGTGTTTGAATATTGACGATTTGTGCTTGATATTGTTAGAAAAATCGAGTCTTTATAGGAACACTGTGGGTGGGGGAAAACACATAAGCTTGAAACTGACGTGAGACGGATCCAGTGAGTCATGAGCGGAGTGCCCGGTGATCTGGCGGGTTACACAGAAGTGTCGTCAGCTTTCATAGAAATTTGGTTTATTTTATTTATTTAAATTAGATTAGATTGATCGTTTTTAAATATTAAAAAAACAAAACAATAAAAACTAAATAAACTAAAGAAAATAAGTTTTGTAGATATTCCATTTTATTCTTTTTATTTTTAATTACACCATTTAGTTTTCTAGTTTACTAAAAACGTGTTCTATTGAAAACTATTTCTTTACTTATTTACTTAAAAACATATATTTTTACACTTTAGTATTGTACCCTGATGTATAAAGTGATATAATTCAGCCTGTGATTATACTTCAGTTTTATTTTTGTCCTTTTTTCTGAGTATTTTATTTTCTATTTTTTATCAGTTTTGAACCACAGCAGGGGGATACACGAGAAAAAAAGAGGGCATAAAAGTGAGGATGGTTGACTCGGTGTCACTTTCTAGAATATGAAAAAAAACTACAACTCGTGTAGTTCTAAACGCCGATTGGCTAGAAAATGAGCAAACCTTCACCTGATTGGCTGTGAGCGTGAGTTCCAAAGCCCCCCCTTAAACTCGTCGAGCGTGTGTGCGCTCTGTCTCTCTCTGCCTCGGATACAATCTTCGGCATAAATTACATGCGTGTAAGCATACACTACATTCAGTGAGAAAAAAATGGCAGCTGACGATTAGAGAAAAAAGTGTGTGGATCTTCACTCGGAAAAAAGACGGCACTTGTAAGTTTTTTCTTCACACTGAATAACGTAGACTTTCCGGAGGAGGTTAACAGAAGCCACGCAGCCCTGCTCGGGTGTAATTCCTCTCGGTAATATGGAAGAAACTGCTCTGAGAGGGTTAACGCTAAGGTTAGCCAGCCTAGTTATTAGCCCAGCAGCAGCAGCAGCAGCAGCGGCGGTGGTGGAGGAGGAGGAGGTGGAGGAGGTGGTGGCTAGCAAATCAAGCAGTCCCAGTTGTCAACATTGGGTCCAGACTATTACCTGGACGCTTATAAGCGTCATACACACCAAACACGGCGTCTTAAAGCTGATATATAACATCTTTGTTTTGTGGCGTAACATCGAAAACAAACAGACGTTAGGTCTGTAACGGCTTTTAGCAGCTAGTTAGCTGTTACGAGCTAAGTTACACATTAAGAAGGTGCCATAACCAGCCTGCTAACTGTAAGAAAAAACATTAAAAAGTGTAAGGCGACATTGTTATTAAGTTATAAGTTTGATATTAAATGTAATAAAAACAACAGGATGAGACGTAATTTGTTTCCAACGGTAACGGTTAGCTCCGTTTTTATATCGTGGCTAATTTAACCGTTAACCGTTAATGAGTTAGTTACAGTTATAACGGTTGTTAGTTTCTATCTTTTATTTTTTTCAAAATGTTGCTCGGCTGTTTTTTTCCATTTGTTTCTTATTTAACTCAACTCCAGTAATTCAGCAGTGTTTGCGCTTCATGAAGCGACACATCAGAGTTGAATATAGTATATATATATTTAAAAAAAGGGGTGTTTGTACAGTAAGTTAAAGTGTCCCAGTCCATTACACAGGCAGTCAGGCCCTGTGGTCGTTTACAGTTTTGAACCTCATGAGAAAAACCCACCATGTTACACAGGAGGCTTCCTGTCTCTGTGGGAGTGTCCATTACTGGAATACCACACTGCTGTACAAGAAAGAGGTCCTCATATGTTATAGGGGGGGAGAAGTATGTTTTCCCTTTGACTAACATCAGCATCGACTAACTCACCTTTAGTTTTCACGTGGCTCCTCTTTGAGATCCCATATAATCAATATCAAGTCCACTGACAGGTTCAAGGTGTCTTTCGTTATCTCCAAACATAAATAAACATACATGAGCAACAGACAAGCAGTTTTACATTGTGCTGTTAAGAAGACAAAAGCAGTTTTTATATCTTTTTCCTGTGCGCTTTGTGTCATCATATCTGCAGCCTGACGGTAATAACTCAAAATAGGAGTTCAAGGGAGTGACTTGGGTCGGACACAACTGACCGCATCAGTAAAAAAAAACATTGTTGTCCATGTCTGTAATTAAATGCAATAGTGCAAAAGCAGATAGTAGTAGTAATAATAATGATAATAATACGTTTTATTATATATATTACAAGTGGTTTTCTGAATACTCAAAGACACTTTACATCAAAACATCGAGGCAGCGAATAACATCAGACAAAGAATAACAACAGTACTAAAAGACATCAGACTAAGCTGAACAGTAAACGCTATAGATGATTAAATCAACTGTTTATCAACACTGATCCAAAGTGGTTCATTAAACTGTTAATCTTAATGAGTTATCCTGTGTTTATACTGTAAACAGTAGTTCAATATCACGTCCACTGAGACATAACATCAGTATTATTTAACCAAAAACACCTACCTCTATAATGTTTGATATTATAGGCTGTCATCTTCTATATTGTTCTTTGAAAAATCATCTGTTGTCCACGTCTGTAGTTAAATGAAGGAGTACTGCTTTATGATTAGATCAGCTGTTTATCAAGCATCAGCGTCAAACTTTATCTGTTTCCAGATTCTTAATTCATGTTAATTCGTCCCAAAGAACAGTAACATTAACTTCGTTATAACAGTCGTCCACGATGGCTAATTGTCCTGTTTGTTTGTTCATTGATTCAATGATTGTTCACCTCACTAAGTCACCAGTGTCTCGGTCAGAAAGATCCTTTGTGACGTGTCAGAGTTTAACAGGTATTGATTCAATCTCACAGACTGAGCACCAGTATTATTTTGTATAACATCAACCAGAAAATAAAAATAAAGAGTAATAACCCAGTTAGAAAAGCTCCTCTGTTGTTATTTGGAAAAGCATTTGTTGTCCACATCTCGTTAGTACTAAAGCGCAGAGCAGATGATTAGATCAACAGAAGAGTAATTGATCATTTCATTTGTTTATCGAGTGCCGGTGTCAAACGTTTGCTCCTTACAGCTTCTTAAATACAATCATGTGCCACGTCATGCCATGATTTTTGTAATGCAGTCCTCTGATGTCCAATTTATTTGATAAGTGAGAGATTAATTGAAATTATAGTAATAATCATTAGTTGCAGCCCTTTGCTCAGCATGTTGATTACAGAAGGTTATAATAACGGTTCATTAACTAAAGATTTCACCTCACTCATACACAAACACCGCTGAACATTAAAGCTCTTGTATTTCATAGCGTGATGCTGATTAATGACGTTGTAATTATGATGAATGAAACTAATGAAGCTCCTTTTAAACTAGCCTGTTTGTTTTTTTTCTGCTTTTCATATTAATCGTCTTCACCTTTTGTCACTTTCAGAACAAACAGCAGACAGAAGCGTACTCGGTCAGCATTGGTCGTCATCGCTGAAGTGTCAGCATTGGTCATCAGCCACCATGGGAAAAACTCCGATAAAAGGCGAGAGGATGTTATTTTCCTACGCATGATAAAAAACTGTGATCGTGACTCTGAGGGATTTTTCTTTTGGAGGAATTCCCCTGAAGAAAAAAGTTGATTTGTTTCACAGCTGTTCCTTTGTAAAAGTTTCTTTAAAGACATGAGCAGTGGAGAATTTTGAACTTCGAGTCGTTAGTATGTCATTACTCGCAGATAATTGCAAATTAACTTCAAGGCTCTGCGTACCCACACAGGTGTTTTCACTTATTCTGTCTGATTAAAGACCTCCGCTCAGGTTGAAGTTGGGAAAAGTCACGCAGAGAACATGATCTCCCTAAAATGTATGTATTAGTGATAAAGGTGTGTACATTCACACACGCAGTGTTTAGGAAAGCTCGGATGATGCACAGTGAGTGTGTGGCAACATGCAGCTTTGTTTGTCGTTATGATTCCTCTCGAGCTTACTGAAGGCATTCCAGAGTTAATTAGATATTCTTGGCATCATCTGCTGTGCTGACTCTCAGCAGGCTTCAGTTCAGTATTTCACAAATTGGTTGCATGATTCCAGGATTTTGATATATTTATAACTCCCTCAGAAATCCATTATTATGTTTTTAGACTGTTATTTATGAATCTTCCAAAGTTGTTTTGAAAAAGGGAAGAGACCTGCCTGAAGTGACAGGATGTAATGTTTGAAAAAAGAGCGTTGCATGGATGAATCTGTTTTTTTGTTGTTGTTTTATATTTTTGTTTGATCGTTTTTAGATCAGAAAGATAGCAAAAAGGAGAAACTGGGAAGGACTGTTCCTCTAACAGGCACAACCCCTGCAACAACTAAAGGTAAACATTTTATTTGATATCTTGTGACATTTGTGAGTCTTTATTACTTTGATTAAACACGGGGAGAGCTGTGTGTGGTGTTTACATAATAAGAAAATAAACATAATTTTGCTCTTATATGATGACGATGACTGTGGAGGCTCCTTCAGCAACAGACTGCTACTCCAACAGCTGTCAGACTCTTTAACACCAGCATGACTTCATGACTTTCTTCTATATATTTCTTATTTATGAGTAATTTCTTGCGTAAACGAGCTGCTATAACAATTTCATTTATGCGCTGTGGGATCATTAAAGTCTGTCTTATCTTATTAACTATAACTATTACATGCCAGTGTCCCTATTCTGAGCTATGATCCAATCATTTTCCTAGCAGAGGATAGTTCTGTGCACTATGATGGTTATATATCATGAGCCAATAGAAAACATTTCAAATGACGCTCTATTGCTGGATTTTCGTTGTGTCACAAATCACACTCTTTACGGCAATTTTCTGTTATTTGGTTGGTGTCTTGCGTCGCATGTCATAGATTCAGGTTTGTGGACACAAACATGGAGAGTGAACGTGACACAGAACAGGTATTTCCCTCCAAGCAAGGGACTACTTCTGTTGCATCAACGTGGTTGAACCAGAAAACCGCAATGCCAACCATCACTAGCTTCTGCTGCACCTGACCTAAATATAGTACATAGTCAACAGTACAGTGAAATGTCACAATAATAGATTATGTACAACAAGAAATGTCAAGAAAATATGTCATGTAAAGTATTGCACACACATTGTAGCAGGTGATGTTGTGACGTTCAGCTTAAGTATTAGCTGGGTCTCATGTTATTCCTAATAAGCAAACTATGTAATATGTTGTATTTAAGTTTACAGTCAGAACATTAACAAAGATTTTACATTTTTCATGATTTCTTTGTTTAGATGCTTTCAGCTGGGAAGAATACCTAAAAGAGACGTCATCCACACCAGCTCCACCGAGCTGTTTTCGTCAGGTATGTCCTCTTGGATTTTTGAGCTGCTTCATATTTAGCAGAGACCAGCTGCACGAAGACCTTTTAAATATAAAGTTTAAGTAGTTCGGTAAGAATTGGTAGAACTTGTCTCCACTTATCAGTGCCTCTGTTCATCTTTCATTGTTTTCTTGGGACAGGCTGCATTGAAGTGTTTTTTTTTTTACGTTACTGGGGCAACTCACTGGTTACTAAACTGTGTGTGAATTGCTGCCAGTGGCACAAACTGGATTCGTCCCTTCACTCGGATGTTATTCATGACTTTGAATCCAACATGACTCTCACGAACCCATACGACCACACATTTGTCTTTCCTGCACAATTAGCGAAACATTTTACCAAATCATGTCTCACAACAACGATGATTTGTTTGATCATCACTAATGCTATTTTCCTATTATTATCTGCAGGCGAGAGTCCCGCCCTCCAACGACTTCAAGGTGGGGATGAAGCTTGAAGCGCACGACCCACGCAACTCCACCTCCGTTTGTATCGCCACGGTGATGGGTTTAACCGGAGTCCGTCTGCGTCTCCGTCTGGATGGAAGCGACAACAGCAATGACTTCTGGAGACTGGTGGACTCCTCTGATATCCAGCCTATCGGCACCTGTGAGAAGAACGGAGACATGCTGCAGCCACCACTGGGTAAGAAGGTCACACAGACAGTAAGGAGAAAATCTCCATTCATTAGCTGTGATTCTCCATAAAGCAGAACAAATGGCAGATTTGTCTCTTAAACTGAGATTCATTCTGTCTTTGCCATGGTAACAATGAAAGAGGAACCTGTAACCTGAAAATAATAAGTGTGAGACTGCTCTGTTTGTTACACTCTTAGGGTTAATTCAGACAGAATCAGGCGCTGTGGTGAATCGCTGCAGGGTTGTTCAGTGTCTGTCTATTTGTGCTGAACGTAACCGCTGTGAAACAATCAGGGAATAACTTTTTATTTCGCTGATTAACTGACTTTACCGATGCCGGCACTTCCTCACTCTCATTCACTGTCTATGTCTCTGAACCACTGCTCGCTTTCGCTCTCAAACCATCGGACTCAAACCAAATTAAACTTCTTTTGCAGCTAGTCAGACTCAGAATTAGAAGCTGGGTACATGAAACAAACAAAGCCAGAGCACAACAGATAGATTATCAGAGTTTAGTCCATGAATCCACCTGGATAGTCTCGGTTTCAGGCTGACTGTGGAGGTTTGACCATCTTGTTTTGCATTGCAGTGTGACATCAGGCTGTGTTTATCCAAAAGTTGGAAACTTCTCCACCACAGGTTGTTTGGTTTTATTTAACGGACATCCAAATTGCACCACTCCCACTCAAATAAATCGTCTGAATAGTCTGAAGGGACCTTATGTGAAAATAAAAGAATATTTCCCTACAGGCTTCCGTTAATTTGATTATCTTTTTTTTTTGCATCTGCAAAGAATGTGAAGGTAAGAGAGTCTGCAGCAACGTTTTGTTTATATTGCTGCAATAAATCTGGAATAATTACAACAGCAAGATAAGAAATGTGGATAGATTAGTACACTAACTTTTAAAAATGTGAAACTGGTGGCGGCTGTTAGCTCAGTAGGTATGAGGAGTATGCACCACATGTACAGAGGCTCAGTCCAGCTGAGATTCATTCTCTGTGACTTAATCTGAAATCTGCAGAATAATGGTTTAGTGAGGAATTGATTAAAAACAAGAAAAGGTGGCTTCAGTCCAGTGATCACCATATTTATCTGATAAAGAAAAGGTTAGCAACAATATAAATTACCCATGAAATCAGACATGTGGTAATAACAGGATTTTCTGCTCTGCTTTCTTCACTGTCGTTTTAAAATGTTATCACGGTTTCTTCTCAGGATTTCGGATGAACGCCTCCTCGTGGCCCATGTTTCTGTTGAGAACTTTAAACGGAGCAGAGATGGCACCAGCAACGGCCTTTAAAAAGGTTTGTAATACTTCACAAAGCTTTCGTTTTACAGGCACTATGCTGCCGTCTTATTGCCAATGCATGTTTATTCAAAAGTTGCTGCAATCAGGATATTGCACTTGTTTCCAGGAACCACTGAGGCCCACGCAGAACAACTTTAAGCCGGGCATGAAGCTGGAGGCCGTGGACAAGAAGAACCCGTACCTCATCTGCCCCGCCACCATAGGAGAAGTGAAGGGCGACGAGGTTTTCATCATGTTCGACGGGTGGCGGGGCGCCTTCGATTACTGGTGCAAGTACGACTCCCGGGACATCTTCCCCGTGGGCTGGTGCTCCCTCACAAAACACAGCCTCCAGCCGCCGGGCAACAGTGGTGAGTGTTCGCCTCTAGGTGGCAGCACACCTCTGCACATACACTGCTGTCTGAGGCAGATGCTGTTGTTTGTAATCAACGTCTCATTCACGCTTATTTATTTGCGGTGCACCCCCCCCCCACAGTCGGGACACTGCACCCAACACCTAGAAAAACATAAACACAATTATCTTGAATCATCTGGTCTCGTTGCTTAGTCTGGCAGAGTAAAATATACACGGCCTAATCTCTAACAGGTGCTCAAACATTCAGTAGAAGATCGCATGAATTCTGCCTTTTGATCAACGTGAGAGCTAATAACACACATTAACACATCTCCCAGATGTTGAGTCTGAACGGAAAAGTTTCTGCGTTTGACGCGAACAAACACAGATCCAGTTAAGATGCTTGAATGATGTGATAGCTGTGGATTCTGAGGATTCTGCAGCTGGCCTGGTGAGGTTGGTTGTGGTACAGTAGTTGTTTAAGTAAAACGTTCCTCTTCTTTTCGCACACACACTCTGGTCGTTCTGGGTAGATAAGGATTTCTTTTCTACGACGCTCCCCACAGTGGCTGCACTTTGGGGAAAGTTTGGTTGCTTAGTGACAAGTTTTATACGGTGTTTACAACGTGTTCCTTTTGATAAACTGGGGCTACGTTCAATAAAAGGAGTGTCCTGAGTGCTGAACACTGTTTGTGTGATTCTTATTGGTTGGAGATGGGGAGGAGGAGGATTTATGTGCTTCACATCATACCTGTTTACATGGTGAAAATATATTTACATAAAAGCTGCTCAGTCCAGTCAGACGTTTGTCTGGACGGAGAGGATAAGAAACTCCTTACTTGAGTTCCCTTTTAGACGTTTAAATGTACCTGAAAAAAGAAAAAAAAGAAGAAGTAGTAACTATCTCTGTTTTCCTCCCCCATCTAACAACGATCGCTCAGCTTTCTCCGTCACTGCATGCTTTGTTTTGAGCGGTTGTTGACTTCTGGAGGAAGATTTATTCGACTCTCTACGAGTGGGGAATTGTCAGGGAATTTTAGAGTCAATACAGAAACAGAAAATATTTACTAGCTGAGTAAATGGGCTGTTACTTTGCGTGGGTTTGTGTTTTTCCTGTCAGTGCTTTTGGTGAGTTTCAGATTTTTGCTGTTTGTAAAAAGACGTCCAGAACATGTTTTATTAGCTCGCAGCACTGCAGCCCTTCAGAGCAGACAGTGTTGTTGCCATTGTATAGATAATATTAATTATTATTACTATTAGTGTTATACATTATTTTGTTTCTCTCTGCTGGCTTGCTGATGTTGTAATTTGGCTTTAAACTACTGCTGAAGGTCTTAACAATTAGCTAAATGCACAGCCATGCCAGATATTACGTCAGAAAACGTGTCATTGGAAGTGTATGACATTTATTGGAGCACTTCCCCCGCTGTTTCCCGTAATGAGATGCCCCTGTCCAAATCCAGATTGGCATCAGACCATCTCTTTACTTTAATCCTCCAACACCAGCGCAGCAAACTGTGGTCAGAGTCAAGAGATAATGGCACAATGTATTCGTCTAATTAGCCTGCAGAGACTCTGCAGTGATTCTCTCTCTCTTTGCACACGCCTACGTAGTCAATCCACAATCAAGCTGTGCCAAGACTAACTTTCTCTTTTTATACCCGCGTCTGTGTTTTTTCCTTTCAGTTACTCTGCCAAAGAACCTGCAGATTCTTCCGGCGTCGCCCTCCAAGCCCAACAGGCGCTCCATGCAGTCCCCCTACAGACTCCCCAACCCCCTGCCACCTCTGCCCGTCAGGAAGGGGGTAAGAGGCCGTCGGCCCAAGAGCGAGACCATCGCTCTGCTCAAAGCCGTGGCGGAGGCAGCGGCAGCCCAGAACGGGACTGTACCTGAAAACACGCAGCTGGTGCCACGACCCCACAAGAAGAGAGGGCCCAAACCCGGAAGCAAGGTGGGACCCTGCAGAGATATTAAACATCAGATGATGTGCCACGTTCTTTATGTTAAAAGATTGTGTGTTTTTCAGAGAAAGTCCAAGATCCTCCAAGGCCAAGCACAGCTGCCCAGCATCCAGGTACCACAGGAAAGCCCCGCCAGCCTCAGCTCCGTGGTCTCAACAGGTGAGGACAAATTCTCACCAGCTATCGCACGTTCTGCACCAGCTGTCATTAGTAGATCTCATTTGTTCTCTGTGTTTCTTGTGTGTTGTTTCAGTGTGTGTGTACGTGAACAAGCACGGAAACTGCGGTCCTCACCTGGACAGGAAGCTGATGCAGCATCTGCCGGACCACTTTGGACCAGGCCCGGTGAACGCTGTGCTCCAGCAGGTGGTGCAGTCATGCATAGACTGCGCATACCAGCCTAAAGTCCTGCTCAGTGCTCTGCAGACTCACTCAGGAGGAGGCGAGATCGTCAGAGGTAAGACACACAAAGACAAAAAAAATCATCATGCACTCATCAGGGGGCTGATGAGACCAATAAAACATGCTCTCCTTCATCACAGTGAGAACAGATGGTGGAGTTCGTGTGGTCAAACTCCCAGCAGCCTCCAGTGCTTCTTTTGTGCTGCGGTTCTTGGAGACGATGTGTCGTCACCTGCAATGTGACAACCTGTTCAGCAGCCAGCCGTTCAGCCACTACACGGCTTATGACAGGACCAAGTCAGGTAAAAAACAATTACTAACAACGCCCAGATATCAGCTGTGACAGGTGCCTTGCTTCTCTTTAAGTGGTGTTTAATTCGTCTTATGTTGAAGCTAAATGACTTTAAATGAAGGGCGGCTGGTAATTAACCATATCTGTTTATCTTTGTGTTATTCTGTTGACTATGTGCTGGCACTCACTTCCTTGTTTCTGTGTTTCAGTGAAAGAAGAAGCGTTGGACGCTCCATCTCTGGCTCGCGGCAGTAAACGGAGCCTCTCTGGAGTTTCCCCGCCGTACGCAGCTCCTCTTTCACCTAAACATTTACGTACCGAAGCTCACCCGTCAGAAGGTACGCCACCTTGATTAATTTTTAACTCATTAATAACTGCACACTAAATAAGACTAATCTCTGTGCTGGAGACTGGCTTCTTAACCCTTTAGGGTACGTTCAGGCAGGATCCAGCACCGAGGCAAAAACAGGTTTTTCCATTCATTTGAAGCCATTTTGGCTGTGGCAGCATGAGCTGCTGGGGTGTCCGCCAAATCAGCGCAGTGACCCGCGGCAGTGAAGTTGAACTTCTGGAAAAAACACAGAAACGGCACAGAGAATCCGGTCCATTTTCAAAATAAAACGCCCCGTTTAAAAACTACCAAACAGTCAAAGGGAAACAATTTAACTACGTAGCATATTTACATATTTAGAAGCACTTAAACTAGAAAAAGGACCAAATCTGTGCAGGTTAACAAAGTCTGGAAGGAAACACTCTGGTGGGATTTGAAGTCACGTGGAGAACAGACCAGAGCAGTGCTGCTGCCACGCCATGACAGAGACGTGCCCGCTGGGGCTTGTTAGTGTGTTAGTGTGTTTTTAGACGTTAATTATTTGCCTTGCACGCGGCACCAGCAGCAGATCTGACATCAGCAGCCATACTCCGTGCTCAATGGATGCAGCAGACTTCTCTGGACATTCCTTTAGTCGATGAGCTTTTTCCCGTCACGCTTCGTACCTGCACTCATCAGAGCGGCTGTTTATTTATTTTAGAAGCATGTTTTTAATGTCCAATTTCTCGGCCGGCCAAAAGTTTGCTTTGTGTGAAATGCCAGAAAGTTTTCTCTCGGTACTCTGCAGTGTGTACACTAGATGATTGCTCAGTGCAAGCATTGGCACTGAAGTGGTGAACGATGATACTTTAATGAGTAATGCATGTTGCCGCTAACTGCTGTGTAGTGATATGCAGGTTGTGTTTATTCGTTCCACGTGTCATCCCGAGTTGTGAAGGACTGCAGCACAGCTGGTCTCCGGTTACAGTGACTGTTACCTGCCTAACAAAGTGACGGACACATCAGACACAGTAGCAACATGTTTGTATGTCAGGACTGCTCCCTCCAGGTCGATTCAGTCGAATGCTGTCTGTAAATCAAACATGTTTATGATCGCTTTGTGTGTGTTGGACATCGTCTCAAAGGCTCGATAGAAGCTTTTAATGTCCGTTGTGTTTTTTCTTTCTCCAGCAGAGACCCTGCCCCACGAGGAGAACGGCCTAATAAAGGAGCAGCGCTACATGGACTCCGCCTCCAACTCCATGAACCCTCGACCCCAAACCGCTCGCAGTTCCTCGGAGTACCACCCTCAGGCCAGCAGCCTCTACCACCGCGCTAACAGCACACCCATGCGCCGCCTCTCCTCGAACCCCGCAGAGCACAGCTCCACACAGGCTCTCAGACGAGTCGAAGGTACAGGAACAATCTGCGGAAGTAGACGTATATAAATACTTCATTACCGCCTCACATGCTCAACGTCTGTGTTTGTGTTCTGCCTTGGCAGCAGCCAGCTCCACCACAGGTCCTGAGGCTCTGGTGTCTGAGCAAGACAGTCTGCAGCTGCCCAGTAAAAACCCCTCCTCCTGGTCCATCGAGGAGGTGATGCAGTTTGTGAGGGACGCTGACCCCACAGCGTTAGCTCCACACGCTGAACTCTTCAGAAAACACGTGAGTACAACGAGAGCTTACATTTTTAGACTCAGGTCCCCTTTGAAGTTCCCAGTTGCCTTGTTAAGCTAAAAAGGACCACGAGTTGCTCTCTTGTCTATTATTAGCTTTGGCTACTGCAGATAATTTAGTTCTCTGCATGGCGTTTGAACATAATGAGCCCCGTTCTTTGTTTCCACAGGAGATTGATGGAAAAGCTCTGATGCTGCTACGGAGCGACATGATCATGAAGTACATGGGTCTGAAACTGGGGCCTGCACTGAAGCTCTGCCATCACATAGAGAGGCTGAAACAAGGCAAACTGTAACAGGAGCCAGGGCAGACCCATGAGCAATAAGCCCCCCGAGAGAGAGAGCCATCGTGTGGACTCATGAGGGCTGGGTGGGTGGAAGGGTGGGTGCAGGGAGGGGGCTACATGTTACTCTAGACCTCCACCTCGAGGGACTGACTAGATGTTACAACTTCATCCTGACTTCCAGAGTGGAGAAAAGTGTGCCGTGCATTGCTGACACATTACCTCATCCCTCCTCATCAGTGAACAACAAGCTGTTCAAGTCTAACAGACGCCATTTGACTCGAGGAAATCCCAAAGGAAAAAAAAATCCCTGTCGTGTTTACATTGCATAGCACATGTGCACACACGGACGCCGTTTTTGTTTTTGTTTTGTTTTTTACGGAGATGAAATCTTTTGATCCTGGTTTTGGATCCCCAAAGATGGAGAATGTTTCTTCTTATATAATGTTTTTATTATTGTTGAATTTCCAGTTAACAAGGAAGGGTCGATATACTGAAACAGAAAACTACAAAAAAAAAATCAGATGTTCTTCCCCACGTTCTTCAAGAGAATCTGGACGCTCTCTCGTCTGTCGTGTAGCTGTTTTCACTCTTCACGTATGCCTCAAGTATGGGTACATCCGCCCTGCCCGAGGAATGCTAACAAGTCAGTGCATTCCATTTCGTTCACACAGTGCTGGACGGACGTCCTGGCAGGGATCACGATGTGTTTTTTTTTTTAATCGAACTCTCACTTTTTTTTTTTTTCCCCACGAGTGCTGCAGGATCATCGGCTGTGCGGCATGATGTGTTATTGTGTCTTACGGGCCCTTTTTTTTTTTTTTCTGGTTGTTACGTTGCCTCCCACTGGTCCCCACACACTTCTTATCAAACCGTTTGTATCCCGAGCTCCGAGTCGACTCGGGCGTTATCAATTTCAAAGGACAGATGTGTGCAAGTCCGACGTTTCTAAAGGGCTTTTCTGTGTTTAGTTTTCGATGTAATATTTTTTTTTTTATCATAATCATGATGTAAGCTCGTCGGTCCGCCTGCAACCTCCGCGTTGTCACTTTCTGACCGTTCCAATCACTGTTAGCAATGAAAACAGATGTGTACAGTTTTATGGGTTTAACCATGAATATCAGCGACAGAATGTACATTTTGTAGAAACTTAATATTTTAAGGAAATCATATACATAAGTTAGAAATGTGAAGATAAAGAGGGATGGTGGACGTGGTGAATATTTCACGGTGGATTCCATTCTGCTTTTTAATACTTACTACACAGCGCTTTTAGTTCAAATACTCCCTGTAATAGACTCTGCCTTGCTTTACCTACGACATCTCTCAGGTTTACGTGGTCTTTGTTAGTACAAGCTTTTTGTAGCATACTGTTTATAATATACTTAACAGAATTTTCCTGTTATTTCCTTTCCTTGATTTAAAAAAAAAAAGAAAAAGACTTGTGCCATACGATATTCAACACAGGATCGAAGTGCTGTTGATTTCCCTCTCTTGCATCTTCTTTTTAAGTACTTGAAAAAATGTGTTGCAAAAACTTCACTTGTCCATCACGTCACACCAGATAAACAATAAGTGTTTATGATGTTGTGTATTTCCTTTTTTTTTTTTTTTTTCTTTTTTATAAACCGACCAAAAACAAAAGGATGAGCGTGTGGTGTTACTGATTTCAACAAACTATTTTATTTATATATAGAAAATTCATCAGGACATTAAGTCTTGATAAAAGATGAGAAAATGAGAGCTTTGATTAAAAGTCCAGCGTTGCCATCATTAAACTTTCATCTGTCTCTGTGACAGTTGTTTTGAAATGTTACCTCTCGAGCTTTAGAAAGAAGCCAGGCCTGCTCGTGTTTGTTTATCATATGAAATATAAAAAAAAGAATCTGTCAAAACAATTTGAAAACACGTCACAGACTTTTGAATAAATAAGTCCGGTTGATGACAAACAGCCAAAATGCGGCAACTGGAGGAAACTAACGGGTAGAACCACGACATAAATTCAGAACATTTAATATACGACAGGCTGGAGCATCACTACACTGACAGACAATGAAAAGCTGAACAGCTGTAGAAAGAAAATTCAGTTCATGCTGTGCGATGAATCTGTTGTCTTAAACGTGGCATCCAGACATTTTAGTCTCCTAAACTGCGGAGCGAGCATTTGTTTACGCGCTCGAAGGACTGAAGCGGTTCACTTTACAGACGGTGTCCTGACTTGAGTTCAGACACTGTAAGAAGACTCTTGATGTTGGACTGTTTGATACCGATGAAGTGAAAACAAACCGCCCTGTTTAACTCCACAAGATCACAAAGGGTAAGAAGGCCTAATGGGTTTTCACTGGAAGTCTTTTCATGTTGGAATTATCGTCTTGAGCCTTTTCAGACGCCTGGAATGAGTAAATCTGTGATAAAGGCGTGGCAAGCCAGCGCAGCGTCACCTCACGGTACAAAGATACTGAAACTGCCCATAGGTGTGAGTGTGAGTGTGAATGTTTGTCTGTCTCTGTGTGCCTTGTCCAGGATGCCTCTCGACCAATGTCAGCTGGGACAGACTCCAGCCCCACCGTGACCCTGAAGAGCGTTTACGTCAAACGGATGGAGGAGGAAGCAGGTCTGTCTTTTCATGTTGCAATTATCTCAAGAGCCTTTTAATGAATAATTTGTGAGTAAGCAAAGGTCCAAAGACATGCAAGTTAATTGGATCGTGAGTTTGCATGTTCTCTCCATGGCTTCTTCCATCAGTCTAAAGACATGCAGGTTAATTGGTGACTTTTAATTGAACATGTGTGTTGATGTGAGCCTCTATATGTCAGCTCTGTGGACTGATGATGATGAGGAGGAGGATAAGCGGTTATGGAGGATGGATTTGTGATAAAAACAAAACATCAAGAAAATAGACAGACACACAGATTCAGACCTTGGAGATTTTTTAGTTCACTTCCATATAAAAAGCACACGTACTGTACAGTAAGCAAACATTTAACTGCCAGCACGTTTCGACTGGCGTTTCATCACTGACATCTTCATCAAAACAAGGGAAGCGAAAAGTGCTTCAGGAGAGCGACAGTTACAAAGGAAGCCGTCTTCTTACAATCCAGTCACACTGACCGCCCGGTACACACACACACACACACACACACACACACACACACACACACACACACACACACACACACCGTATAAATAAAAAGTACAAACAATAAATTAGGGTGAAATCTGATTACTAAACCAAAGAGCGCTCTGTTGAATGCAGACATGAAGTACATCAATATAAATAAAGAACTGGTATAAAGTCGAGCTCCTTTGTTCGTCCAGGCAGTCTGTGGCTGTTAATAGTCCTTGGCCTTTTAATTCACAGGTTTCATAAATGCTATAATCACAAAGGGGCAACACAGTTTTATTTAGCAGGATAGGTAGTAACACCCTGAAATGTTTTTATTTTTTTGTTTTTTATAAACTAAACTATGACAAAGTGCACTCGACAGGATAAATAAACAGACACACAACGATACTCCCACATTCACAACTCTGATCAGGGGACAGAAAATAATACCATGCTCCACAAACACAATAAAAATGATACCAAACCACTGGGGGACTAATGTTTTACACCGACAAGGTTGATAAATAGATAGATAGAGTTGGGGGGGGGATCTTACCAATACTGCTTCTAATAACAGACTAATAACACACTTCACAAATATACAAACAGTATTTTCTCTCTCCGAGTTCTTTAATCCGGCCGTCATCTTCGGTTAAATTCACATTTTCACTTGTTTAAACAGATGAAATCAAACCTTCATTAGTCTGTTAATGGAAACAGCAGCGGGTTCTGATGTTTTATACACTTGTTCTGAAGTGTTTTCTCAGCTTTGGTTTGTATTTCCGAAGAACCAAAAAAAACCCAAAAACTTTCCTTCATACTTGGACAGGCCTGTTTCAATGTGAAAACAATTAAGCCGTTAAACGAAATAAGAATGTATTCTGTCGCGACAGACGGCCGTTGCCAACATTCATTATAATGAAATTTTGCCGTTTGCCAAGTCATTATTAGCCTGTCATGCTTACCAATCAGAAGAGAATGAATCGCTCCACTGAGCGACTGATGACTATGGGAATTTCCGACGATGGGACATGTTTTATAACAGTCTCGGTCACGTTCCTGCCAGTACATACTGCTCTGCTGTGAACAGTTTTTCTTCAGTGCACTTAAATTAAAAAAAAAAAAAGTTACATGTGGAAACAAACCGTTGATCCAAAATGGAAAAATGGATCCCATGTGTCTTTGCTGTAATTATAAAAGTCAAGAAATGTTCTTCGACATATTCCGATTCATAAAGACAAACTCCAAAGCCACATGGAGAGCCCATTAAGCTGCCGTACACACAAACATTTCTGGTTTTTAGCATAGCGCTGTCAAGAAGTGCATGACAATAAAACAAAGTCCGATGGAAACCATTTCTGTAACTACTGTGCCACACTGTCAGACATTCACGAGCCTCGCTGTACAGCATGCAGCCGGACTCTGAGCTTTGATTGGACATTTAAGTGTACGCGTTTGATTAGAGAATGTCCCCACATGTGTTTTATGTTACATGCCCTGGAGGGATTACCAGAGAGCGGTCCGGCTATTAACCCCCCCTCTTGGCTGAGCACGTTCACTTCCTGGGTAGCAGCGCTGCGAGTCTCTGCTTCTTCATGGGGAGGAAATGGATCTCCTGTGAGCTGACCTTCTTCAGTTTGATGGCTCTGTTCTTGGAGACCTTTTTAAGCGGGTTGTTGGGGTCATGCTGATCCCCCTGAGACGCCGACGGCACTCCGTAGAGCTGCTGCAGAGACGCCCCCGGGCTGCCGTCCCGTTTAATGGAAAAGTTCTTGGTGGAGACTCCTGAAAGGCCTTTTATCTTCCCGCAGAGGATGGCAGGGATGGCGTCTTTCACCGACACGATGACCTTGGCCGTCTGCGAGGTGCTGACTATCTCAAGGTTTCCGGCTCCGCTGAGAGACGCCTCCTGACCACGAGAACTAGACCCACCAGCAGTGCTATCAACCACCCACTTGTGCTGCCGGCTGAACTCGAGTGAAGCCAGACTGCCCAGGAGTTTGGAGTCTAAACTCTGAGTGCATTCGACCCCGAGGGACAAAGAAGTACCACCGCTATCTGGACCAGAATGAAAAGCTACCTCTCTGTCCAACTGAACACACTTTTTCCTCACACCAGGCACTGATAAGTCCAGCACACTGTCCTGCTGCGGACTGGGATATTCCTGTTTAAGTTCAACAGGACATGTTCTGACAGAAAGGTCCAGAGCTTGTCCGTCATCCAGAGGAAGCAAGGGCGGGGACACGTTTTGCATCTGGGACGACGACACGCATCTGCTCGAAGACAGCGAAGGAGAGGTAGTATCTTTTGAAGAAGTCTGAGTGCTTTTACTCACAGTGCAAACTGGTTTTGGCATGTTCCCCTTTGAGTCCTCGGTCTGAGGGACTGGGATGGGGATGGGAAGAGGGATGGGCAGAGGCACTGGCAGGGGGATGATGACAGGATAAGGAACTAGAAGAGTGGCCGGGGGGACCAACGGGGCTAGAGGGGAGGTGTAAGGAGGCGTGAGGGGAGGAAGCGGGAAGAAAGTAGAGCCTGGAGACTGACAGGTTGATGAACCGGACTGGGGAGGGAAGAGATCCTGCAAGATGGCCGCAAAAGCCGGATTCTGGAGGAGAGAGAGCAGGTTAGGATCCTGCGTCTGCCCCGCTGACTTCTGGTCGGCTGGAGGCAAACCAAACGCCAACGGGTTCGGACACAAGACGTTGTTCTGGAGCGGCAGCTGAGTGCAGTTAGCGGTCTGCGGGATCACCGAGGGACTCATGTGCTGGATGACCTGCTGATCCAAGACCAGGGGAAGCGAAACAGGACTTTGGCTTGTTATCAAGTACGGCGCTGCCCCCATTTGGCCGAGCTGAGGCCCGGCCGCTCCGGCCATCTGGAGGTGGATGGGCAACATCAGCGGGCTCTCACCCAGGCACACCGGGTGTAGTACAGTCGTGGCGACTTTAAGCGCCACGCCTCCTGGAGATTCAGCAGCAGGACTCACCACTGACGGTGCAGGAGGCTCCACCAGGTTGGACAGTCCTCCTTTGCTCAGTCCCGTCGCGCCGCTGCCACAGGAATCGGCAGGAGTGGGTGGATTCACTCCGCCGTCCACTTTACTGGGCATTTCTCCTCCTCCTCCCACCTCAGCGCTGCACACATCGGTCTGGGACTGTGTCATGTTTACTGACACATCATCGCTGCCCTCCATAGTTCAGTTCAAAGAGTCAATCCAAATCTTCATCAAGTGCTAGTGACAGCTCTCATCCATTATTCTTCTGGGCAGCCCTGAAACACAGGAAACAGAGTGTTTAATGATGTGCTGCGGTTTCAATAATGTGTTGTAATGTGGAAAATCTTACACATGCTCTCAAAACTGTGCGCAGAGTTTTTCAATTTACTGGAATTTGTCCATGTTGTGTCTAATACAGCTCAGTTATTTAGTGTTACAAAAGCTGAGTTTATACTATGGCAGCAAAATGCTGCATGCAGTTTCAGGAGAGCTTTCTTTAAGCCTTCATCAGACAGGACACGGGGAAAGGGCTGTGGGTTTGAGTCATAGACTGAATAAAACATAAATGTTGTATCCGTGACGTCACCCACAGGTTTCTGAAGAGCCGGTTTTGGACATTTTAACATGGGGACTTATGGAGACTGACTCGTTCTGTAGCCAGAACCTAGAACCTATCATAGTGCCCATGAAACTTTTTCTACTATGAGATGTGTAATCTCCAAGATAACCACTGTGACACCATCAAGGCCTGAGAAAAGCTCCTCCTCCAGCACCAAAGAGGAGACTGTACACTAGTTTCAACAGGCTGAGATGAACTCTCCTGCAAACTGTCACTGACAAATATAATTGGTGACATGATCATTTAATAACGTCCAACAAGCTGACCACTTTCTACATATTTAGTTGTGAAATGTCTCCCGCTGTGGGAAAAATTAAATGCACAATTAAAAAGCAATACTGCGCCTTACAAAACAGCTACAGTAAACTGAGAGAGGATGAAGGCTGCTTACAGTTCATCGTATATCATCTTGAGTAAGAGCAGATTCACTGTAATGTAAGACCGAGGCTGTCCCAGAGGCCCAATTATCTACAGCCGTTCCCGTAATCAAAAATTAAAAAGGTTCAACATGGAGGTAATGAAGGCGAGGTTAATGTACGTCTCACGTAAAGTACTTTGAATCACACGAGAACAGATTTTAAGGATAAGAATTGAGACAGTGTTGGTAAAAATATATATTATGATCTTCACCAAACAGAATGAACTGTCAAATGTTTTCTGTTTCAAGCTTTTCAGATGTGACGTTTGCTTCTTTTCTTGGTCAAACCGGACAAACTTGGACTGTTGTTTGGATGAAACAACCGAGAAGACGTCACTTCGGGTATTTTCTGACATTTTATAGATTCAACGATCAAAACATTAAGCAAAAAAAAAAACCTACAGATGACGACAGTGAAAACAATTAGCAGTTGTGGCCTTAAACCAACATTGTGTAACTTTTTCTATAACAGAGACACCATTCGCCTGAATACAGATTAGGACCAGCACCAGGGCAGTGTTAGTGTTTGTACCACCGGGAAGGGGAGGAGATTTTCAGGCCCAGATGGGGAGCAGAGTCGATGTTGTGCCAGAACCGGAGCTCAGCAAGCGGGCAATGTAACGACAGAGGTGAAAAGACAGAAGAAGACGCTGACAGAAGAAAAGAAAATGTGAGAGTGACATGGTGAAATAAAAGACTAAAAGACAGACGCCGAGCTGGACTAGTAAGCAATATTAGCTGGCTGCTATGTCTTGTGTTGTTGACCTTGCTTTATGTTGCCGTCAACTTGCTAGTTTTTGATCATAAGTAATATAATCGTAAGAAATACACGTGTACAGCTGTACATATTTAGGACAATCCTACGCAGTACACAACAGATCATCTCCTTCCTGTACTCAGCATCTCACACGAGTGGTCTCAGTGGAACATTCC
The DNA here is from genome assembly GCF_000972845.2 of Larimichthys crocea. Lineage (NCBI taxonomy): Eukaryota > Metazoa > Chordata > Actinopteri > Sciaenidae > Larimichthys > Larimichthys crocea. The sequence goes on along the minus strand of NC_040027.1, from coordinate 13,320,461 downwards.
TCACTCCATTATGCTGCCAATTACACACATACTGTAAAGGTTTTACATTTTTTCATTGCCCATCTTCCCATTCGTCCCCTCCTCCACTCGTCTGTGCAGTTGAAGGGTTTCAGCCTGAGGTAATAAGCCATACGAAGACACAGAAGTGTTTCACAGGCAGCAACAAGGACCCCCGAAGCTACAACATCTACATACAAAAGGTTATACCCGAATAAATTACCCAGTTTGTAATTGATCATCTATCCGTCCATGTATCCATCCATCATTCCGTGAGGTATCCTGTTTTTATAAGCCTACTGTGTGTCGGCTTTCCTCTTCTCTACACGACACTTCCACACAACACATGTCCCGCCTGCACTGGCTGTCAACCCTCATCCATCTGTAGTGATAAAACATCCCTTGGGTGCCTGGAGATACAATGCATGCAATGTCAGCACGGTCAATTATTCATCGTGATGGGAGTGACGAGGATAATATGTTCACATCTCGGGTAGGAGAACACTCTAAACAACCTGAAACAAAAGTCTCGTGTCGTACCTTTTAAGTGGAAAAACTTAATTAAACACAAACATGCAACTCCAATTTTCTACAAGCGTGACACTTTTTTTTTCTCCGAGCAGCCTTCATGTGGTGTTGGGTTGCCTCACTGAGCAGCGAGGAGGAGCGCTCGATCCCCCCAGGCTGGCTTTATATTGTTCTGTAGCATAGATGAGACATTGTAATATGGCTCTGATGGATTACACGGGGGATTCTGCAGCCAGACGGTCGACTGATAACCTCTGTCGCTGCTTCACACATAGAGGGGGAAAGGACCGGGAAGTGTGTGCGCGCCTCGGGAATACAGTAACATGTTCAAACATACCCTGTAAGAACCCAATAAAAGCTTTGTGCATTTACAGCTGGAGGCTTCTGCTCCCCTTTTTTCCCCCAACTCAGTCTGCAGTCGGTGGGTGTTTAACAGTCGGTGGGTGGATGTCTATATCAGAGCTGAAACGACTGGTCGATTAATCGATTGTTTGATTAATCTCCTACTATTCTGATAATCGACTGATCATTTTGAGTCATTACTTAAAGGTGCAGTGTGATATCTATTGGCAGAAAACTACCAACCAACCAACCAACCAACCAACCAACCAACTAGCTCTAGATCAGGCGTTTTGCAGCCACCGTAGTTTTTCCTTCAGTCCCCTATAGTCTCGTTTTGCAACTTTTAGTCCCAGGAACTACTTTTGAAAGAACTAACTCCCTCAGCATTTCCTCTGTGATCTAAAGACCTGCAAAGATTAGGCAAATCGATGGCCTTGTCAGTTTGTCCATGTCGGTGTTGATGCACAATGAACATGGCTGAAAGAAAATCCTGCAAATATTCAATCAATCAAGAAATGTTCAGCGCTGCAGGCCCGTTCCTGTACTCTCTACGGAGTCACCATGTTTTTCTACAGTAGCCCAGAACAGACAAACCAAACAAACACTGGATCTCGATAAGGCTTTGGGGGTTTTGGCCACCATAGTTGGAAGAGGAGGATGAGCAGAGGGGTATTCAGTTAGTTGCTATCTGCAGACTCATTACCAGATGCCACAAAATCCCACACACTGGGTCTTTAAGAACACGGCCCAAATTCGGCTTCTGACAACCCTGCCTGCCTGGTAAACTCACATCTTTGAAACTCTCTCTCTCTCTCCCTCTTGTTTTTTTAGTATTTTGGGGGGATTTCTATGCCTTTATCAGGCAGAAAACTGGCAAAGGGCCACGGGTTGGAATCATAGACAGTATAAAACATGGACATCATGTCCGTGATGTCGCCTGTGGGTTTCTGAAGAAACGTTTTTAAACATCGGGACAGTCCTGCCTCTTGCGCCTCCTAACTAATCGAGACCAAAACTGTTTTTTGTACCAGGCTGTAAACATGTTTATTTCTGCTGTGAAGTTGGACATTTTAACATGGGGACTTATGGAGACTGACTCAAGTGGCCGTTTGGGGAACTGCAGTTTTTGCCACCCAAAAACAAAAAGATAAAAAAAATCATGCATGAGTCATGAATCAGTTTCCTTTCTACCTCACTAAAGATGAAACAAAAAAAGTAAAATTGGATCTAATGTTCTAAATCTATTTTTTTTTTATGTCACTTGCATTCCAGACATTTCCTGCTTGATAACACAGTCATGAGGTCTGGTGACACGATAAAGCCTCGCCGACGAATATGAAAGAAGTCTTTCTTGGTTGAGACTCCCCTTCTGTCACGGACTCTAATGGTTTGTCCCGATTGTGCACAACGTAATAAACTCAGTTTAATGGACCCTCTTAATTTTGCTGTCAGGGTGAAGTAACTTTTTTATGCTTCAGCCTTATGTTTTATGAGAAGGAATAAAAGTAGTGTTAGTGAACATTACTCTGAGCCGTCAGATCAGGTGACCTGATGCTAAGCAGTAATCACCAGCGGGGTGACATGTTGATGGTCTCTCCCTTCCCCTCCGGGCACAAAACACAGCAGTTCACAGCTCGTTGCTCCAACATCCCTTCACTTGAATCATGTGAGCACAGTGTCAAAACTCTGCAGACGAGCTGCAGAAGAAGGAAGTTTGGCCAGCCGAGTGCGGAGTGAGCCAACGTACATAAAGAGCACGTTCATCTTTGTTGTTTCTTCCCCTGTTGCACTATCTGAGTGTGACTTTGCTTCGTCTCTGTGTTATCACAGAGAGGGGAGGTCAAAGAAAGAGGTTGTGTCAATAAAAAACGCTTTGATTTGTGCTGATGTGGTAAAAAAAAAAAGAGTTAAATCTGTGTCGAACATCTGTGGTTAAAGATGAACCGCTGCCACCTCTTAAGACATCTGTGCAAATTCAGAATAAAAAGAAAATAAAACAAACTTTCAGATTAAACTCATTCATCTTCCTAACTTCAACTTGTTCAACAGACTCTCCGCGTTCCCTCACATCGTGTTACAGTTTGGTAAAAATAGCGCCAGCGTTTTCATTTAAAATGAGCTAATGTAAGAAACATGCAACACAAACAAAACCTGCAATCTGTCCGTTGAACGCTGCGTTTTTTTTTTTGTTTTCCCCCGATACAGCAACACTTTTAACACAGTTTTTAACTCCCACATCATCTGTAAAAGGTTTGTGTGCACCAGCCAGTAACAGCTAATTGAGTAAATAGGCAAGAAGAGCCCTAACAGAGAGCCAAATGAAATCCCTCCCCTGTCCCTGTTACTGTAATGATTTCCACATTTCCCTCTTTTTTTTTTCTTCTCCTTCTTGCCTCATTGATGGAATGTATGCTTTACTAAGTCAATAGCGAGGGGAGAAAACAACAACTCCAAATTGCATCAAACTTGCACGGCAGTCCAAAACGCACCACAACAGCTACAGCTGCCCTCTGGTCTTTGCTCGTAGGATATTCCCGTCTTATCGGTTGGATTCAGAGCGAACAAAAGCACCGGGGGATGGACGGAGCGCAGCTTGATGATCTAAAAAGGTCATCGCCCTCAACACCCCTCCGCTCCAATAGCCAATTACATCTCATTAGAGAGACACATGGCGCCTCATTCATGAGCTTCACGTCCTTTAAGACGGACGCAGGCTGCTCTCACTCTATCAGTTTTCCGTTTTATTCAGCCGGTTCTGGTCCTCCAGCTGATCAACCTTCAATCTCTGATGAATAATTTAACACTTAGAACGAATATAATCGGTTTAGTCGTCATTGTGATTGTTATTTAACAATGAGTCACTTGTTTTATCCTGTTCCGACGGTGACATGGGGAGAATATTTAGCCAGTCATGGTGCTATAGGCCTAGACTGCCGGGTGACTTCTCGTGATGCACTGAGCTCTTCTCTTCATCTCTACATATCGATGTCCCGTCAATGCATCTCACTAACGCAGCTTCTTCCCCAGAGGTTTTCAGCTTTCATGTCTTACAGCTTCTCGTGGACTGTGGCTACGGATCGTACGCCTAGATCTGGGATTGTGGTTGGGCCTGCTGTAGTTCTGCTTGACATCCACTAAATAAGTCCACATTGTTGGAATTATCATTATTATTATTGCAGCTGTGCGAGCTTTGTCTCGCTCCCGGTTTAAACTCAAACGATCATGGCAGATGGTCGTCCACCAGTAATCCTGCTTGAGGTTTAAAAAAAGTTTTTCCTTGCCATCATTGCCAGGTGCTTGCTCGTGGTTGGCATTGGTGGGTCTCTGTATATAATACCACAAAGAGTACAGCGTAGACCTTTAAAGTGTCATGAGATAACTTCTGAACGCTAAAATTCACCATTTTCTCTCTCTCCTTCACTGGTGTCACTGTCGGCAAGTGCTTGCTTGTGGTTGGCATTGTTAGGTCTCTGTAAATAATATTGTAAAGCTATAAATATTAGCTGTGCATCTTTGTCTCTCTCCCTGTCTTAACTCAACCAGTCGCAGCAGTTGGCCGCCTACCAGGATCCAGGTCCTGTCTGCTTAAGGTTGGCATTGTTGGGTCTCTGTATATAATATTAGAAAGAGTACAGTCTAGACCTGCTCTAGAGAACAGTAAGAAGCCTCTATACAAACTAAGCAACATAAGAAAGCTTTTAAAAATGTGCCACCGTAGCCAAAGCCGAGGCCTCATTTCTTCACTGGTTCCACTGTCTGCAAGTACACTTGGATATATTGTATATAATATATAATATCGTAGAGATACTATATTATTATTGCTGCAGTGGATCTCCTCCTCTCTAAACTCAGCCGGTCGTGGCAGATGAGCTTTGTTCTGCTCGAGGTTTCACAGTCACCGAGTGTTTGCTCGTGGTGGGCTTTGTTGGTTCTCTGTATATTACACTAGATAGAGTACAGTCCAAACACTGCTCAGTAAGAAGTCTCTATACAAACTGAAGATTAAAGATGAGGAACATTAGAAAGCTTTCAATGGTGCCATCATCGCCAGGTGCTTACTCATGGTAGGCATTGTTGGGTCTCTGTATATAAGACTAGAAAGAGTCCGGTCTAGATTTGCTCTGCATGGACAGTGTCATGAGATAACTCGTACACAGTGTTTAGAGCTCAGTGCAGTACATGTCCAAGCTTATATTGGAGTGACAGGACAGCAGTATCAGCCTGAACACAGGCTGTGAACGCCGAGGCTATTGTCACAGGCCGTGAGTGAGACACTGCCGGGTTCATCTCAGGTTATTTTCCTCATCTCTTCACTGGTGACATTATTTCCCTACAGACTTCGCCTCACCGTCCGTCCCAGACAGATAATGCGCATTACGAGCCTGTTACTATTACTGATGTCTCCGGTCCGACGGTTCGCCATGAAAAACGGAGGAAGGCTGTGCGTCGTGAATGCGCACGTCTCCACACATCCTGAAGGGCTGAGGACGCGTGACGCTCCGCTGCCATAAAGACTGTAACATATGGCACAGAGGCAGAGGAGGGGGTCCTCGTGCTAAAACATGATATAAATTAAAAAGTTATTATATTTTTTATTTTATTTTTAAAAAAGGAGCTCGCGCTGACTGACAGTGAGCGTTTGACGACGCGAGCTAGCTGCGCAAACCGTCTCTGAATTTAAGAGAAAAACGATTTTAAACCGAGACTGAGCCACGAGACCAATAATTACCACTTAATCCACGTGCCAATGTTGAAATAATTACGTTTGAGCGCGTGAGAGACGTTTAAATCATTAAAAAAAAAAAAGAAAAGCAGCCTTGGCTTGGCTCACCCTGTTTCATCTCTAATGTGATTCCTCTATTAAAAAAAAAAAATCCAAACAAACAGCATCTCACTCACCTTTCAAACACACGAGCGGACCAGCAGCTCTCCAAACCCGCTGTCCTCTCCCAGGTATCAATGAATGAGAGCTGTAGACCTCAAAATAAATAAGATAACGCTTCTATTTATCTCCTCATTGCGGTCCAGTCGTAGCGACTCCAGACTGAAGCTGCGCACGCAGCTCCGTCAGCGGGTCCTCCCTCCTCCTCCTCCTCCTCCTCCTCCTCCTCCAGGGACGGATGAAAAAAAGAAAAAGAGATAAACAATATAACACGAAGTTTCCTGAAACAAACTGTGCTAAATATAAATTAATACGGTATTTAATTGGTTCATTTCTAATTAGTTCAATTAATTTATTTGCTGTGTAACCAAGGTAACGGTTTCCAATCAAAGGGTCGGGACACCCACAAGGGGTCGCAAGTTAAAGAGACTAAAGCAGAAAAAAATATATATTTTTCAGACTTTTCTTAATTTTTTATTTATGTATTTATTCATTTATTTGTTTATAAATAAGTGGATTGCTTTGTACATTTAAAATCCAGTAATGTGACATTTGTCTAATTAGTTTACAAAATAAAGTTTCCAATAATAAAGAATAATATAATAACAATAATTGATTTATTTATAAATTAGTTTGGAGACTTTTATGACATAAAATTGTTTTTTTATCAGACTTTGTTGTAAATGTGTAAATAATCAATCATCAATTTAAAAAAAATACAAATACAAATACAAAGAAAATAATAATAACATCCATCCATGCAACTGTTTATCATCAGAGTCACGTGGGCTGGAGCCTATCCCAGCTGACTTTGGGTGAGAGGCGGGGTCCGCCCTGGACAAGTCGCAGTAAATGATTAATTTATGAATAAATTTGAGTTTAAATGGAAATGGATTTTTTTTGTACACAAGCATCTGTTCAGATTTTGTTAAAAAAAAAAAAGAAGCATTTTTTACTTATTTTTACTTTTTGTTACTAGGATCATTTTTAACATTTCAAACTCAGAAATGTGACATTTGTCTTCAGGCAAACATGTAATCCATCCATTTCCTGTCACCGCATATACTCATCAGAGTCATGCTGGGTGAGAGGTGCGGTACAAAGAGGTCTAAATGGAGATATATTTCCTTTTTGATGCAAAATTCTGGTATTTTTTTTCCAGACTTTTCTTAAAATCTTTTCATTTTTTCTTGTCAATAAGTGAATAATTAACAAATAATTTTGGTGTTTAAAACCTTGAAATGCAACATTTGTCTAAATAAACATTTATTTGGGTTTAAACAGAGATATATTTTCTTTAAATGTATATATTTTTATGTAAATAAGTGGATAATTTGGGGCATTTCTACAGAACACAGAAATGTGACATTCATCTACAAATATTCTACTACTAGTGGCCACATTATTTCCCCTAATATTAATACTAATTTACAGACCCATGTAGTAAAGCGTGGTGTGGACCTTGTGGATTTAACCTGGCTGTAATTTGGCATAAATCAAAACATGAATATATAACTTCACATCATTCAGCCTCACAAACCCTGATCATAACCACCAGAAAATGTCCAAGGAAAACATCAAGCTGTGGTGACTTAACCATAAACCACATGCTGTAATGAAAACAAGGTTGCATACATGCAAAGTTTAGGAGTAAGACAGGAATAAAACATGAGCTCTGGGTGCAGGACAGGCTCTAATTCTTTAATTTTAAACAGCTCTTCAGACAGTATCCGCCCGGTGAATGGCTGATGATTGAGGCAGAGGAGAATGGAGTTTGGCAGCTGTGGATGAAAGTCTGGTAGTGACAGGCCCCGGTGAGCAGGCTCCCCTGGGTGTGCATATCAGTCCCAGCCAGCCTCAGGCTGTGCCTCAGGGCCCCGGGGCCTCTCATTGTTCCGCAGGGAGTTTGTTTAATGCACTATAATGAGCCTCACAATGCACCCCGGTGGCCTGGTGGCGACTTTGGTGTGGTTGCCTCCTCGGTGTTCCTCCCCCCATGTCTCCGTCTAGAGTCAGTATTACTCACATGGAGCACAAGTACAGCTCAGATCAGGACTGAATGTGACTGTTTCTGATTCATTTATGACACACATGGTGAAAAAATGTGTCCAAATATGAAGCCTGAATGATCCTCACTGTGATCGGACACAGGCACCTACAATTACTGCTCACATATAAATCTCTCTCTGCTGCTTCTTTGATTGCTCTTTGTATTTAGGGACAGTATGAAAATGACTGAAAGAAAGACCGTCCCCGGGGTTATCAATAATTTATCAGACTAGACTTCACCTACTTTTCCTTTTTTCTATTTATGTACATTTGTTACGGACCTCAAGGGCTCGCAAGGCCCGAAACATATTTAAAGAAAACATAACGACAAAAGTGGTCATTAAACCAATAAGAATTTTTATTAATTCAAAAACAAACGAAATAATTCCCCAAGAAAACAACAAAACTAAAGGGTTGGAGGTTCCTGGCCAAAACAAACAAAACAAGAGAGAGAACACTGAGCCAGCCAACGGCCGTCGCACCCAGCATCCACTCCCAAACTAAGCCTGCCTAAAACCCACTATCTAAATGAAAAGAAAAGACCGAAAACAGGACTACCAAGGAACCCCCGAACCAAAGCTAAAATAACAAAACCCAAACGGCTCCTGGCATCCAGAGCCTCACCTTCACACCGGATCACCTGCAGGGAAGATAGAGAGAGAGACACCTCTTTAAGTAAGCTCATGCTGATGAGACAATGAGTCTCACCTGGGGTCTCCTCTGTGCACAGAGAGAGAGAGAGAAAGGGGTGGGGAGAAACAAACACAGTCCTACTTCCTGGTCACACGTAACAACATTTATTGTTTATTTTTTATTTATTTACATATTTATTCCCATTTATCCTTATTGTTTGTGTTTCTTTGACGCTTATATTTCTGTATTTTTATTTATTTAATCTGTTTAATAGCTATAAATGGACATTAAGGTATACCACAGACATAATAATATACTGTTTGTATAATCTTCTGTGGCTCAAACACAAGACAAAATACTGGTTTGGTTGCTGTCTGAACCTAACAAACTGAGCTAACAAGAGCTAACAGCAGCTACCGATCGTTTACCTGACTGTCCATCAGGAAACTTACAGAGAGTTGAGGCGGAGCAGAAAACATTTTTAAATATGATCCAGTTTCACCAAAATCTGTGAAATAGTTGGCGGTGTGTGACTTTGTGCCGTAAAGCGTTACGTACTTCTTGAGGGTGATCGTACCCGGAACATGAAGTTATTTTATGGTAGAAAAGTTACACAATGGTGCTTTAAAATATAAATAAGAACCTAAACCTTCTCCTCCCAAACACACACAGCGTCCCTCTTTTCTGACACCCACTCCTGCATCCACCTGATCATTTTCATACAGTCCCTAACTTAGTCTCAGCTCTTAGCCCTGAGTGAGTGCTGGGAAGCTCCGTGTTCTTTTGAAGGTCTTCACGTGTCCTTTGTCCGTCTTCTTCTTCGTAATCAGACAAAGATAAAAGTCACATTTGCTTTTGAGGCCTATACAATATCTACTGTAGTGTCTTCAGAGCCGGAGGGTAAACAAGGACAGAAAGCCGGCTGTGCAAACACTGAAAGAAAGACATCTCTGAAGTCAGCCACCATCAAAGCCTGTTAGTGATCAGGTGCTGCAGGTCTGACCTGAAATCAGCACATTTCCATGCACACATTGTGACACATACCATCCTACCTACCACTCATGCCAAGCCATCTTGTCTCCAGTGTTAATCGAGGTCAGGGTTCACAGTCAGTGTGCCCTTTGATGGTTACCCACTTGGGATGCCAAACAGTCCCGGGCTTTGTTTACCTTCTCTCACTTACAATCTCAGCTCAGTCGAGAACAAGGACTTTTTGTCCGTCACAGACTCGTTTGACATTCGCCAGAGCAACAAAAAGAGAATTCACACTGACTTTGGAGCCCAAGCACGACCGTAAAAGTGACATAACACATGCGAGAAATGACATGTTAATAACTGCAGCGAAGCCTCGAGGCTGCTCTGCGGAGGAAAACCTGTTCGGGTGTAAAAAAAAAAAAAAAATCTCAGCTGTGTTATTTCTCTGGCCGGGACACAAAAGAGGCCCAATTTAAATGGACTCCCCAATTTGCATTAAATTACCCAGTGGACATTGTTCTCCTGTGGAGCCAGCTGAAGAACGCCCTCTAGTGTTTATCTGAAATCAGTGGCCTTTATTTATCCACAGTGTACCACCTCAGAAAATATTCATCTCTCCAAGTATCAGTATTTTAAAATCCAATAAACCTTTACTCAGGATCTGAAGTCACATTTTAGATGGTCGTGGACGTCTGTACACACTCTGTGAATGAATGTGACGGCAGATCAGGCTCAAAATAAACCTAGATGTTTCAGAAAAATGCAAAACCTCCTTTAGATAACACTCCAGTGATATCTTAATTTGTTGTGTGAACTGTTGTAAGCAGTTCCTCCAACAGGAAGGTCGCGTACCACCAGTGGTACTCGCACCACAGTTTGAGAAACCCTTTGAGTGCTCTAAACTGTTTATTATGACTAATTGCACTAGATTAGCAGGAAAGGGTCATATTGTGCAGCAATGCACCTTAACATTACCTAATCACAGACGTTTATTGGCATGTAGATGTAAACAAACTGAATAGTACATCATATAATAAGTGTTAGTTTGAGTTGTATAACTTTGATTCTTTGTAAATCATCTTAGAAATATATCCATGTGTGTGTGTACAGCATTGACTAGCTTGGATTTGTATTTGAATGTCAGCTTTTATGTAATTTTTCTGTATATTCATGCAATTAATGTTTATTAAATAATGTGTCTTGTGTTGTGTGTTTGATGTGGATATTTTAAATGAACATATAAAAGTCACGACAGCCTGAAAAATATTTAGAAAAAGTATAATATTATATAAACATGCAGAAAAAAACAATATTATGATTTTCAAGCCTCTTTTTTACTGCCAGAAATGTGTTACTTCTTGTATTTTTTCTACCGCCCTGTGAACGTCTAATTCTTTTCCAGACTTGTTTTGTTGTGACATGTGGCGCCATCTCTTGAAGACAATGCAGACACTGCAGCCAGTCCAGTTTAACACTGCTGTAAACTACAACCTCAATAATAAACATAAAGTATAAGTGTGGCCTCTCTGACAGTTGTTTGTTTGTACTGTTTTACCTTCCCCTGATGCCATATCTTTCCAGTTTTTGAGTAATATTTCATTGTTAATTGTGTCAAATCAATAAATACTCCAATAGCATATTGTCTATCGCATTTGTGATTTCTTCTATTGCCTCTATTATTGCCAGTGATGTTGATCTTTTTTACCTAAACCCATACTGATTTGATTTTGTGTTTTTCTAAAAACATGTCCAATCTTTTGTTGAAGAGTTTTTCCAGTATTTTTGCAAATTGTGGGAGCAAGGAGACAGGGCTATAGTTTGTAAAATGATGCTTGTATCCAGCCTTGAACAGAAGGTATGACTTTAGCTATTTTCATTTTATTTGGGTATGACTTTAGCTATTTTCATTTTATTTGGAAATGAACCAGTTTGGAATGATAAACCTTCATAACTTCCTGTGCAATAATCTTACCTGTATGTCACGAGCAATAAACTCATGTGCGATAATTGTGTAATAATGTGCAACAACCCCTGTCATGTAGCATCCTGCCATCCATTTTTAGCATTGCATTTGTATTTATATTGTGTTTTTTATCTTTTATCGACGCTACACTATGCTATTACCTATATTAGGACCAGGTCTGTTGTACAATGACAATAAAAGGTTTCTATTCTATTCTACAAGTGTAACTAATGTAGATGGAAAGTGTGTGATTGATATGCAGCTGAAAATTGAATGTATTTGTTATGTGGTTGAGTATAAACTTTACAATCTTTAAAATAAGAACAAATGACATCACCACTGAGACAAAGAGACGTTTTGTTTTTTTCAAAGCAGTCACATTTATTTGTCTTTTTATACACATTTGCTAAGCAGCCTGTGGTGCTAGCACTTGGCTTTGATAGGATTTTACTATGGGGATTTCCACAATGCTTACTAAAAAATAAATACAAGACAAAGTGTTCCACAGCTCAAAAATATACAAAGGTTTGAAATTAATGTAAACTTTTTGTTTGTTTGTTTTTTTTTTACATAAGAAACAACTCACGACGACTCCAAAAGTTATCGTATTTACAAGTTTGTACAAAAAAATACAAAGCTGATACCTACAGTATGCAGAGGTTGATGTGAAGTGACGTGAAATGCATCGAGTACCACAAGTTCTTCTTTATTTAGTTGGCTTTTTTTTTTTATGTTTTCAAGGTCGTTTCAGTCAAGTAAACGAGAAGAGAGAATAAAAACACAGTCGCTATAACATGTGCATGTTCTAGCCTTTGGCAGAAGCATCTACTCCACTCCTAAAGAGTACTCAGAGTGTGGATATGATTCAAGGAAACGTCAAACAACTCCGTGTAAAAGTCTATAAATATCTCCGGGTACAGCAAGAGACACATGAAACTTCACAAACGTCACTTTATCAGTGCAAAAAACAAAAAAAATAAAAAGGTTGGAATGAAGGCTCACAGACAAAACCCACCGTGTACCCTGTTATATGACGTTGCATTAGTACGGAGTATCATTAAGGCCAAAATAAGTCGATATTTACAGTGTACCTACAGTCTTCCATAGGGTTATATGGCTACATAGAGTCATCTTTGCATAATGGTCGAGTACCATCGCTGCGATACATAATTACTGAATATGTGGGACAGCTGAAACCTCACGCGTAGCTTATGACTGTATCGTTTAATGACAGTTTGTCTCTGCAACCAGTGTCTGAAGATTTTTTTTAAATGTGTCTCTTATAAACAAAAATAAGTATCTGAATAAAATATGTTATTAATAAAACCAGAAATTCATTCATTGCATAACTTCCATCCAAATATTTCAGTTTTTTGTTTTGTTGAAGTTTTGGAGTTTTTTTTTTTTTTCCTGCGTCCGCTATAAAAATAAATATATTTTCGATTGTTTGCGACACAGAAAATATGAATTCGATTTTGATGGGGGAGATAAAATAGACAAGCGTTTGGTTACAAAATAGTAAATCCAGAACTTGTTCTTTAAGAAGATCGCTCCAAATTTTAAACCCGACATCCTCCATCAAGACCCGAGCTGCTCCGTCACTTCCCGTCTTCAGAGTAAAAATAAGGCATTTTAGATCCTCCTTAAACACTTTCCACTCGCCTCTTTCAACAATTCATAAAACACACCAAGTCAGCAAACCAGAAAAGACCATTATAAAAAAAAAACACCCCACATGACCTCCTTTATTCTTTAACGCCGCTCCTGTTTCACAACCTCCAACTTTTTTGATCACTTTTCATCTCCCCCCGTTAACACCTCCTCCTCCTCCTCCGTCCTCAAGATTGTCAAGTCAGCGCTCGGCTTTCTTCTTATTGCGTGAGAATTTGAATTTATTGTAAAATACAAAAAAATCATCAATGTGATTTATTCAATTTGAGGCTTCACTCACTGCTGTTTCTCACAGTGTTTTGTTTTGATGTTCAGTCGAGGGGATTTCAAAATAATCTGTTTTGAAGAAATGTAAAAAATTGCATAGGTATTCACAGAATACATAAAGTTAATCCAATATATTTCTCTATTTTTACAAGATACTGATAAAACTGTCAAACTTTGAGCTTTGTTTCTTAATTCTGAAGATGAATCTGACAGCAGAACAGTTTTTTATCTGTAAAACTGAACTGGAATCATGTTTTTCTCATTTAATCTGGTAAAAATGTTCATGTAATCCAGAATAATCCAGAAGGAAATAGCTCTGAAATTAGTAAAATTCATGATTAACAACATGTTTTATCTCTAATGTTCTACATAAACTACATTATCCTCATCAATGCTCCTCCGCTCGCCTCATCTCGTATATATTATAACTCATTCTGGTCCGTTTGACTGTAAACTAACAAAATAATTTCATACCTTTCGATACATCTTGTGTTTTTTTTTTGTTTTTGTTTTTTTACGTGGAGTCCTGTGAGCGGTCGTCATGAGGACTCCCGTCTGAGTTCTCCGTCTCGCCCTCGGAGATCGCCTGCATGGGCGCAGAGTACAGCCTGCTGCGCATGCCGTAGCGGCTGCTGTTGGCGGGCGGGGGGATTCTGGAGCGGCCCTGCCTGGAAGAGGCCGACGTGGGGAAGGATTTCGGGGAGAAGCCCTCAGAGTTTGCTTTGGGGTAAGGGCTGGAGGGCTGATCTGGTCCTGATGGATGCTGCTGCTGCTGTTGCAGAGGGAAGGCGGGCTCTTCAGGTTGTCTGGGTGACTCCATCAGGGAGTCTCCGGGTGATTTAGGAGCGACGGGGCTCTTGAGGATCTCCGTAGCTGACATGCGGTAACTTGAGTCAGAGCGGCTGCCCTTTTTAAGCAGCAGCAGTTTGAACTCCTCGTTGGAGGTGCTGGACTTCTTAGCGTTCCTGTAGATGGACCCGGTGACCCTCTGCAGTCCTGGTGGGGTCACAGCTGGAGAGGAGGGGGAGGAGGAGGAGGAGGATGATGATGGTGACATCAGTGGGACCGGTGAGCTCACGGCGCTGCTGGGCGGTGTGTTTCCTGAAGCAGCACTGAGGCGGTTCCTCACACCCAGCTCGGTCGAGTCCTTCCTGCCCAACACTTTCCTTTTGGACCTGAACGTGAAGAAACCTGGTTAAGCATCTCTGTAAACGTAAAGCGAAGACAAAGACGCCGCCGTCCCGACTGCTTACCTGTGAATCATCGCGAACAGATCCTCGGTGGTCCGAGTTTTGGTGGGAGACAGAAACACAGCGTCGTCCTCCGGCCTGGACTCATCGCTCCCGGCGGACGATGCATTATCGCCGGGTGGAGAGTCTGTTGATGGAGAGTCCACATTTTAATACACTGCACTGACTGTGTGTGGTCACAAATGTTTCCAGTATCTAGAAGAATCAATTAAATGTTTATAAAATCTATAAAAGACCAGAAAATAGTTCAAGGAGCTCAAACCCAAGTCATGTAAAACACAAACACAGCGTTTTCTGCAAAAATCTGAACAGTTTCAGTCATTTCTGGACTTTTTATTCAACGTTTTAAACATTTCACATGAGAAATGTGTTTTCTGTGTAGTTTGAAGTGTGCTGGGCTTTGAGCATCAATCACAATTTAGCAGCATCACAGGTTGGTAAATGGACTCTCGCTTTTCTAGTCTACTTTTCGTTAGTATGTACCTTTACTGAAGTAATCCTCGGCCTCTGTCGTTGGCTCCTCTTTGCCGTCCTGAGAGACACCTGATGTCTCGTCCTCCACATCTGTGATGACTGAACTCTCCTGCAGCGTCACCGATTGGCCGTCAGTGGCAGACACTTCATCGAGACTGTTGGATCTTTTGGGTGAGCTGTGAGGAGGACCTGCTTCTTCTTCTTCTTTGTCTTCTTCTTCTTCTTCTTCTGCTTCCACCGGCTCAGTTTGTCGCTCTTGTAAAGGCTCAGACTGCGAGCTGCCGTCTCCGGAGCAGACGAGTGTTTCTACCGACTCTCCTTCGTGACTCGTGGTCGTCTCGGTGACGTCCGACTCTGCCTGCAGCTTGAATGCCGTCGCGCTCTCTAAAGGAGCCTCTCTGTCCTCGTTGCTCCTCGTCTCGGCCTGACATGCTGCTTCTCCGTCCGCGAGCTCTTCGTTTGAGGTAAACATCGACTCACACGACCCCTTCGAGGATGTGTGATGTGAGTTGTATAACGGGGGACTCTTGAGCTCCAAGGATTTACTAGTGGAGAGCGTGCTGGTTAAGTTCACAGTGGGACATTTGTGTCTGGAAGTTGTCTTGTCCTCACGGCATCCCTGGAGATCCTTGCTGAAGGATCGGAGCTGAACTGAGTGCAGCACTGTGGGCGTGATGGCCAAAGGGCGGGCGTTGAACACCTCCGAGTTCGGTGGCGCTGCAGGTTTGGCTGCTCTCTGTTTGTTTTGGTGGAGGATCTGAATCTGCGTCCTGTAGGCTGAAGCCTTGTTACCGCTATGAAGGGCACTTAAGTCGAGGTGTGATGGAGGGATGATTGGCAGCTCCAGGTCTCTCTTGGAGGCGGCTCCATCCCTGCAGGAGAGCGACTGCAGCGACAGCGACGAAAGAGACGACTTCCTCTCCGGGACTTTGGGCTTCCTCTTGCCGCTGGATGGCGACAGGGGTCCAGGGAAGAAGGCGGAGGGGAACGTGGAGGTGGGAGTTTCCGACTGGCTGGAGTAGCCGCTGGATGGGCTGGCGAGGCCCGCCAGCTTCTCTGGAGATGTCAGCTTGAAGTCTCCGTCCACTGATGGAAGCGAGGGGGTGGTGGCTCTGGAGCCCGACGTCTGAGACTCGGAGCTTTCCTGCGACTTGATGCACTCGATGACAGTCGTGCCCGTCGCCGTGCTGGAGTTCGACAAAGATCTGTAAGGATCGCTGGATTTTAAATCATTCAGGAGCCACAGATCTGCGTAGTCCGACTGAACAACCCCCTCGTCTTTGAACGAATGTGCATCCGTGGAGCTAAACACGCCTAAATCAGGTAGATCGGCTGAGTCCTCAACCCCCCAGACCGCATGAAGCTCTTTGACCAGTGACGAGTTAGAGCCCGACAAAGCCAGCTGCAGCTTCCTCTCCTTGGACGATGCTGGAAGCTGCTGCCCGCAGGAAATCTTTGGTTCTTTCTTGTTTCCATCGCTGCATATTTTTCTTAAGGATGAACTCCTCTGAGGCGGAGACGGCTTCGCCTTTGGCTTCCTTAAAGAGAGGCAGCGTCTCCCCAGAGTCATGTGACCACTCAAGTCAGAGAGGCCGCAGTCGGAGCCCGGTGCTGCATAGTTATAAGTGAAGCTTTTGCTGCCTTTCAGACCGCAGTCAAAGTGCATGGAGGTGTAGTAGCCTTCAGTGTCTACGGAGTAGTGCGAGACGGTGTCGGCTTTCTCCGACGGAGGTTTGTCGGAGAAGCTGCTCTCGCAGGTCGCCATGCTGGTGAAGCTGGGGCAGCCCAGGCTGCTCTCAGCCTCCCTGCTCGGCTCAGGGCTGAAGTCCTGCGGGCGCGGAGGGTCCGGATGGGGGTAACTCCACTCCCCCTCGATGGGAGTGCTGACCCCTGCTTCCTCTAATATGTCCATAGCTGTGGAGGAGAAGGAGCCCGCCCGCTGGGTCCTGAGGCCCTGGTAGTGGTCCAGCATGAAGCCCGTCTGGTCATCGTTGGCGTGAGTGGCAGTGTTCAGAGAGAGCTCGGAGTCACAGTGCGAGGAGCCCGTCAGCGGCGGAGAGGCCGCTGGGGGGATTGTTTCTGAGGTCTGCGAGGGGCAGGTGGAGCTGCTGCCGCTCCAGTTCCCACTCGAGGACTGGTGGTCGTCCTTGTGGTCCATCTGGCCTCCGAGCACCCCGGCGACTGAGACAGAATGGACGGGGCTACTGAAGGTGTCCGAACTGGACGAGATCTCACAGCTGCCCATGTCGGCCTTCCTCGGCAGCTGAGATCTGGTCCTCTCCATCCAGCTACGCTCCGGACTCTCCGAGAGCTGCTTGTACTTCAGGCCCAGCTGGTGTTCGGACATGGCCTGGTCGTCCGTGCTCTCCTCATCCTTCAGCATCAACTCCCCAGGTCCAGGCAGGAAGTCCTCAGCGTCGAAGGGAGAAAGCTCCACCTCGTCGTCGTCGCTGTCGTTGTGCCCGTTGTCTAACATCCTGTTCCCGTCTCGGGGAAGACTCCGAGAGCGAAACCGTGCGCCCACAGAGGTGTTGAACATGGCGTCGGAGCTGTCCGGCAGGCACGAGATGTTGCCTGCAGAGTGAGAGAGGGAGAGGGAGACTCCCTGACCTCTCTGGGCTCTGATCCTCCTCCGAGACGGCGCTCCTGAGATCAAAAAGTCTTCCGTCTGACAACCTGAGTCTCTGGTGCTGAGATGACTGTTCAGATCGTCACTGGAGGGAGTGATGTCAGGACCGGCATGTACGATCACCGTGCGCTCTCTGGAGCCGGGAGAGTCATCAGAGTCTGCGAGGAGAAAAGAAGACGAGGACACTTCAGTGATCTTCACAGCTTTCTCGTCATGACACAAACACATAAAGAGACTTTTCTTTGTGGTCACAACATCTACGATTCAAGCCCGACTGGGAACTTTCATCTCTCTGCTGTCGTCTGTGCATAAAATGAGCCAAAAATATCTTTAAAAACTATGACTGAAAATATGTTTCCTTTCATGTTAATGTGGACATATTACACCACACGGATCTTTCAGTTTTTCTTCTGTAGTACACTGACGTAGACTTTAACACATCACATTAAACACTAAATGTTGGATTATTTTTAACCACATTGTCTCTACGATGGAAAAATCTCACAATCACGACCTTCACTTACCAACATAAACCTTTAATTTACTTCATCAGCAGACACTACATGTGTTTGAATGTCCGAGGAGTCAGCGCAGGTTTACATACCTAAATCCTGCTGCACCTGTCTGGGAACGCCGGCGACAGTCCTGCGTCTCCTCAGCTTCCTCCTCCTCTGAAGCACAGACTGCGAGTGGACGAGCGAGCAGCGCACACTAGCATCTCTGTCAAAGCCAACCCCTGCAACGGAGACGGGACATCTGAGGAATCTTTGTTTAGAGGCAACTGCAAGCGACTCCTTCTTCTTCTAGTACTCTCACTCACGACTCGTGGAGATAAAACATATATCTATAAATAAAAATCTGTGAGGACGAGCTGAATTAGATAAAAATAGCAGTGAGTCGTCTACAGTTGGATAAACTGGGAGTGAGAAAGTTGATTTAATGTGTGAGTAAAATAAAGAAAGTAAACTGTGTTTGACCTTTACGGTGATTCAAACTAAACCCAAGAGGAAAATCGACTTCCTGCCTCAGTGTTTGTTGTTTTCCTGCCTCTCCCTCACTGTGCGTTATGACTATCATGTGATAGCAGGTCAGGCCTTTCAGCACCATAGCGATTGCTGGACTTTGCTTACAATGTGCATTTTCTCCCCCCTCCCTGTCTCTCTTTAACTGTCTCTGACTCAGTCGGTGTTTTTGGCGTACGACTCTTCACAATGTGAGCGAGAGAGAGTAAATAACACCGGGCAGGCCCTTTCAACAATTTGGACGGCACTAATCAGCATTCGTGTCACGGCATCTCGCCTCGCAGTCACATGCACAAAGCGTCGAAGCATGAGGAAGAAAGTTAACCCGGGCGCAAAGCATGACTCGCACATTGGGAATGATTCTCTGATTATGATGAGGTTTTATAATAAAATGAGCTATTTCCTATTTAAGAAAAAATGTTTGGAAAGTAAACAACAGTTTTACGGTGTTAACGAACCAAGACTCAGCAATGAGAGCGGACGTGTGTGCGGTCTAAAGACAACACTGACTCATTTTGTCTTAAACAACACCGCTCTAAGTCTGTGCGCTATAATGAAGCTATGGCCGGGTGCAGTAAGCTTAGCTTAGCATCAATCCCAGGCCCCAAAATGTTCTTTTTCTGGTCTGGTGTTTTTTTAAATATAATGTCCGAGGTTATGAGGTTTGTGATAAAGCCAGAACCGTTACTTATTATTCTTGGGGTGTCTGAAACCTTTAAAAAAATGAAGCATATTTATTTCATATGGTCTTATTATAGCGAAGAAAATGATTCTTACGTGATGGCAGAGTGTAAACACACCAACATCTAAGATGTGGCTAGAAGAATTAACGAATACACTCCATCTGGAAAGAACAAGATAATAAGATATGTTCTAGAAAACATTTTGACGCGACTTGGCAACCCCTTTTACAACCTTGCTAATACAAATCCAACTTAAAATTCGTATTCCTATATGTATAGCGTAATATTTTCCATGCGGGTCTTCTTCAGGGGGTGGGGGGAGGTTTTTTGTCAACCTGTTATGTTGTTTCTGCTGTTTCTGTGTATGTGTTCTGTTTGTGTTATAAATGCCCAATAAAAACACATGGGAAAGCATCAATCCCAGAAAAATAAAGAAACAGCTAGCCTAGCTCTGTCTTAGTGAAGTATCTCCTTCACATTGTGAGAAATACACTTTCTTGCAGAGAGTTAGACGCTGTGTGATAATTATGAAGCTACGGCTCAGTGACGTGTTAGCTCAGCTTAAAACAAAGAAAACAGCTAACAGCTAGCCTAGCTCTGTCAAGCAGAGGTTTAAAGGAGAGTTTTAAAAACTTCTTGAAAACCACAGATTGTTTTTTTACCCTTCTGTCTTTGAGCCAATGACAATACACTAAATTTAAGATGCTCGTAGGTAGGCTAGTTGTTTTCACCTGCTTCCAGTCTTTATGCTAAGCTAAGCTAAGCTAAGCTTAGCATCTTCAGGCAGTAAATGTTTGAAGAATACTTTGACATTTTAGAAATACGCTTTTTTTTTTTTACTCTCAGCCTCTCATGTGCTAAACATGAAGCTATGGCAGGGTGCAGTTAGCGTAGCTTAGCATTAAACCTGGAATATATAGGGAAACAGCTAGCCTAGCTCTGTCAAGTACAGGTTTAAAAGAAAGTTATAAAAACTTACAAATTGTTTTTACAGTTTGGTTTTTGAGCCAGTGACAATACACTAAATTTAAGAGGTGCTTGTAGGTAGGCTAGTTGTTTTCACCTGCTTTCAGTCTTTATGCTAAGCTACGTGTCTGTAGCCATACATTTAACTTCTCATCTAACTGAGAGAAAGAAAGCAAATCAGTCTTCTGTTCCTTCAGAAAGTCGTACTATTCCTTTAACAAGGATAATGTACACCACCGCTCAGTCGCGTCACAACAAAACAGATTCAGACATTAAAAAAAACAGTGAATGCTTTAAAAAAAATTTACCAGTCACATTAATGGGAATGACACATGAGTTGATGACTTGGGAACTGCTTTTCATTCTTTCCTCTGGGGTGGGCAGCGGCAGAGCTTTAGACCAGTTAGTCTGCTTGTCCAGGGTGGAGGGGGTGTTAGGGATGGGAAACTTAGACCGGTGACCTAGAGCCACCCCGTCAGTGTCGGGGTCAAAGGGCGCAGCCTGCAACAGATGGATATTTGCATGGTTAGGTTGTCGAGGTTAGGGCGGGTATTACGTGAGAGATGTTACGGCAGAGTTAAGAGTCATGAGTCGGCTTCAGAAAGGGGATGTGTAGAGAGATTAAAGTCAGGGATTACACCGATATCTGAAGGAAGGAAAATCAATACACATGCCCTTTCAGGAGCTGAGTTTCATGTTGGAGTGCAAAGACTTCAATAAGTAATGAAACTAAAGAGCATGCTTTAGAGAAAGAGAATAAAAAGCACAAGAATCATGCATGAAAACGTGTTAAAATCAGGACATTCCCACAATGACCACCTGACTGTCTCCAGGCGTGCTAAAATGTCAAACCAATAAAACGTCTGGTGCACAGTGAGCAGCACATGTCGTGATAAATAGTAATTCAGCTACTTGCACAGGACGGGACAAACAGTCATTTCCAGTCACAACACACTGGTTTGGAAACTCTTAGCTCACGCTCTGACAATCTGCGGCACCTAGAAGCCGCTCTCCTGCATAATAACGACACTCCGGAAATATTTGAGGATTGAGCATTCCTCCGGACGGCAGCCTCAGTATCAATCACAGCTCAGTCCTCCCCGCTGACTTCATACTCCATAACTCCACATCCTTTTTTCTTTTTTTTTTCTTTCCACGGGCCTCCTCAGAAACTTAAAACACTGCAGATTACTTAAGCCTCCATGCTAAATTAAGATTAAGTTCTTACCTTGAGATTCCTACATGTGAAACTGGGAGAGATTCTCAGGCCGGACTGGTTCCCACCTCCACAACCCGGCAACCTCCCACCCCCATTTAAAGCACAGCTCTTTGTGCTCTCTGTTCCCAGCAGACCAATGAGACCCCGACAAAAAACCCCCGGCCACAAAAGAAAAACCGGTTTCCTTGGAAACTTCTCCCAACTAGTAAAGAGGGGGCGAAAAAAAAATCAAAAGGAGAGCAGCTGATTTGTGTTTCGAGACGACAGTTTTAGGAGAGTCTGAGAGGAAAGAGTGAAGAAGAGTGGACAGGATGAGAAAGAAGAGAGAGGAAGGGAAAAAAAGGAGTGGCAGTGTTTGGTGTTTGCTCCTGTCCTCGGGCTCGTTTCTTTCTCACGGCGGGCATCGGGCACGATATATTTGGTGAAAAAACAGCTCAGAGAGAGAGAGAGAAACACGAGGCTGTCGGCTCTCTTCAGGGATGGGTGCAGCGGAGAAACCGCAGCACGGAGGGATCATGGGTAATCACAGGCGCAAGCTTCCAGAAGTCGACCCTATCATTAAGAGAAACCCTGGCAGGCTGGGCGGCTGTGACTGTGGCCCTCACACACACACACACACACACACACACACACACACACACATTCCTCACATACTGCACGCTCTAAAGTCGAGGCCCTTCACGTGAACTCCAACAACAACAACAACTGTCTGGCCGAGTGTGTAAATGTATGACGTGTCAGTCAGCGGGGATGAAACTTTAACACATCGTCGTTCTCCTGCAGTTTCATGTCAGAGGAGGAGGAGGAGGAGGAGGAGGAGAGCTGCGTTAAGTGTCCATGCATTTGAAAAGAGTTTCATTATGTTAATTAGAAGGAGTCAAACAAACAACAGGTGAGGAGTTGTGAAATAAAGTGTTAGGAGAAGGAGCACACAGGAGTCAGGATGGATGGAAGGAGGGAGGGAGGGACCACTACCTTTCTGCTCCAGGGGGAGAAGCGGCAACATTCGGTGGGGGAGGACGAGCGGGTGGATTCGAACTGAATTACAGGACAAAAAAACAAAACAAACAAACAAAACAGGACGAGAAAAACAAATGACAAAAATGAACATGGAGATATTAAAACACAAACATACACACGAGAAGACAACAATAAACTCGGTGAGGTGGAAAATGTGGACTGTAAAACATATCTGACTGAGGGGCAGGTTGAAAAAACGTTTCCCGAACGTTTATCAAACGTAAATATAACGTCAGGGCCGATGATATTTAAACAAACATGCTCTGCACAGACCACATGAGACACTTTACAAACGTTCAGCTTCCCTCTTTACCTGAGTTTGTGCTAACTGAGTTGTCGCGTCTCTAACGAGTCTCTCTGGCTGCTTGGAGGGAAAAATATGTTTCACTTCAAAAGTACATGAATAAATCCGTGCACGGCAACAACGTGATGCATCTCTAATGAATAAAAACACTTGGAATCATGCACATTTTAAAAATATATATTAAAACTATGATCTAAAGTGGATTCAATGACATGCTTCATAGGTAAATGTAATAGTTTGTTCCATTTTCTTCTTATCCGCGGTCGGGTCGCTTGACAGAGAACTATGAGCTCCTCTTCCTAAAATCATAGAACATGTCGAAGAAAGGCTGTTATGATCTAACGAGAACACAATGTCTGTCGCCTCACCGTTGTCAGATTGATGCCCTTCTTGTCTTGCCTCTGGTTGATGTGTGGGGAGGGGTACAAGGGCATCGGGGGCAACGCCGAGATCGAGATGGTTACTCTCCGCTCCCTGCTGCCCGATCGTCTCCTCTGGGCATCTGCAACAAGAATAATGAAAAACGCTGAAGACACTGACAGAAAATGTTTTTTTGGATGTTGCTCAGCTCACGCCGGATGAAGGTCTGAAGATCACGGCCATCCACTGTTTGTTTTGGGCCTTGTCTCTTGTGCGCAGAGATCACTTCTGAATCTTTGAATGATTTTATCGACTGCAGGCGATGAAATCCACAAATTCTTTGTGGTTTTTGAAATAGTTTCAGTCTTTCCCAGAGCGACTGCTCCTCGTCTTTACTTCACAACGACTCTCTGGATGCTCTTTTCTCTGTCTCAGTCGTTGCCAGTTCACCTGATTCATTGTGAGGCGTTACGACAGCTGTTTTCCCTCAGTGTTTCACAACAAATTCAAAATGGACACATCATTTTCCAAAAAACAATCAAATTTCTCAGATTGAACATCTGCAAAGTTGTTTTTGTGCTTTTTTAAAATTGAATGTTGGAGTTTCAGTGTTTTGCACATCATCACATTTTGTTTCTATTCATGTTATACTCTCTGCTGTATATGTGGGTATTGTTTTAAGATGAACTAAAGATTGGAGGAACAAGTAAACCCAGAGTATAAATAAAGAGGTTGGACTGTTGATACAGGCCGACAGTGAGTCACTGAGTCAGAGTGGTTCAACTTATCATAGTTAATGGTGTTATACTGGACTGTTTCCTGTTACATACAATACAATCAACCACACAAACCATCGCCTGAACAAATACTGGAGATAAATGAAGTCTTATGTAACTAAAGATAAGAATATTATGAGTGTAGGGATGAAATGTGTCCACTAGAGGGCAGAACAACACCACAAGGGTTCTAACAAGAAGCTGCAGCCCTTCATGGTTCACATATATCAGAGGTGACAGGACAGAGACAGAGTGAAAGTCGACTCTGTAGTGGTCACACTGGCTGAGGCGGGGGGCTCACCTCGGTGCACGGCCCACAGGCTGATGCTGGCTTGCCTGTGGAGCTCTTCTACACATGCTGGCCGTGTGGAGGGGTGGAAGATGTTCCTCTGCTGGTGCCAGGGAGCTTGATAATGTGCTGTCAGCTTACTCTCCACATCCAGGTTAGACACCGCTGTCAAGAGAGAGAGACAAGAGAGACGGACCAGGTCAGACAAAAACAACAAGAAGAGAGAGTATATGTGGAGCCTTGAATTATTTTCCAGGCCTTTTTAACCCTTCAATGACAGCCTACGTCAACCCACAGGCTTCTCCTTAAACGACCTGGAAGTATTAACGTAGCAGTTGTGATAGGAGCTGTTTGAATTCTCTAAATGTTAAGGAAAGGAGCTTCGGTGCTTCCTTTCTCATCTCCTTTAGCAGTATAGGACACACCGGACCATCCTTTAAGAAAGGAAAGGAGATAATGTCGTCCCACACACCATTAAGATTTCAGGCTGCAGTAGAGAGAGTGACTATGGACAGACGTGATGACGTGTTGATCATGGAGTCTGTAGTTTATCAGTAGAGACTGCAGTCTGTTAACAGACAGACAGACGGCATTCTTATGAATGAATGAATGAACTGTTTGTGGCTCGTTCCTCTTCATCTCCTGCAGCGTCTGTTGTTGTTCAAATTTGAAACAACACAATAAAAAAAAACGTATAGACACTACAGGAAGTATTTCAGATGCACGTTTGTAGTCCATCTTCTGAAGTTTGTAGTTTTACCACAGAGCGCGTCAATAACATCCGGCGTCATAAAGTTACAGAGTCTAGTGCAATCGTGTTCTCCTGATTTCTCCTTCACGTCTTTCCTCGACCTCATGATATTTTCCACCGAGGTCAAGGAAAAGTGCTTAGGAAAGGACATAGGAGGTCATTTTTGTGACCCGCTGTGTAATGGTTTGTAATGGCTCAAACATCATGTGATCACCCGGCTACTGTTCCTGATAAATGAGGTACAGGATTCAAATAGCGTGTACGCTAACAGCTGTAACGGAAAAGCAACTTCAGCAGAACAGGGCGGCCCGCTGCGCTCAACGACTATTGGTAAGGAGACCTTTAAATTTCCACTCTGGCATTTTTATGGTGATACGCTAAGTTGGGATCATTAAGGTGAACGCCGCGGTCTCAGACAAACGTAACTAATGAGGTTTCCATCACAGCGACAATGTGGAGCCACGAGAGCAGCTGAGCTTTAAAAATGTTCGATGAAACCTCGTTTTCCGAGGCTGAATCAGTTTGTAGGACAACAGCCTGTTTACTAATGCGATGCTATCACCTGCAGCCAGACAATGAGTGTCAGTGCAACCCGACGCTTTGACTTTCATCCTCTAAACATTGACCAGTACCTGGACTAATCTCCCTGCTCCCCCCTCGCACCTCCTCGGGTTTCAGCGGCTCAACTCTCAAATTACACGACGAGGCTGAGAGGAGGGGAGCAGTTTCAGCTCGAAAGGAGTTATGTTGTATTTAGGCTCTTGCTTGTTTGGGTGTTGAAGGTGCAATAAATAAAGATGTGCAAGTAAAGATGATCGATAATCTGGTCCCAGTCGACAAATAAGGTAAAATGAAACAGACTTTAATGATCCGACAGCGGGGAGATTGACAGTCGCAGCAGCTCGTGATAAGAAATTACTTCATAAATAAGAAATATAGAGAAGAAAGTCGTGAAGTCGTGCTGGTGTTAAAGAGTCTGGCAGCTGTTGGGATGAAGGACCTGTGGTAGATCTCCTTCTTACATGGTGGGAGCAGCAGTCTGTTGCTGAAGGAGCTGTTTAAGGCCTCCACAGTGTCGTGCAGGGAGGTGAGAGGAGTTGTTCATGGGGTCAGTCCTGGATCTTGACGGACAGTTTGTTGAGTTTGTTGAGGTACTTTGACCCTTTTTGACCAGTCCAGTTTGTTGTTGAACACCCTCTGTACACTCCCACTCCCACTCCCACCCACATCTCCTTCATGTGAAGATGATTGAGGTTGTACCACCGCCCCCGTACTCCTGCTCGTTCCCGTCTGATACACATCCGACAATGGCAGTACGATCAGAGAACTTCTGGAGGTGACAGCTGTCAGTCTGACGTGTACACGCTTCATTAAACCTCTCAAACCGTGGTCTGTCTGTGAGGTAGTGGCGTCAACTCCAGCCCCTTTCTGAATGAAACACCTCCTCCTCCCAAAAAACAAAATAAATCTCTCTCTTCCTTTGTCTTTGTCACTCACAAACACAATCTATTCACACACTTGCCTCTTATTGTAACTGATAATAACTACACCAAACGAGGTCAGAATGTCAGCAGGAAAACTGCATAACAAATTCATCAGACCAAATCTACACAACAGCTTCCAGAAATAGAAATGACAGCATAAAATAAGGAGCCTGCGATAACATCTTACACACATCTGTGGAAGAATCCATGGAAAAATCTGGAGGATTATCGCTCTTAAGCCTTCGTTTCACAGACAAACACATTTTCCTCTACCTGGCAGACATTTCTAGGCCTGTCTTTAACCTGAAACACACTCTGTCTGACCCCGACGTCTGCTAGCAAGCAGCTTTGGTTGAGCACGCTCCGTGTCGGCTTTGTAGTTCAGCCAGAAGTTAACTTCAGCCAGTTTCAAAAAGAAAAAAAAAAGAGTTCAGCCTCACACACTGAAGCTCAGCCTGCTGTTGATCAAACTTCTCGGTATGTAAATTGGTGGTGCCATGCATGCAATCCACAGGAGAGGCGGTGTGTTTATCTGTTAACCCGGAGACAACTTGACGTTTTCCATAAAACACCCCGGAGTGACCTGAAAGCCCTCTGCGGTGACCCCGCTGACCTGAAAACAAGATCTGGGTCCTGTCTCCGGCTCAGCTGGATTGATGGAGGTGAACTCATCAAAGATTAGATTAGATTCATGGATGTGGAGGAAGCTTTTCAAGCTGCTTTACAATAAAAACGTTTTAACTCTGAGCCATGTTTTACGAGGAACAGACAACCATGTTGACGTTTATTTGATGCTAACATAACTACTTGAGTTTGGAAAGACATAAATGACTGGTCAGAGATGGTTGGCTTTGGCTTTGGTTGGTTTCTGCGGCTTCAACCCGTAATGCCAAGCTAAGCGAACCATCTAACAGCAGATAATTAACAACAAAATGAGTAAAAATATTTAAGGAAGGGGCGGTCAGTAGCGTAGTTAAGCGGCCGCCCCGTGTGTAGAGGCTTCAGTCGTCGCTGCAGCTGGCCCCGGTTCGAATCCCGCATCAGACGGCCATTTACTGCGTGTCACTCCCCCTCTCTCTGCTTCCTGTCTATCTTCAGCTGTACTATCATAAAAGGCCAGAAAAATATTTAAGGAATGGTTCCAAATTTTGGAAACTAAGCTTAGCGTAAAGACTGGAAACAGCTAACCTCCCTCTGTCCAAAGTTCAGAAATATGCCTGTTACAGCCAAGCGACACCCTCTGTGACTTAAGTGAAGTCAATGTGGAAGTGCAAAAACTGCAGTTACTCAAATGTCCACTTGAGTCAGTCTCCATAAGTCTCCATGTTCAAATGTCCAACTTCACAGCAGAAATAAACATGTTTACAGCCTGGTACAAAAAACAGTTTTGATCTCTATATCTAATTTCCCCGTTCATGACAAGTGTACTGAGGGATAATTTACAGCTGAGCGAAGCTTAGCAAACGTCTCCTGGCTCTCTCTTCAACATCTCAATCTTTTTTTTATCTAAATCATCAGCAAATACCTCAAAATCCCGGCTCATTCTTCCAAAACAAATTGAGTTCATCTTTATCTTCTTTTGTACAGGGTCGTGATCTGATGACTGCAGCACATGATTCACCTCAAACTGTTCCTGTCAGGAAGCATCTGTTGTTCATTTTGATTTATCCGGGTGTTTCCTTTGATTTGTCAGCCATCATCGTTTTCAATTTTCGCTTTCGATATGTGTGTGTGTTTGATTAACTATGCGACACAAGCCCACAATATTTCAGACTTGGAACTTCTGCTGTGGGCTGTGGCGAGATAAGTGAGTAACCAGTGACGTGTTAGAAGATATGACACTGTTTGTCAGCCTCTCCGCTCCCCGCTGAGATGTGAACTGTTGGCCCTGCTGTCACACCCTTGACGTCTCCAGCAAACTAAAAAAAAAAAAAAACCTTTGACAACAAAAACAACAAGTAGGACACTGGCTGTGCTCTCTGTGCCAAACCTTTCCTTGTTTTTATCTTAAAAACACACCAGTACTTCCTTTCACATCGCTCAGCGAAACCTGTAACTTCTGGCTGAGTGATGCCGTGCATGTAAAACAAAGAGTGAGAGCACGAAAAGGCCTTTAAGGAGGTTTTCGTGGAGACAAGAGCTCCATATGGAGAAACCCTTTAATGGGGAGAGCCGTGGTCAGCTGTTACCCCAAATGAGGCCAAAGAAAACACATCAGCCTTCAGTCATCTCATTGACCTCTTGGCAGCTTTCTCTTTCTCTCACATCCACGCTGACGGATCCACAACACGGCCACACCAAGCCAAATGAGCCACATGGCCTCAGGTGAGAAGAAAAACAAGACTTTTAGCTAAAGCTCTGAGACAGGCTGACAAATACTGTTACACAGAACATAAATAGATCAATTAAAGGATCTTTTGACATACAGTTTGCAGCCCTGATCTCCTCAAACAGGTCATTTCACAGTCTCGGAGCCCCTAACTGCAAAGACTCCTGTCACCTTTGTGTAAATATCTGGACAAGGAACAACCAAGAATGACGCATCCGAGGAACTTAGAGAACCAAAAGGGACATATGGCACAAAATGATCTGCTAAATTACTCTCAGGGCTTTACAAGTAATCAATAAAATCTTAAAACAAACCCTATAAACATCTCTAACATCTGTGGATCACAGGCCGGACTCGGGACCAGGTTGCTGCACGAAGGACTTTCATACCTACGTTTCTTATCCACCTTGTATACTGTGAGCTGCAACAAGTGAATTTCCCCAATGTGGGATCAATAAAGTCTATCTTCTCTTATCCTATCTTATAAGCCACTGGTAGCCAGTGTAAGGAAGTCAGAATCTGTGTTTTGTGATCATGTTTCTTTGTCCTGGCTGTGGAGTTTTGGTTGAGCTGGAGACAAAAGAGGGATTTTTACTGATGCCAGAGAACAACGAATTACAGTAATTTAGCCGACTGGTTATGAAGGCATGTTTGACAATTTCCAAATTTTTAACTGACAGAAATGTCAAATCATTTAAATGTTTATCAGGTGACGAAAGCAGTACTGAACCACAGAGTTAAGATGTTTATCAAAGCCAAGGTTTCGATCAAAAAGGTTCCTGCAGTGCTGAGTTACGGAAGAGGACAGAGTCAACACTGTTTGAGATCTATGACCAATATCCGGAAATTTATCTTAGATACAGCTGGATATCATCTGCATAAAAAAGGACATTGATAATATGTTTACGAATAATGTGACCTAGAGAATGAGAGCATGTAAATAGAGAAGAGAACTGGGCCTAACACTGAGCCCTGAGGCATCCCCCACAGTTAACATTTGTAGAAGACCATCAGCGATTACAACGCAGAAATGTCTGTCTTTTAGATATGACCCAGGTTTCCAGACGATCCAAGAGGATGTCAGAGTCAACTGTATCGAAAGCTGCACTTAAATCCAACAGAGCCAGAATGGAAATAAGTCATTTGAAACCTCGAGCAGTGCAATCTCAGTGCAGATATGTGAAACTTTAGTTTCTCTAATGAGCATCACTGTCTTCTTCCCTACTTAACTTCACTAAGTATCATCCTGTGAACTTTCCCGGGAGGTGAAATCATACGTTATATTATCTTCACCGTGACACAACCTATCAATCTCATCTCCTCCTCCTCCACCTCCTCTTCATTTGCAGCAGGATCCATCCTCCAATAACCTCACCACTATCAGCCCTGCCAGCTAGGCCTGCAGGCCAGGAGAAGGGGGGATGAAAGCCTGCACCCTCAGACTGACTCTGCCTTGTAATTTACTCCACGTTGGCCCAGACAGGAGCCAAACCAAGCCCCTTACACCCACACTCACACTCTCACACACCTACAATTTGCACAGCGGCCTGGGAAAACACAGCCGCAGATGTCCGTCATTAGGTCACACTTGGGTAAGAAGAACTTTTTTCTGAACTTCATCGTGCAGGTGAGCACAGGCAGCACTGTGTAAAAGTGAACAGACAATGAAGCAGCACCTCGGTGTCGCCGCAGCATGTAAAGTCTTCCCCGCAGTCGAGCTGCGTTCACACTCTGCAAAAACAAACCCTGACGCCTCCGACACAAGCCGAGGAGAAGAGGAGCTTTCATCTCTTACATCTTGTGACGATGCTCAAACAAAGTGCAGACATGTTTGTCTAACCGCTGCGGTCGAGGGCGCGCAAGTTTTGCATGCAGAGTAAACAGAGATGGGAGGTACATGCAGCTCAATTAAAGCCCCAGTAAATTATACAGTACCTTGGGATGTGAGTGCAAGACAGCATCCTAGAGCCATGACAGAGCTGTGTGGTTTCAGTGAGACATTAAATCAGACAGCGTCTCCTCAACGCTAACCCTTCGTGTCCCCTCATGTCTTTGCAGCAACGTCCCCCTTGGATCCACTGCCACACTGACCTCCAGCTCCACTTGAACATCTGCTCACACTCCTCCCCCATGTCCCCCTTCCCTTCCCAACCCAACCCACCCCCAGATGGTCAAGCCAGGCCCTGACTTGGGCTACCACTAATCTGTTTATGGTGTGCTACAGGAGAGTAGGAGTGTTAATCCAAACCGCTGAAATAACACTGACCGCTCAGGCCACAGTGGAGGATCTTGGAGGGTGTAGAGGAATGAAGGATGTGCAGGACGGTGGAATCCAAAACTCAAATAACTGTTGTTTTATTCTAAAATCTTTTCGATAAATCACTGATTTTGCTGCGTATGAAAGAATATCAAAGAGCTACTCAACAGACTAAATCTAAAAGTACCATTTCACTTCTAGATTTCAAATTTCAGAATATACTGAAGTACAACAGAGCAAATGAAACAATAAATGACGCTCACCTGAATCGGAAACAACAGTCACAAATAGTTGAGAGAATTATCCACTCATTTCTGCCACACCCGACCCCCCAAAAAACACAAAACAATGCTACTGTGCCTCTGAGTGTCGGCCGTCAGCTGCTGGAGAAAGTCCCCTGCGACTGAGGTCTGATTAGTAAAAGACAAAGAGCACAGACCCAAAGCCAGTCGGCATGACACAATAATACCCGTCTACCCCCGGTAATCCGCTCTGAGCGCACAACCTCCCAGCTGATGGTGCTGATGCCGCTGCAGCAGGTGGGGCGCAAGATTGTTTATATGTCGGGGGAAGAGCCGAGGTTGAAGGGTGTAGATCTGATGAGACGCTGAGCTGAAGGAAAACCTGAGAGGAGGAACTACAACAACTTTGTTTGGGATCTAATTTGTTGCCAACATTGCCCCATCAACGCCTCCCCACATATCAGGAAGCTCTGAGCCCCCCAACCGCCACCATTTCCAGCAACCAGGTGAAAAAACAGCTGGAGAGACCGTGGCTGCAGATCTGGTATCAACCCACAGAGTCCTGAAAGTCTGTGTGGACCAGCTATGTCGGTTTCTACAGCACCTACTCAACCTTAGTTCGATGCAGAAGCTCCAAAAAAGTTTCATCCATCCTTAATGATTATCGACCAGTAGACTAACATATGAAAGTCTTGAAGAGACCTCAGGTGACCACCTCCATAGACCTGCAGCAACCTACCGCACCAGGGTTGGTGTTTAGGACGCCGTCATCTACCTGCTTCAGCGGGAACAGGAAGTCATTACCAGTAGCATTACCTCATCTGAACCTCCCTACCTCGTAAATACTCGTGTCTTTCAAACTCTAAATTCATGGTCTCCGAGACAAAGCCAAGATATCTGTGATGATGACATCGTATTTTCTCAGAAAGCTGCCTCCAGAAGATGGTACATGATTATTTTTTCCTAAGGGAGAGATAAATCTGTGGCAACTGGACTTAGAGACTTTATAGACAGTATTATTACAGGGCGGCGTGTGTGCCTACTAATAATCTAAAAATCGGTAAAGACGTGGATCATTGGTGGGCCTGAATGACGCCTGGTTGCTCAAACAAGCCACTTGCAACAGCGCCTACCTGTCAATCAAAGCATCCATGCTGTTATTTCTGCATAACTTTAAGCCTTAATATAATTTGAACAGGCGTGTTCTATAAAAATTCACCCTCAGTACAGTTGTCATCAACGGGGAAATTAGTTTTAGAGAGCAAAACTGTACCAGGCTGTAAACATGTTTATTGGACATTTGAACATGGGGACTTATGGAGACTGACTCGTTCTGGAGCCAGCCTCGAGTGGGCGTTTGAGGAACTGCAGTTTTTAGGCACTTCTGCGTTGGCTTCACTTCACAGCCATGGATCAGAAGCTTGTGATCTTCTCACTAAACTTCAACAGTAACCTCAAACAGTGACTTTAATGTGCACCAGACAAGATGAAATATTAGTTCCTGAGTTCCTCGAGACAATGACTGACCTTCACTTCACTTTGTCATTTCTAACATGCAAATGCCAATTATAGATTGAACTACAACTCCTTTTTCCTCTCTCTCTCACCACACCTTTCCAAACTGACTCTCCCTTGCCTCACCTGGAGCTTTGATGTGGGATAGCAGGTGGGCCCTGTGACCTCTGCTTGGAATGTGATGCTGGGAACCAGGAGGCCTACAGGGGGGCTAAATGAGCCATTGTTGCAGCCCGATGCTGCTCTCAGCTGCCTGCAGGTACCACAGCAAAGGGCTGCAAAGCTGTGATCAAAGCTCTGGTTGGCTTCCTGAAGTGCTTTACTGTCCCTCAGGCAGCAGACGTTTAAATACCTGGTTTGAGATGAGAAATAGCCTCACACTATGACGGCTGATTGTCTCATAAATTCAGCCTGTTTAATTCATCCAAAATAATGAAACCTATGTGACGGGATGACATCATCACAGCAGGAAAAGTAATGCAGGTGTGAGGAATTGCTCCGGTTTAATTGCAGTGCTCTAAAGTCTGCTTGTATTTCCTGACTTGAGGTCACGGCATCAGCGCGAGCTGGCAGTGCCGCAAGCCCACACACGAAAAAGCCCCGTCTGGTGGTGAAATTAAATCATACTTGTGCTTTAGGAGTCGTCGCTTTACGCTCAGATATTTGGATCGGCGCCTGGACCGCCAAACTGTCTGAGCGCCGGGAGGGTGGAAACGAGCAAGCAGAGGGGGAATCCCATCAGATATCACAGTTTCCATTATAAACGAACGCACACATTATATACACATTGTGCTGATGTTAAATAATGAGCTTCTTGTCTACACTGTAGTCAGTCTGTGCAGCATCTAAAGCCTAACATGGTAACGTACCAACACACAGACCTCAAATACAAATAGTTTGGACAGACAACACGGGGAAAAAAACTCAA
Organism: Larimichthys crocea; assembly: GCF_000972845.2. Classification (NCBI taxonomy): domain Eukaryota; kingdom Metazoa; phylum Chordata; class Actinopteri; family Sciaenidae; genus Larimichthys; species Larimichthys crocea. Next base: position 13,286,656 of record NC_040027.1, on the reverse strand, counting down.
ACCCACATCACTAACAACTCAAACCTCAAAGCTTCCCTTTGGTGACAAACTCTCCAAAAGAGCTATAACATTTCTAATTTTTATCCAACGCTGACTAAGAATTATTTTGGATAATATCTGCAACCACACACACACAGGACATTTCCTGATACCGAAATCCGCCTGAAGATCGACCAAAAGCTGCAGAAGACGAGCTTAGTGTATGACCGATGCCTGTTTTCTCAGCTGCTTCATATTACCACTACAAAGTCCAACAGCAGGCTGCGGTGACTTTGAAATACTTTCCATTTTGAAACCTCCAGAGTGGTACATATTGTAGGGCGGGCGCGATGCCAACAGGAGGATCTCTAACTCTGACGAGAGAGAGTGAGAGCGGGGGTGGAGGATGTGTTAAAATGTCTGACATGCTCGGAAACAAGTCCTTTGTAGAGATTTAACACCACGTGGGACGTTGGTAAGAGTGTGCGGTGTGTTTTATAGCACAGTAATGAGCGTCATAACACATTTATGTGACAGCGACATTAAATTTGGTCGCGTTTTCGGGGCATAGGACGAGACTTTGCATATAAAATATAAAGGTTTGGGGGACAGAGGGAAATCTGGAGAAAACACTCGACTGGTGCACGAGTCACTGCATATTTAAAGCTGTATTAATCATTTTCTTTATATTTATTATAGTAATAAATCAAGTTACTATGTGCAATTTAAAAAGGGGCCGTTCATAGTGACAAACCTACAATTAATCAGCATCGACTCCTGCAGCGCTAAAGACCGTTTTAGTGTCTTACAGCTCATTGTTTTGGTTTTACGGCCTGCAGCTTAAACGTTTCGGTTCACCCTCGCTGCATTCAAAAACTCTTATCATCACGGGAGCTGTGTTTAGTGAAAGAGCTCTGATAAACTCATCAATGTTACCTGCCCCTAAGTTATCAACTAGCTAATGAATAACAGTGTTTATGAGTTAATGACTCAGATATATTTCACAGGAATTAGTGGAAAACACAACAGGAGATGTGAACACTTTACTCCAAATAATGTTGATGTTGCTCTGTGACTACCGGACGTGTAAATCGGCACATTACCCACAGGGTATAATATATGAGTGCTGTGTTTAAGGCTTGTTTTACTGCCCTCAATGATTAGAAATACAATTATAGCTGCTTTAACATAAAGAAATTATCACCAGAACAAAGACAGTCATTCAGTTTAGTTTATAAACTATTCATAAAAAGGCAAAAAGTTTGCAAAGTACTCTAGTAAAGTACTTTTACTGTAACACTTTTGCTCCCAGAGGCGTTTACACCAACAATTAAATCTGCTCGATTAATCAGTGAATTATTTAAAGGTGTTGCCTCAACAACAGTCCAAAAGCCAAACAGGTTGCGTTCGCAATGATGTAAAAAGCAACAAATCATCACAACTGAACAGCTGGAATAAGCAAATGTTGAAAAATCATCATCGATAGCGATAAATCGATTAAAGAAAAGCAAGTAATCACAGCAGGGCGTTGCTAAAGAGCTGCAGCATTCGGGATCGGCCTCTCCACATTCGGGGAAATAAATTTACTTCTTTCTTGCAGTTACGCGGTTAATCAAAAGTCACAGTTTGAACAGCTTGAACAGGAAAAGCGGAAAAGTTTCCGCTGTAGTTCACACTTTATTGTGATCAAATCTTGATTTATACTTTCTAACCAGACAGAAAACAATGATGTAATCATCTGACTGTGAGCGGATCTGCGTACACACTTTACTTCTGGTTAAACTCACGCTCGCCGAGCGATATAAACATATAAATAAAATAATATAACGCAAAACACGGACGCCAAGCACATCACGACACAAACTGTGAATGAGGGCAACTCTCTGCAAACAGAGGCAGCGGTCATTTCATTTTTCTGCCCTTTACGTGCACACTCAGCGGGGTGAGCAGAGGTCAGGGCGCTGCATTCAGCAACCTTTTACCTCCTGACCTCCAGACACCTCATTATGAGGTCTGCAAACAGAGCGGGAGGTCAGCTCACGTCAGTAAACACTGAAGTAAATCACCGGCTCATTGGCACTCATTCACTCCACTTGTGCTCTCTATAACAATCAAGCTGCAACCTCTGTGGCTGTGAAGTGAAGCCAAAAACTGCAGTTCCTCAAACGTCCACTTGAGGCTGGCTACAGAACTTCACAGCAGAAATAAACATGTTTTTTTATTTTGAATACATCGATATTTTTTCAGAGTTCAGGATTAAAACTTTAAGCATCAATTTTTAAATTTACTTTTTCAAATAATTAAAACTTTTGGCACTGATTTGACTCCATAACAACTGTCAGTGATCACAACACATGACGCTGGGTTTAAAATGCATTAAAAAAGCAATTTAACTTTAAATTTTATCAATAATAACTGTTGATACTACAAAGTACAAACTGAAAAATGTACTAGAAACTTCCTGGCATTAATAACGACCAGAAAAAGCCGTCTATTAACGTAGATATCACAAAAACCTGTCTATCCTCTTGAGTACACTTAAAATTCCTTCAACCCTTAAATCAGCACGGAGCTTATTTTACAGCTCTGCCCTCCTGATTCGCTGTAGAGGCCTCTGGGGGGCTGCAGCACACCCTCTCGTATCACATCATTTAACGGTCTTTGAGGTCACAGCTGACTCCTATTGGGCTGTAATGGCTCTCCCGCTGAGCTTGGCTCAGGTCCCTGCTTTCTCTAGACCTTTGAAGTACTCACACACTCTTTACACGCTGCCTCAGCACAGGAGGAGGAAGGAGGTGTGTCTGGGGTTGGTCCCGCTCTGGGTTTCCGTAGCCTCCAGGTACACCTGGCCTATTAGTCTCACAAATGAAAATGCGTGGCCTCTGACCTCTTGCTTTTGTCCCGTCTCGCAGGCACCTCGAGAAAGGCGGGAACTCGCCAGAAGAGTTCCTGGCATGACTGGAAGTAAGAGCAGTGTTAACCACGAGGTGGAGGATAATGAAAAACCTTGAAGTCAGAACAAGGGAAAAGGTAATGTGAGCAGCGTCTGCGTGGTCAGGTCTGTCAACGTGAGCTCGAGTCCTTACGGGAATATGGCAGCGTTTAAAAAGGTGAGACAAAAGTGTTTTCTCCTTGGCCAGACGGGACGAGTGGCTCAGGAGTGAATTTACCTTTCCGTGACTACAAAGCCAAGAAAAACAAGAGAAGAACAGCAAAGGAGATTAATCTTGCATCAGACCGTTTCTCTGCCAAAGCAACACGCTTCAGTGAGCTTTTTGTTCCTGCACGTCACTCATATAATAAAGTATCATCGTGCTGGCTCCATGCTGTAAAGACATTATGTCATCTCAAAATAATACCGTGTGCATGACACACAGCAGAAGAGATTTAATTTCATGCCTCTCATCATATGAATTCAAGCACATTTAAATACTTGTAAAAACAAGCTAATTTACTGGAACAGCGAGCAGACGTTTTCTGAGCATTTGTTAGTCCGAAGCTACACGGATCACAAGGGTCGACCTGCACACACTTTGCAACGTGCTGCTGGATTAATTACTGTTAAACGAATCAATCAACAGGCCGTTTTCACAGCAGATGTTTTGACTTATCGTAGCAGGAAAAGAACAGGTGTCACTAATAACGACGATCACTCTGTTAAATTCAACTGTCCAAAGTTTCATTTATATTTTATTTCAAAGACTAACCTATACGCAAACTCGAAGATTAAGTTCTCTTAAACAAACAGGAGGAGGAGGAAGCTTACTCTTATTTATTCCTACCCCTTCTCCTCTACTCCTCATTCATAGATTAGATATCACGTATCACAAGCGATAAACTCTGTGGCTGAGAAGTGAAGCCAACAAAGAAGTGCCTAAAAACTGCAGTTCCTCAAACGTCCACTTGAGGCTGGTTGCAGAATGAGTCAGTCTCCATAAGCCCCCATGTTAAAATGTCCAACTTCACAGCAGAAATAAACATGTTCACAGCCTGGTACAAAAAACAGTTTTGGTCTCTACAGCTAATTTCTTCATTCATGACAACTGTACTGAGGGTGAATTTATATACAACTCACCTGTTCAAATTATATTAAGGCAAATTATATTAATGAAAGTGACCATGCTGGTAATTATACATAACTTTATTATGTATAATTACCAGCGTGGTCACTTTGATTGACAGGTAGGTGCTATATCTTCTTAAAATCTGCCATATTTGTGCTTTGTGTGAGTTCAATCTATACTTTCGCCAACATATTTAAATATATAAAATCTTTATGGTTGTACAAACTTCAAAATTAAGCTTTTTTCTCTCATCTTAACCACCATTACAAACATTATTTCTGAATTTATTCGTTATTTAATGTTATGACAAGGTAAAAGTGAGGCAGCATGAACAACAGATCTTTTATTTTATTATTTATGTGTAGGGATAAGTACTGGCTAAATGATTCAAGGTTCTAGTATTGGTAAGCTCTGACATTAGCAGTTCTTTTAGCTGTACTTTTTAGTTGTTTTGGTGTGATTTATTGCGACCCTGCAGCCTCTTCTCTGCTCTGTGTCGACGCTGAGCACAAACACATCACACATGGCTACACCCACCGCATTGTGTTTGCCATCGTCAACCTCATAAACAAACCCCAGCTCTCAACAACAGACGCACGCTCTGCGTTTTTGTGCCGCTGCTCATTCATCAACATGTTATTCAGTGTGTGGCAGCCTGAGGGGTCAGAGGGGTTAAAGTCTTTATGGCACTCCAGTCTCAGGTCGCAAACAGAGCTGCAGAGGGGTTACGGAAACAGTCAGCCGAGTGTTAACATACATGCGGAGGCGTGCAGGTGTATGTGCACGGCAGAAAGCCTCACACAGTTGGACAATGGCTCTGTGACCTGGCTCAAGGTACGCGAGAATATGCAGACTGTTATATAAGTGTCTGAGCAGCTGAATCGCAGAAGGTTTTCTCCACACAGTTTCCTGTGTAAACACTGGGCTGTGTGAGCCTCAGACTCTGGTTTCACCAGTTTACTGGCATCACTCACCGCTCACATGGAGCACAATAAGCAGAACAGACGGACTGTGAAGGGGGGAGAAACAAAAACGAGGGGAAAAAGGAAACCCAGAACTCAGACACGGGGGAAGGTGTGGTTTGGAAAGAGACAACGAGGGCAGATTTTGCGTCGGGCGATTGCAATGGAAACCTCTCTTTAACTGACAAGTATGGTCAGGCTGAGGTCAGATTCATAGGCGGGTGACCTGTGTGTGTCTGTGGGAAAGTCATTAGGAAGGAGTGGCATTAGGCTGAGCTGGCAACGCCCGAACCTTGGCCATCCCTCACACATCTCTGCCTGATGGGATTCAGCTCGCAGAGAGAGAATAAACTGAAAGCATAGCTGGTTCAACACAAACCAAAAGCTGGCAGGAAGGATAGATATGCAGGGAGCTAACCCAGCAGCCCTTTCAGTGGAAACAATGGAGAGGATCAAGCCATACCAGTTCCTGGTGGTTTCACCACCACACCCAAACAGCCCCCAAAAACACAAACTGTCCACGAGATGTTTGAGTTGGCGTCGCAGGACGCAGGGAGAAAATAAACCACCGAAAGAAAATTTAATCCAATCCGTCAATGATGAGAAGCCATAACATTATGAGCACCTGCCTAATATCGTGTAGGCCGCCCAAAACAGCCCTGACCTGTCGAGGTGTGGACTCCACTAGAGCTCTTAAGGTGTTGCAAGCAGGGATGTCCACGGACTCCGTCGGACCATCGGACTTGTTTGTCCATCCCACACATGCTCGATTGGATTGAAGTCAACTCGTTGTTGAGTACTTTAAACCATTGCTGAACCATTTCATGGCAGAGTGCATTATCCTGGCTGTCACAGGATACTGTTTCCATGAAAGGGTGGTCTGCAGCAACGCTTAGATAGGTGGTATGTGTCAAAGTAGCATCCACATGACGCTACTGAACACATCTCTGTGTTTTTAGTACTTCCATCCTTTTTGTCTCATACAGAATACTTTATGATACATCGGGTGACCCCTTCACGAAAAAACACGGCTCTCTTATTTACACTCGAGAGCAGCTGTTAGCACTAAGCATTGTCAGCATACTCTCTGCGGAAAGAGCAGAGACCCATGCCAAAGTGAGGAGAAGAAGCCTGGGACGCAGAGCTGGATCTAAAGAGGGTACAAACCATGAGTACCGTCTGTTATCATGGAGAACGTAAGATCTCTCCGCAGTAAGATGGAGGAGTAAACGGCGCTATCCAGGCTAACAGAGGGAGAGTGTAGCATCACATCCAAGGATCTTGGAGCTACAAAGGACATATGGCACTAAAGGATCTGCTAAATAACTCTCAGGGCTTTACAAGAAATCAATGAGATCTTAAAATTAACTCCATAAACATCTCCAAAACTTCGAGAAACATCCGTGGACAACAGGCCGGACTCAGGACCGAGTTGCTGCAGGAAGGATTATAAGTCTATCTTATCTTAAACCCAAGGTTTCCCAGCAGAACAAACCCAAAGCATCACCCTCCCTCCGCCGGCTTCTTCCCATAATGCATCCTGGTGCTCAAATCCTGACGCTTGCCCCATTTTTCCTTCTTGTAACATCAACTTTGAGGACAAAATGTTCACTCGCAGCGTAATAAATCCCACCTGCTTACAGGCGGCGCGATAACGAAACAATCAAGTGTTATTCACTTCATGTTCTGGCTCATCGTGGCGACTCGAACAAACCAGGAACTCTGCCAGAACCAGTGTGACCACCCGTCCTGCTGGAGTGTACCACATGTACCTTTCTATTGTTAGCCTCTGTGAGTCAGCAGAACACTCGAATACAACTACACAAACGCACACTGTTGGGAGATGATTCTGCTAAAGTGGTGACCTGCTGCGTGAACGCCAGCGTGTGTGAACCGAAACAGAGAGGGGTGTGTGTGTGTGTGTTTGCAGCGTAGAAAGCATCAATAAGCTGGTGTGTATAAGCTGAGGACGCCATTGTGTGTGTCATTTTAAACCCGTCTCCATGGAAATGGGCACATATGCACGGAGACTTGTAGCGCCGAAGAGAGGGTGGGTTTCTTTCACAGCTCATCATACCTCAGCAGTGGAAAGAAAACTCAAGAATAGCCTCGCAGTGAACTGTGAGTCCTCTGCAGATGTGTGTCTGGAAAAATAACTCCCAAATGTCCAAAAACAACAACAACAAAAAAACAGTTATTTCAAAAATCTACAGACAGATTGCTTCCAGATGAGGCGCAGTTATAAATTCAATTGGTACTTACCTATTGATCATCAGCGGGAGTCAGCAGGAAGTCAGTGGAGGCATGAAAAAGAAAAAAAACAAACCCATTATTAGCTGATTGCTGCGGGATATCAGAGAAACATCTTGTTATAATTTCATACTGCCTTTTATTTTCAGCTCAGATGAATCTCGAGAGAGAGAGAAGCTGGAAAGTAGTGCTGTTGTTTTTCATTGCATTAGGAACTATTTTTTGCTTTACAGCCCCTCAGAGGAAATCTTATCTTCCACCGTATGTTTTGTGGGACTGTCCCGAACAGGAACCAAACATCTTCACCTCCTCGCTCTTATCGCTCTACACGCGTGTTCCCTGGAGTGTTTTTTCGCTTTGACACCGACTTTTTACAGATGCCAGACTCCCCGGCCTCTTGACGGAGCACGGCTCACGTGTCGGGCAGGCCTCGCTCTGAATGCGGCTCTGACCTGAGGGAGTTCGCAGGGAAAAAATAAAGACTCGGGTGAAGGTTGAGGAAAAAGAAAAAGCAGGCCTGGCACTTGAAGAGCTTTCTGTCCCCGGAGCACTCTCTTTTCTCATGTAAGTGCTTCATGAATGGCCCGGCCTGAGGACTGGATGCCAATAAGTATTGAAATCATGACAGTGGCTGGTTAAAATGCTGTGAGGGATGGACGCTGTCAAGCTGAAAGAGCAAATTTTCTTTGTGGCCATAAATATGTAGCTAAAGAGCAGCTATGCCCTCTAGATTTGGTATTTGGTCAGAGCTTTTTGTCTTCTCTCTAAAATCTCCCAGCTGTCATTCCTTCGACGCTGTTCCTGTCTTTTTTTTTGAGCAGCTACGTCTCTCTGCAGTCTTATGTCCTGACTCCATGCTCAGCCGTACCCACCACCACTAAATTGCAGTAGCAGCATTTTGGTAATGATGGGTCCTGTTGTTATGTCATGATGTTAAATTAGTGGGTGCAGCCAATGACATGGCATCCTCGACACACTCGGTTGGGCATGTGGTGACAGTTTTACGCAAGTTGGAACCCACGAGTATGTAGGCCAACCTTCTCCTTCTTTTCCTGACATGGAGGAAATCTCCAGTCTCATAAAGTCTTTATAAAGTCTCTCAAAGTGCACTGACCTGTAAGAGCGAGTACTTTACTGATCAGAAAGTCTGAATCGGTATCGCTATCGAGTAACGTGAATCCAGTCGAGGACAGAGTCGGTAACTATGATTGGATCCACACAGATGCCAATGCAGGTAGTAACCATAGACAGTATAAGATATAGCAACAACCTCTGTGTCTGTGTAGTGAACTCAAAAACTGCAGTTCCTCAAACGTCCACTTGAGGCTGGCTACAGAAGTGAGTCAGTCTCCATAAGTCCCCATGTTAAAATGTCAAACTTCACAGCAGAAAAAACAGTTTTGGTCTCTATGGTTAATTTCCCCATTCATGACAACTATACTGAGGGTGAATTATTATATAACTCACCTGTTCAAATTATATTAAGCAGCCAGCCTCAAGTGGACATTTCAGGAACTGCAGTTTTTGGTTGTAAGGTAGGACACGGCTTACAGCTTACAATAAAGCAACGATGCCTTGCGATCAGACTTTTGCACACCTGCCAAACTATTGAAATGCCAAGCTTTGCTCTCACTACGACCCCATGCGCGCACGCTTTAACATGTGGAGAAATCCAAGTCTCGTCGGAGCTGCTGTGCCTCGTTATACGTTAGCCGCCGTTTGGGGCACCTTCAGCCACCCAAATATATACCCGCCAGAAGCTATAGCATAAATAATTTAACAGACGACAGACGGAGGGATATACAGCAGCGTGCTCTGTTTAAAAAAAATAAACATTAGAGATTGATGTAAATGAAAATACCTACAGGTCAGTGTAAAAATCCACTTGAATGGCAAAAGCAAACACGCCGCTTACCAAAGCAAACATTAACAAGCAGGCAAACATAATTCAACAGCACTTTATAAAACCCACAAGTTGCTCACCTGACATCAGCAGAGGAAATGAAATACACTGCACATGCATACGCACATCAATCATCGGGGCCTGAGGGCCGAGGGCAAATTACTCTGAAGTCATTCACCGTGCTACAAAGAGTTTGTGCTGCAAGTACAAGTAAAAAGCTGTTACGTCTTTATTTATGAAAGTTTCTTCTCTACATGAAAGATGTGGATTGAACTTGTTTGGGTGTGGGCTCTCCACTCAGTTTGGGTGGCTATAAACACGAGACCACCGGCGTACAGCAGAAGCAGCGAAGGGAAAAGTTATCTTCATCTAGTCAAGCTGTTTCTAACAACGTCCCAGTTACACCAGATGGCTTTTCTCAAGACATTGCAGACCACAGGACGAGTCAGGCCGAGGCAACGAATCCCCGACATCAGGATGTGAACAAATTTCAACTTCACTTTCAACATATCCACTCACTCTGCAAATGTCAAGCTATACGATTACATTTTCCGAGCAACAACAGAGAAAAAAAACGAAACTGTGAAGCAGAGAGCGTGCGTGTAGTAAAGATAATAAATGACCCTGAGCGAGGCTGAGCTGTTATCACTGATTCTGGAGTCTCTCTCAGTGGAAACACACATTATATTTCCTGTAATTTTACACAGGTTGACCAAAAGCACACACACACACACACACACAAAAGAAAACAGGCTCATTTTCAGGAAGACTACAGTCATAATCATAACTACAGCAAGTTGGGCTCTTTCCCTTAAAGCACCTGTGGGAGCTGCAGCCAAGTAATAAAAACACACAAGCTCTTAAATCTGCTCTGCAACCCTCCAGAGGTCCTAACCCACAGAAAAAAAGCAAATAAGGGCTGAAAAATAAAACATCTGTTTGCTGCATGTTGTTGCTATCAGTGCTCCGGACCCTGGAGAGGTTTTTTTCTTCTTCTATTAAGTTCACTACTCCTCTGCTGAAAGAAGAGGAGGATCCCCCCTCTGCAGCTGAACAAACAGCTCATGCAGCATATAGAGGTTTGGGTTAGGGTGTGTCCGACAGACAGGAGGGTAAGCATACCAGCACCACTGATAACACATACACACATGCTTTCAGATTGTCATGATATAACACATTGTAATATTTGAATAGCTTTGGATAAATAACGTTTGGAGTTTTGATTTAAGGGTATGCAGCAAGCTCTGTGATCTCTCTAAACCGAGTCAGATTGATGATTAACCTGGATGATGATTTCAATCTAAAATAATAAAATAGCTTCGATTAGGCCGATGTGCTCTGTGGAAACATGCAGCCTGGTAGTTTACCACCTGATGTGGACATAAACAGGAGAGTTGTAAATCCACTTTCGACTCACAATCCACACAAATCCATTTAAAATATGAAACAGTTCACTGATGACTGTCTAAACATTGGAAAATGTGTCTCATTACAGTGTTTTTGATTTCGTGAGCTGCTTTCTGAGAAACACTTTTATAATCGGCCTGAAAAAAAAAAGATTTTTGGACATTTTCGTTGTTAAAGAACAGATCTACAATCAGATTTTCAAACCAGAGCTGCACAGATGAAACAACTATTTAATCAACGTGTCCTCACCTGTTGATGATGAGTTGATTGGATAGTAATAAAAATGTTAATTACTATCAACTTTATTACAAATGTGAAAGTGATCAGATGCTCAGAACAGGCAAACCTCCACAGTCAGCCTGAAACTGTGAGACTATCCAGGTGGATTCATGGACTAAACTCTGAAACTCTACCTGTTGTGTTCTAGCTTTGTTTATTTCATCGACCCAGCTTCTAAATCTGAGTCTGGCTCGCAATCTATGCTGCAAAATGGTGACATGAAGAAGTTTAATTTGGTTTATGTCAGATGGTTTGAGAGACACAGACAGTGAATGAGAGTGAGCGAGCACCGGCATCGATAAAGTCGGTTAATCAGAAAAATAAAAAGTTATTTCCGGATTGTTTCACAGCGGTTATGTTCGGCACAAACAGACACACCTCCAGGAGTCCTACATACCGTTGCACAACCCTGCGGCGATTCACCCGATCCTGCCTGAACGCAACCTATTTTCATTGGTGGTCGCTATGAGTTTAACAACGCTTCAGACATAAACAATAAAATAGCAATTAATCCCAATGAAAACTATATTTAGGAGATGAATCATTTGATTTGAACACACCAGAAAGAACAGGTACTGTTTATTTATCAGTCACTGAGGTGACATTGATTCATGGTTAATTAAAAGGTGAATGACATACAAATAGCCACCCTCGAGAAATGTGCGAAGGGCCACCTGCCAGTTTCGTGCTGTGGTAAATACCTTTCAAACGTATCGGTGGAGGGTGTGGAGCTATAAATGGTTGACTGCCATCAGACCTACAAATCATATCAGCTCCTGTTACCCAGCACCCAACACCCGGCTGCGATTACATGTTTCAGCTGTAAGGCATTTCCACGGAGCTGCTGAGGCAGCGACTTCGGCCTGTCAGTCCGGTCTGTCATACAGGGAAACCAAACCCCCCCCCTCCAGTACCACCTAACCCCACCCTACCCACAAACAACTGGGTATCCTCTTAACATGGCCCCTGGCATCCTGGTCGATCTGCCTGCCTAAATATCAGGAGTCACCCATGAGCCTCCCAAAGCAGTGAACCCTATCTGAGCAGCTGCATTGTACTTTATAGAGCGAGTGTGTCGAGTTTCCAGAGGTGGTTATTCCCATAGGGGTCGTGTTTCATTCGGAGTTAGATGTTCCTGTGCCCTTTTGTTTGCGGTTCAGACAAGTCGAGCTCCATATAATCAAATGTATGTCAGAGAGACACGTCTGCCTTCCCCAATGGGATGCAGCGTATTCACACGGGAGGCCGTGGACGCTTAAAGACAGGCGGCATCTGCAGCGGGAAGTCCTTTCACGTCCACTTACAGACTCCATCCTCTCTATGCCCCATTACCTTCAGATAAACACCATGATTGTAGTTTAAGTGGTGCTTTAAAGAGGCACTGACCAGACCAATCTGTGTCAGATAAAACAGTTTTAGTTGCATGTGTATTCATTTTGCAGCACGCTGGGGTGTGAGGTCAAATTACCGATCAGGTTACTGTCCCATCCGAGAACTGAGGTGGAGCTTCTGCTGCGTTCATTCACACAAAAACAATCTCTGTTTGTCGAGCACTTTTTAAGCTTCTTTTGAGGTTATAGTGATTTCTTGTTTAAATAAAGAAAATCTGCATGAAAATCTGCATAATGTGAGTGTGACTGGTTGTTTGTCTCTGTGTCAGCTGTGATGAACTGCAGACTTGAACCCAGCCTCTCGCCCAAGGTCAGCTGGGATCAGCTCCAGCCCCCCACGACCGTGATAAGGATAAGTGTTTATGGAAATGAATGGATGGATTTATCTGAGCCTGTTTACAATTTATATAATGTACAAGGTAACACTTAAAGCGTATTATTAGGTGCATCGAAATTGCGTGTCACTGATATAAAAAGTTTCTCTGGACCTCTGTGGCTGTCAAAAGCATCAAAAACTGCAGTTCCTCAAACGTCCACTTGAGGCTGGCTACAGAACGAGTCAGTCTCCATAAGTCCCCATGTTAAAATGTCCAACTTCACAGCAGAAATAAACATGTTTACAGCCTGGTACGAGAATAGTCCTGGAGCCCTGTGTGTTTGTCAGCAAACCATTTCTAATTTAAGCATCAGACAGACGTGTAGCTATGTTAGCATTCATATAAAGTTGTGTTTTCTTCTCACTGGAAAAATAGCTGGCTCTTTATAGCACCTAACACTCTCAGCTTGTTGGCGGTTTCGTGCTTGCCAGATAACATGCCGTGTCTGGAGATGTTTTTCTACAACCCAAACAATGAGATGAGATCATGTTAAGCTGACTCCATCGTAGTCGGAGCCAAATGAGGAGATTCGCACGTCTGTTACATATTTCCAGTTTGACTACTAAAGAAGAGACACTTGCCTTAACAAGCAAACTCATCACCATGGAGATGACTGTTGTTATCCGAGACTCATTCAGAGAAATTTTATTGGACAGGCCCAATAAAGAAGACAGATGTGTGTCTCTTTGTGTGTGTGTGTGTGTGTGCCCCGGGTATCCTCGCTGTGTGTAAGGAGGTAAGAAAAATGTAAGCGAGCGAGTCTTTCATAGTGATTCCTCTGCAGAGGTCAGCTGCTACGTGATCCTTCATGCACGGCGGAGGCAGGGGAGGATCTGCGGACGTGCACATCAAACGGTTGCCGTTGGGACTCGTGTTTATGTTTCATTTTTCTTTCATCTGCCGATCAGTTGCTCCCCCCCTCCGTCTCTCTATGATCTTTTTTTTTTTTTTTTTACCTTATATAGAGAACACTCTCGGGTCCACTCGGAGCACGCCTTCACATGAGCTCGGGCTTGCAGGACGCTCCCAGTTTCCCATAACACGGGCATTAAGATAAACTAGGCACAGGGGGCCGGTAAAAGGGGGAAGAGGGCATCTACAAAAGGCGAAAGAAGTGGTGGGATCAGCAGGGAGAGAGGAATTTCTTCATTACTTTCTCCAACTTCTTTAACCTCTGCTCTGCATTATCTCGTCTGACCTCTCTGACTTCTGCTCGGCGGCTTTGTGTACCGTTCACACATTAACGCTAACAGCCACTTAGGCCAGCGTGAATTTACATCCTTAAACCACACTGAGTTTTGTTGACAAACAGCCGATTCTCGTAAAAAAACACACACACACATACATACACACATGCTGTGTTATAATGAATTCCTCTGGCTCGGGATTTAGCGCCGACTGGGCAGAGCCTGCATCGCTCAGCAGAAGTCTAACCGCAGAGATCTGCAGAACGAGCCCAGCCAAAGGGCAAACCCCGACTGAGAGGAGGCCACAAGGCTGAGAGAAGCCATGTCACAACGACGAGCTGTTCCCACTTTCGACATCGTTCAGGATGTTTCGTCTCTGAGAGCGTTCGGAGACGGGCGGTTTTTATAAACAACACAGGCCGCAGAGAATGGACGGTCTTTCTCTGAGGCAGATGAGCAAAGTTTTAAGCTCCAAGTGGGTTGTGGTTCAGGTTGAACCGTGTTGATGCAAAGCTTTTTTTTTTTCTCCCCACAGATGGTTTGGGTTTTATCCGCGCTGGTCCATGTCCGGCCAGGGGAACTCAGATCTGACCTCTCCCCATTGATCTCTTTGATCACAGACTCTTCCAGTTGTTACTGGAACAGAGACAACGCCGGGACAGTGCTGAGGCTGGGAACCGACGCCGGCTCTGTGTCATGTTGCATCATGAACATTCAAAATAAACCCAAGCTGCCCACTCACCCCAATGAATCAACACTGTATCTATGTCTGTCGATGTCCAATAAAAGTCGATGGTTTAACTTCCTCTGACTGTGTGGGAAAGCTTTGTTTTCACAACACAGATGTGAGTCTTGCAGGTAACACACGAAATGTTTCCATCCAACACTGAACAATCACAGGTTAGAGCCGTTTAAGGCCCGGTGACAACCGCATTGGAATATAATTGTTAAAGGTCTGAAACGAGCAGAGTGCTTCCCTCACTGACAGTACAAGCTGCTTCGTGGTCTAAGTACTCTTTTGTTTGCTTGATGAAAGAGCCACACGAAGTGGTGAACAAGGTCCATTAAAACTGGTACTTGTGGTCTGACTCCATAATGGGAGGAAATTTAATATGCTCACCTGCGGGCAGCCGTATATGCTGCAATACGCTATGTTTTCATATGGTATGTATATAATTCATGCAGTGAGATGTTAGGAATGGAGATCAGTACAGTTGTCATTAGTTATAGAGACCAAAACAGTTTTTGTACCAGGCTGTAAACATGTTTATTTCTGCTGTGAAGTTGGACATTTGAACATGGGGACTTATGGAGACTGACTCGTTCTGTAGCCAGCCTCAAGTGGACGTTTGAGGAACTGCAGTTTTTGGCACTTCTTTGTTGGCTTCACTTCTCAGCCACGGAGTTTGTCGCTTGTGATACGTGATATCTAATCTATGAATGAGGAGAAGAGGAGAAGGGGTAGGAATAAAAAAGAGTAAACTTCCTCCTCCTCCTGTTTGTTTAAGAGAACTTAATCTTCGAGTTTGCGTATAGGTTTGTCTTTGAAATAAAATATAAATGAAACTTTGGACAGTTGAATTAGTGACACCAGTTCTTTTCCTGCTACGATAAGTCAAAACATCTGCTGTGAAAACGGCCTGTTGATTGATTCGTTTAACAGTAATTAATCCAGCAGCATGTTGCCTCCTTCACTGTGCAGGTCGACCCTTGTGATCCGTGTAGCTTCGGACTAACAAATACTCAGAAAACGTCTGCTCGCTGTTCCAGTAAATTAGCTTAGTTAGGAATGGAGATCAGTACAGTTGTCATTAGCTATAGAGACCAAAACAGTTTTTGTACCAGGCTGTAAACATGTTTATTTCTGCTGTGAAGTTGGACATTTGAACATGGGGACTTATGGAGACTGACTCGTTCTGTAGCCAGCGTCAAGTGGACGTTTGAGGAACTGCAGTTTGTGTTTGTCTTTCCTGCGTTTTTTTGCCACAGCACTAGATTTCATCCGAATCCGGCCTTGACATGTTTGTCTGGGTGTATCTGTGTGTTGAAGACTGAGCATCTGAAAGAAGACTCTGATAGAGACATCATTGGTGGTGTCAGACCTTGAAGTATTGCTATGATGTTACATTAAAATATTATTTAGTAAGTGTTCACAGAGAGGAGTTCAAATATGCCAACAAATGCTGACATGCAGGACGGATCAGACTACGGCGAGGCACTGAAGTCGACACTGAGAGCAAATCATCGCCCAAATTACACCAAATTTAATGGAAACCCTCTTTTTCCACATTACAGGTGTTGACCCCTGCTGATTTAACACATCTCACCTGATAAAAATCATATCTGGCAGCCTCTGAACATTTGATTGTTCTAATGTGAACTTCACACGCACCTCTGAATCAGCCTCAGGCTAAAAGTAAAGTCTTTAAGCGCTGCCCCTCGCTCTGCCTCGAGGTTGTAAAGGATTACGAGAATTCTTCAACGCTATGAGGTTACTAAAGAAACGCATTAGGGTTATGTTCATCAATTAGGGGGATATTTTCTGAACGAGCTCGTGTTGGCCTTTCCCTCTCTCTCTGTGCTCAGCTCTCACGTTTCAAACATACGTATAACTTCCCAGAAAATACCTCAAAAGTGGACACGCTCTGCCAAGAGACCATGAAGTCATCGCTGGGCCCTGCCCCTGCCTGACACGCTCGGATTATGTAACCAAAAGCCTGAGTGAAAACTCACATGACATCAGCCCGGATGTGCAGCTTTAAATATCCGAAAGGATACTCAGCTCTTCTTTTGATCTGACTGTTAAATGTCAGCAGGTTATCAAACGCGAGCTGACAGTTCGTTATCAGTTGATTGATCGCCCCCGAGCTGAGTAACGGCCTCGGATTTCCCGTTTTCCCGACAGAAAACACCAAAAAAAGAGTGCTTGGTTGGTTATTTTAACAAGACCACACTGATTATACTTAAAACCAGCAAACCCAAGATGAGACCAGAGCTCTCTGACATGCACTTCTTGAGCTGTAGACTCACACAAGTTCAAATAAAACACACTGTGAAGAGGTAATCACTCTCTCGGGGGGTGCAGGGGCACATACAATATCACCTCCACGTGCTGCTATTGGCCCGAAGTGCGTGGTCTGTTAGCCAATGGCGTCGCCGTGCATTGTTTCCATGTGTGTGTGTGTGTGTGTGTGTGTGTGTGTGTTCAGAGCTGTGGGGTGTGTTGGGGAGCAGGGTGGAGGACGAGGTGGGGTAGAGGGGGGGGAAAGGCTCTGCTTAAAAACAGAGTCGACCTCAATACTGAAGCCAACCAGGCAAGATGATTTCATTGTCTTCTCCTCGCATTGTTCTTCCACCATTTGGGTGGTGTAATTAGTTAAGTAAACAGCCTCCACAGCAGCACTCTCGCTGCTGAAGCTGACTCCCGTGTGTCCGTCTGTTTGCACAAGAGGGACAAACATAAAATCTAAAACACTTTCCCCTCTAGTAAAGATGTTTTCTCTCTGTAGGAGCATTTACTGTACCTACACACTCATTATCCGCCTCTCTCTCAGCACAAATACCGGCCCAGTATAAATACAACCGGGGCAGCTCTTAGCTCAACTTGCCTGGCAACATACCTCAAAAGCTTTAAGAGTCCGGATCCATCACGTGAAATCCTGACCGGAGTTTCCTTCCTTCCTTTCCTGTCCTCTCCATGAAATCTCCTGCAACTTGTCTGAAAGAGCAACCTTATAGACTAAACTAAAGGCAGGTTGTCTAAAGTAGCAGCTCGTGCAATCTGGGTACAATTACACCCACCTTAATTTCAAAATGAGTGTTTTTTAACGGACAGCTGTAATTTTGACTGACCTTCCAGCTCGATATGATTGCTAACGTCTGCCGGGGATGCTATTGAGTGTTTATCCACTGTAAAAATCAGAGCGTTTAAACTCGTATGGACGGATCACGTTACAGTTTCTGTCCTAGTTTTTCTCCGCAATGTGCTCCACCACGCCCTTCTATTCAAATCGGACTCTCTGGAAGTTATTTGTCACCAACTTGATGTAATATATATACGGACTTCTCAATCCATACATGAAATATGACACACATTAAGCTTAAAACTGTGATGACTGGCAGCCATGCAAACTCTGGTTCTGGAAGACATACAGGCACGTCTACATTTGCCTGATGACTACCAAATGCAAGACATGGAGACTATTAAACAATCAGATGATCGACAGAAACATTGGCAAACATTTTGATAAACTATTAAAGTAAAAATGCCAACGATTCCCCAACTATCAGCTTTTCTCTCTTTTATAGGATTGTGAACAAAACGAGGCATCTGAAGCAGTGATGTGTCGGTCGTGAACGAGCCGGTTTAAGTGAACGATGGGAGCTGGCTCCAGTACGCAAAACCATTGAATGATAGTAGAAAAAGAAGCAGCATTTCTATGCTTTTCATAGTTTTTATAGGTGTTTCTATCTGCGTTGTGTAGCAGAGTGTTTCTACAAGCATGTTAGTGCATTCATTGGTGGGTTTCAAAGAGTTACAAGGGTCTGTAAATGCAATTTTTACTTTTGAATACATAAAAAGGATGTATTGAATAATTTAAACGCCTCTTCTTGGTGAGCTGAGTCGAATGATCTGACTCCCTAAAAAGAACCAAACGTCCCATCACTAATCTGAAGGCGTTACCGTGGACTTTGGCTAACCTTGATGGACGTTCGCAAAATGTTTCATAGTCCAAAATAATCATTGGTCACAACCCACACCTCCATTTATCCTGCAGATGCATGTAACATCTTGCAAATTCCTGCAAATGTTGATACACTTTCTCTTAAACTTTGCTTCATTGAGAACATTGTCATATATTTGCATGTATACTCGTATGTATTGTGACCTAAAACACTTTTATTTTTGGACACAACATGGTTTTGTTTGGAGCCAAGAGACTTCAAAGTCTACCTTGGACTGTGGGAAACTTTGATGGACATTCCCAAAATGTTTCATAGTCCAAACTCCAGAAAAACAGTCTTTAGTCGAAGCCCTGATTGAGTCCACACCTTTATTTATTCAGCAGATGCATGTGACATCTTGGAAACACTTCAAACTCCTGTGAACTCTGACACACTCTCTCATATAACTTCAGTTTAATATCTTCATTAAGAACATTGTCATATGTTTGCACGTATTCTCTTGTAAAATCTTTTGGCTTTTGGCCACAACATGCGGCCAAATGACTTCAAAGTCTACCTTGGACTCTGGGAAACCTTGATGGACATTAACAAGATGTTTTATAGTCCAAACTCTGGAAAATTATCTTCAGTTGAAGCCCTGATTGAGCCCACACCTTCATTTATCCTGCAAACATCGATAGACTCTCTCATATCTACAGTTTAACATCCAAACTGTCATTAAGAGCATTTTCATTCATAGAAAAATGTTTTCTTTTTGTTCTTTTCTTTTTTTGCCACAACACTGTTCTGTTTCGAGGCAGAGTGACTTCAAATTTTCCATTCAATCTGTAGCTCCAGTCTCGGTTTAAAGGCAGCTACAGTGTGCCGCTGCAGACTCTGGGGGAAAGGGTGATTTAAGAAAGGATCTACCAAACCCAAAGGAGGATTAGGTTTCTTTCAGAAGTAGAAATGTGTATATGGTGTGAGTGTGTGGGGGTAGGGGGGGTTAAAAGATGTCCTTTCTCCACATGTGAAAGACCCCAGACTCAGCAGCCGCCACTCAGTTATGCGTGACCACCAACCCCTCCCATTAAATGAGCTTTTTAATCTTGTGAAAAGACTCATCGAGTTTGTTTGTGCGCTTGGCTCTATATCTACAAGCTGATTTTAACTGTAAATGAAACTCCTCCGCTTCCGAAGAATCAAAAAGGTTTGTCAGACGTTCATTAATCTGCTTCCTGATGTCTCAGATCTTCACACTCTGCGAGCACGCAAACACCAAGAATGACTGTGCAAACGGTAAATATTTGATAGCTGGCGAACTCCTCCGTCTTTCTCCTTGACTGTTCTACGTTAGCCTTCTTGTGTGGTCAGGACGGCTGCTCAAGAGAGCTGCAGGAATGCGAGCAGAGAGGAAAGCCAACAATGCTTTTAGAGCCACCAAAATCTTGTACACAAGCCACTCGGGTAGTTCCTGTAGTTCTGGAATAATCCCTTTAGAAGAGGAGGCACAACGAGATAAAGGGTTTTAATTGCCACAGGTACAGAGAGCGAAAAGTTAAACCGCACTCAAGAAAAAAAGAGCACAAAGCTGATATCTTTTTTCCACTTTTCTGACTAAGTGGTAGAGACAATCCCATGTCTAGCAAATGACTGGCTTACACAGTGAAGGAATGATCCTGGGAAGTGACTGTGATTAGTCCGGCTCCACTGAGCATGATATCACAGCAGGGTGAACCTGGCTCACGAAAGAAGATCAAGTGAGAGAGAGGAGAGAGAGGGAACATGCATGGTAATTTGGTCTCCACAGTCTGACAGTGATTTCTAAGATGGTAATCACATCAACTTTGTAGCCGAGGCGGAGTGACATCACTGCGAGCTTGCAAAGTTTATCCCACCCTGGCAGGCCCCAGTGGAAATCCAATAGTAAGGAACGAGCCTGCGAGTCCAAAAAGCTTCGCTGCAGCTCTGCAGAGCCTCTAATCACGAGCAAGAGGATTGTGAGATATCAAGTAAGACGTTGAAGGCGCTGAACAGCAGCCTGCTTACTGCTAATGGATCGTAACATCAGTGCTGACGACATCCGGGTTATTAAGCTACTCATACAGTAAGTCAGGTTTGACGTTCATACACTAATCTAATTAATCTAAGCACACAGGCAGCAAACTCGCCTCAGCTTAACTTGTCTGTATCGACAAATAATATGAAGCGACAGTGCTGTACGTGTTAAATAATAAGTCGACTTCGATTCTGCGGCTTCAAATAAAAGTTTCCAGCTTTGAGCGGATTTCTTTGAATCCATTTTGAATCCAAGAAAATGTTGGATTAATGGCTCGTACTGCAGCTTTTAGGATGTTATGTGTAATTATGTGAAGAAATAAAGAAGTCAGTCTCCATAAGTCCCCATGTTCAAATGTCCAACTTCACAGCAGAAATAAACACATTTACAGCCCGTTCATGACAACTGTACTGAGGGTGAATTTATATAGAACTCACCTGTTCAAATTATATTAAGACTTAATGCTGTCTGTTTTGTTTGTGTTGTACCTGTTCTTGTTTTTAGTCTAAGATTCTACCTGTCATAGTCAGGACTCAAGGGGTCCTTTCCGGTTTAAATAAATGTTAAATTGTAAACATTTATGTTTAATATTAAAAGAATAGCTCAACATTTTGGCAAAGACACACAGAGTTAGACAAGAAAATGGAAACCACTCTAGTGTATTTGGACTAAAAATAGAGCTCGAGCCTGGAGAGTTAGTTAAGTTTAGCACAAAGACCTGAAACAGCCAGTCTGACTCTGTCCAGAGCTAAACTAAACTAAATCCACCTAGCAGCACCCTCTCAAACTCATTAATTAACACATTATATCAAATTTGTATGAAAAACAAAGTGTAAAAATAAAATATTGTGGATTCATAGGAGATTACTATAAACTCCAGTAGGTTATAAGTGAGTTTTACAGGTGATAGTCTTAGGTTGATGTTTTCCTTCAAAGCTAAACTTTCTACTATTGCACGTAGCTTTGTATGAACTGTACAGACATGAGAGAGGTGACATCATCTCATCTAATTATGCAAATCAAGCTTATTTCCCAGAATATGCTGGATTGTCCCTTTAAGTCTAAGATCTTGTATTTGAACTTGAACACAGACCTGTTTCTGAGCGCAAGATATCTGCATAAAAACATATGTGATTAAAAGGGCGGCTTGGGTCAGCGACATCAGCCCTCGGCGCACCAGATGTCACCAGCGCCTGCGTGGGAGGAGCTCGCGTTTGAGGCCGAATATTAATGAGATGAAAGAGGGCTTTTCCACATGCTTTGTCTTTGTCCCAATGAGGCTCGCCAGCAGTGACACCCAACTTCACACACACACACGGGATCCCCCTTCAACCGGGAGATTAGGGACACCCAGTGTCCTAAATTAGAGAGGCCTGTCTGGGGTCAGGTGCCCACAAACCTGCATGTTGTGTGTAAAAATGTTGCAGTTTTAGAGCTGCTGCACGAGAGTTATGGACACGACATCCCTGAGTTAAGTGGTGAGCGATGCTGATGACACACTGCAACAGAATCACAGGTCAACACCTCCTGCAAGCCAAAATACCTCTGGCCCTGAGCCTGAAATCCCGATCCTGCCTCGAAACAAAATACAGTACACTGCTGCTACTGCAGTGCACTGTGTACAGGCAACAACGTCATCCTGCCTGAACCGATCCAACTGGATCTGAAATCATAATAAAGGTGACACGATGACTAATGATGATGGAGCTGCGGTATGCTGCCATAAAGCTTTATCTTTTCTCTCTCACATGAAGTGGAGCCGCTCTCAGATGACATGTTTTTGAGGTCAGCCCTTGCATAACTCCCTGACATGCATCTCCCCCCGATCTGACGTGTGCGCATGTTTACGTGCTGAACATCAAGTGTGTTTAGTTCAGACAGGAGTTTTCCTCTACAGTTTGTTTATGGGGGGGTTGTGGTTTAGTCTCGTCACTCTCTTTTGGTGTGAAAACTGTATTTGTGGTGTCGTATCTGACAAAAAACACGGGGCAGAGTGGCAGCTCGGTGACCTTGCCAAAAGTAAAAGTCCAGATGGACGAGGGTCACATCTGCACTCAGAGGAATGTATGCTTTGTTTCTTCACCCTGAGGGCTTTGGGAATGTCACGACTGTAAGGTTGTTTTCTCCCCTTTCCCTCCTTCGACCTCCTTGCCCATCTTGATTTTCTAGACTCACGCTGATGAGCGTGACCAACGCGGGCCATGTGGTGCGACGGGAGTCTGCGAGTGACAGCAAAAACAACTCTCGCAGCCTCGAGAGGGACGACACAAGCCCAGAAAACAAACAGGCCTGTAGCTACTTGTTTGGATGGATCCCACGGCGTCATAAAAGACAGATTAAATAAAACATCATAATCCGAGGAGGGGAGGGAGGTGGCGGGATCAGGGGAATCATTCGTAGCTTTAACACTCTACAGACGTCCTCACATTTTCCTGAGTTATATGTGAAATTCCAGCCGTGACCTCCTTTTGGACATCTTATCATAAACATCTGGTGAAAAGGTTCTTTGTGTCAGTGATCAGCGCCGCACCCACAGACATCCTCCCATCCATGTCAACATAAGCAACACGGTTGCAACATCGGACAATCCACACTGTCACCACTGGCATATTAAAAATCCACTAAAAAACACCACAGCTAATGCAGCTTTAACAGCTTTAAGTCATGTTCTCTGCTCTTTACACAGCCATCAACAGACGTCAGCAAATGCGAGTCAATAAACCGGAAAAAAAAAAAAAAGTTTGGAAACTTAACTTTTGACTGCATGAATCATTCTGCAGCTGCCAAACATGCTGTTTTTTTTTTTTTTACTCAACCTTTAATGGTGTATTTCTCCACATTGTGATACAGCAAATGAGGCTGTAAAATCTGCTGCGAAGCCATTACACACACACATTTCAGCCAGAAAGCAATTTATCTCAGACGGCTGCATAAATCTGGGCTTGTTTGACCGTGTGTGATCAATGGATGCGAGCGAAAGCAAGCATCCACAAAGTTTACGGCTGCCATGGCAACAGTTAATATCAAGCCAAGACACCTCCGGTCAGCTCTGGCCTGACCTCGGCTTTCAAACTAATGTGTAAAACTAGAGGAGGAGGCTGAAATACTGCACATGAAAGCACTCTGTAAACATTTGGTAACTGAGTAGCAACTGCTGTCTCGGTGTAGTCACGACATTTTGGTTACATACAGTTGCTGTTCATAAGCAAAATAGTGCTCTTTAATATTAAAGGTGAATATTAACGGTATTAAACCACTGACAGTATAAAGAATGGACGGCGTATCCGTGACGGGTTTCTAAAGAGCTGTTTTGAAGCTCTGGCTGCCGCCATGTTTGTAGTCCTGCCCCTGCTTCCTCCAACTAATCTAAAAATCAGCAAATATAATCGTCAGTTTTTGCACTTTTGCCACGGAGGTCGTCGCCTGTTCATAATCAGCTATCAACCGTTTTGTAGTCGTTACTTGTGTCCTAAATGTTGTTTCAGCTGCAACAGGATCTAATGTTTTTCAGACATGCTCGAACCGGCTCAGTCAAAAGTAGTCAGGGTAATTTCATTTTCACTGAACAAATAACGCTAATCCGTTTCACAGACTCCACCAACGACTGAAAGCTTGTTTATTGTCACTTGATTACTGAACATTATGTTGCAAAGTCCTTCAGGGGGGAAAACAACCTGAATGCTCTTGTGAAACAGAGTGATTGTCAGTGTGAAAAGAAATATAACGTCACTCCCTCTGCCCACACACACACACACACACACACACACACACACACACACACACACACAAAACAGAGATTATTTCATCTTTATCCTTTTTTCCACCTGCACCTCATCCTCCGTTTCCCGTCTTTCATTCATTCACGACGCCGTCGGGGCGACACCTGGCCCAAATTAAATTGCATTAAACTACAATGAGTGTGCATATTTTCACAATGGGTAACCGCAGTGGGATTCAACACCCCCTGCTCACCCCGACCCCGGGTCAGTGCCAGCGACCACTGAGCAACAAAGGCCCGTGTTGAACATATACATTTCACAGATGGACGGCGGGGGGAAGCAGCTGCCTTGTGCCTTTCAAAGAAGAAGAGGAAGAAGAAGAAGCCCGGCATAGTTCTTACTTATGGAACGACTGTCTGCACATGACTTCATCGCAGAGGCATGTATGTTGTTATTAGAAAAGCATTGTTGTCTGTGGAGTGGAGTGTGACGAACACAAGTGAGGCAGTGAGATAGGATGAGCGCAGATGGACGGGTGAACGACGGAGCGGAGCCTGAAGCGTTAACGGCTCTTACAGTTCGTCGTCACGTGATCTCTGATTTGGCTTTGCCTGTGATGTGATAAATAAAATAATATAATAAATGAATAACTTCACTCAAGCTACCTCGCAACATCTTGAAGATGTTTCCTCCGACCATATTTTACAGTCAAACCTCACGTTCGTCGTCCGTTATTATAAATATCTTGTTCTGCGGACAAAAACATCGAGAGCGACGATGGAGTTAATCCGTGATTTAAGTCTCGTCCTCTATCGTTCAGATCCAGGAGACTTTTTGTCTGAGCGTGCTTCACTCCCTCTCATGAAGTCGTAAATTCAAAAGTGTTTCACGGATGAGTAGGGCTTGACCGTGAGAGGTAAATCACTCCTGGATATCTTGAGCCTTGGATCATTCCCAACATCTCAGATTTCTTAAATATTCTCGTGCCAGAGGTCATGAAAACAAAAGCTGTGGGAAGAAGAACCAGTCAAGTGATTGTTGTGCAATAATTCAAGTGTTCAACACTAATGCCAAAACACACACTTTACAAAACTGTATCTGGACGCCGTGATCGCATTAACGGAGAGATTCATCTCGCAGACATATCGTGTTTCCTTCCCACCCTGATAAAGAAGCAAACATGAAGCTGAGCACATCAGCTGTACATGCGAGATAAGGCAGCAAACAGAGTTTTAGCTTCTTCCGTATGTACCCATACACATACTGTATGTCATGGTTTGAATCCCTCAGTATCTGCTGCCGTGGTGCCCAGAGGTTGTGTTTTCTGTCACTGTTCCCGTGCCTGTAAAGTCTACTGCACTACTGTGTCTTCCTCAAAGTCGTCCGTTTGCCAGAGTGCTACGTTTCACTCTGGCAGCCCGACAGGTCGAGCACAGAGATCTTTCTTTGGCCGAGCACCAACATCAACAACAATCAAGGAAACAATGAATACCAAATAGGGTGCGGGAATGTGTTCTTCATATGGACGAGAGCAACGCCTGACACGAACATTAAGGTAGTAAAAGACTGCGCGATACTAATGAATGGACTTTTCATGACCTCAGAGAAACATGTGGACTTTTTTTTTAGATACTTACAGCTCAGGGATTATTTCATAAAGGACACTGAGGCTAAATGAATGTAAAACATCACACTCTACTTCAAATTCATGAATGTGGAGGGAGTATGGGCGGAAAAATGTAACCTGCAGCTTCATCATATAAAATAAAGAGTAAGCAAAGTGGCTCACAGCAGCCATGCGGGCCGAACCATGCACATATTTTCTGGTTATGCACTAAAGTGCACTCCTCTTGAGATAACGCCAACGCCACAATTAAAGATATTCTGAATCTGAACCAAATGAATGCAAGATCATGTACCTTGGACATGTAAGTCATGATGGACACTAACTTTGGTGTAATTGAGATCTATAGTATAAAAAAAATGACCTACCAACTTCGATTAAAAGAGAATATCTCTGCTACTAAATGGGAAAATGGGTGATGAACTGAATATTGTATAAAATATAAAAGAAACAAAATTTGATTTCATCTGTTTCGACTGCAGCCGTGACTGTCGGCTGATGTGTTTAAGCATGTTTCTGTTTTTTCTCGGGTGTCTCTCCTTTTTTGTTGAATTCATGAACAAAAACTTTAGTTTGGCCCTCTGTCAATGATTAACACTTCCTTGAATACGCTCTTCTCAAAGACATTCAACAATAAGCCGCCGTAAAAAAAAAAAAAAAAAAGACACAACAAAAGGCAGCGCGAGTGTCATTGAAGGACAAATGGCCTGCAAACACACAAAAAAAAGCCTAAACAGCTACAGTTGAGACTTGACTGTCCAAGGCGCCGTCATAAAATACGGGATGACTTGTGTCCTGTAAATACGTCTCAGTCACAGCGTCGGGGTAAATGACTCCCTGATGTGGATAAAACAAACGGCGGTGCGATGCAAAGATCAGAGCCCCTCCCCGTGTCCTGAGAGATCAGACGCACGTAATCTCCCCTCGTCCTGGGTAGACGACACGGTCCTACGCTGTCCCAGTTTACCACGCGGGGCCATCTGCAGAGTCACAGATGGTCTTACAGGTTCCCACATTGAGACGGAGGGGTTAACCTGATACAGACAGAGCGAGAGCTGCTTTTGATAACTCATCATAATCTGCCTCGGTATGCAGTTTATTATGCTTTTAAGCTCGGAATAACACAGCAGATATTTTTCACACCGTATCCATGCCTTCATCCACAACCTGGATCTCGTAAAAAAAACACAATATGCATGTGGTTTTGATACTGTCTGAATGAAGTCGGCTTTGATCCACCACTGAAAAACACAGCGCCCACGCCTCGGGGTCCACCCCGTTCAAACTAACACTGGCTGAACAGAAGAAGAAAAAAAAAACGACGCCTTTATGACGGGAATGAATAGACATCATCAAGGTGATAAATGAGGCATTTCTGTCACAAGCTGGTGCCACCGTGTATTTAGTTTGAGAGCGAACAAATAAAGCTGACAGTGAGACTTCAAATCAGTGGTCGCCAACGTGTCCTGCCAACCGAGTCCAACTGTTACATTTCTTCCTTTAGACAAAGTGCTGCCGAGGTAACTGTCCACACATTAATTGAATGGAGAGACTTCCTCCCGTGGACGAGATCTCTGTTCCTGATTGGCGTCATCCCAGCATGGGAGCCCGTGACCTTGACCTCACGCTAAAGGTGAAAACGGGTACGGCTTGGAGACTCTTGAGCTGTGATGGGTGAGTGTGGCCTGGCTTTGTGTCCCTCAATGGAGAGGTAATGAGTCACACAAAACTTCCCAGCAGCAGGCCAGCTGGCATGCAGCTTCGCCTGCACAAAGAGGGAGATCTGCGAGCCTTCGCCCCAACGCCGGTCTGTTTCGGCGTGGCAGACGTTCAAGCGAAAGCGCTGCTTTCCATTTCATTTGCACAAGTGCCTTTATGTCTGGATCTCAGTCAGACATGTCTCTCTCTCTGTCTGTGCGTGTTTCTGTTTTCTTGAGGGATCGTCTGACTCACCTCGACTCTCCTCTCATTTACTGACTGCTGCAGACTCAGCCTCGGCCACAACCTGGGTGAGGATGCACTCGGATGTGACCGGTCAAGCCACATTTGAAAGTAGCTGGAGACACATTTAACCACACGGGTAGCAGAAGTTTGAATGCAAATGCTTTCAAAGGCTACCTAGTCAAATTTGTAGTGCGTGAACAGCAGGACCGGCCTCTCACACACACACATGGATGTGGGTGATTTGCCTATTTCCAAAGATCAGAAAAGGTTTTGACGCTTGCACCTGAGCCAAGGTGCCAAAATAACAGTTGAAAGAGGAAATGTGCATTTATTATGCAACCATCGTAGTTTCCAACACTGATACACATCATGAACTGGCCTTTTGACAACGTAATTTAAATTTATGTGAAGTAGCCAAGCAGCAACCTCTGTGGCTGTGAAGTGACAAAAACTGCAGTTCCTCAAACGTCCACTTGAAGCTGGCTACAGAAGTGAGTCAGTCTCCGTAAGTCCCCATGTTAAAATGTCCAACTTCACAGCAGAAATAAACATGTTTACAGCCTGGTACAAAAAACAGTTTTGGTCTCTATAGATAATTTCGGAGGCAGAACTGCCGACATGGCGGCGTCAGACACAGAAACCCGGATGATTTTCAAAACAAAACACCTCGTGCAAACTGCAGATCTTAAAACAGCCCAAAGGGAAACAATTTAACTACGCAGCATAATCTGGCAACATGGCGGCGGTCAGAGCCGTCACGGATACGCCGTCCATTCTTTATGCAGTCAGTGAAAGTAGGAAATGACAAACAATCAGAGTCACGCTGGGTTCGGCTAAACCTCAGCGGTGCTTTTAGTCGGTGGGCAGGATTTGCTCGCTCATATTTTTTATTATAAGATGCATAAAAACGGTCTTGTAAAACACAAACCTCACATGGTAAAGAGTTATTTGGGGATGTTAGAGAGTTGGAAAGAAAACACAAAATATCTCAGTTTCCCACAGAAGGAAAAAGTTACACACACACACACACACACACACACACACACTGAAACATACAAACAAACCCTGATGTCTGGTTACAGTTTAGGAGTATTCCTCTGAGTATTCCTGCAGGAGAAGAGAGTCTATGAATGAAAGTCCGTGCTGCTAATGAAAGACACCTTCCACAGCGCTGTGGGCTCCAACAGATGGGCCTTATCAATAACAACACAGCAGCACCTCTAGGTACTTTCCCCCTCGCATGCCCGGGCTACCATTTCAGATACAGCCCGCGGGGAAGGAATACTCTGTCCAGATAAACTGATGTAAACAATCCACAGCGGGCTGACCCTCCATTAGTTCTGTG
The DNA here is from genome assembly GCF_000972845.2 of Larimichthys crocea. NCBI lineage: Eukaryota > Metazoa > Chordata > Actinopteri > Sciaenidae > Larimichthys > Larimichthys crocea. Next base: position 13,257,501 of record NC_040027.1, on the reverse strand, counting down.
ATGTAACGGAGGCCAGCAGCCCTCACATTTCCCATAAATGTCTTGTCATAAAAAGCTATTTCCAGGAACTATTTCTCTGGGGTCTGACAGTGAAAACAAGCCCAAACCACAAGGGTGCTCCCGAAAACAGTGAATCTTGTTCAAGACAAATCTTACAAAATGTTATAAACGTGCATACAGATGCTGAAGTGCACTCACGTTTCATCCGAAAAAACGCGAGTCAGTCATAACGAGCGAAAGCCGTGCCAGCTGTAATGATCTTTGGCATCGTTGTTACACACCTTGCACAGAGTTATTCACATACTGACTCCTGTTTAAAGCCACCTTTGTTCTTTTTGGCTGCGTTCGGGCTTTAGGTATTCGTCTCGATTCCTAGTTTTTAACTGTTGCCCGCAGCATTCATAACTTCACCAAAATAACCCGAGGAAGCCGAGAAGCTTTCCAGGCAATTTTCTTCCCATCCCATACCGTAGATCCTGTCCTGAAGTGCACAGCACACAAAGCAAAGATTTTAAAACATCCATGCCAGCAGTCTTCTCGATGTTACTTCTGCTCTTTCTGCGGGAGTGGAAAGAAAAAAACAAGGCTAATTTGATTGATTTAACAATGTATAACTAAAAATGAAGATAAACTCTTACAGTAAGTTGCTCGGTGATGGCTCGCTGCCTGACGTAGGGGTGGCTGTGCCAAGAAAAGACTGGGCAAATCATCACAAAAGCCGTTATGATGGAGGATATGAAACTGGGTTTGTCCCAAATATTCTTTCATTTTTTCTCTCAGTGTTATGAGAGTACAGACATACTGACTACTCTGCATCACCAGTACACATCCATCCACATTATGAACTCTATGTCTTGTCTACAGTAAACAAAGTCGTAGTTTGTTAAGTTAGAATTACACTATTGTTTCAGCAGCAAGACAGCTCCAGACAGTTTTGGATAAGACATAACATCACAGGTTCTGACAGTATAAAGAATGGACAGCGTATCCATGACACCCACAGGTTTCTGGTCCGTCTTGAAGCTCGAAACCGCCGCCATGTCGGCTGTCCTGCCTCTTACGACTACTGGACGTGGATCGTCGGGAGCTCAAACAAGCCATCTGTAATGGCAACTACCTGTCAATCAAAGCGTCTACTTTGTTAATTATGCATAACTTTAACTTTATAGAGACCAAAACTGTTTTTGTACCGGGCTGTAAACATGTTTATTTTAACATGGGGACTTATGGAGACTGACTCGTTTTGTAGCCCGTCTCAAGTGGACGTTTGAGGAACTGCAGTTTTTGGCACTTCTGCATTGGCTTCACTTCAAACAGACGTGGAGGTTGCCGCTCGGCCACCGTATGTCTGAATCTAAACAGGTGGAGTCCGAGAGGATTTAACCATTTCTGTACTTTCATTGTGGAAACGTAACAATACAGCGTTTCATTCAACACAATGTTGTCGGTGCTCGGATGTCAGTGGAAGTTCCCTCCAAGTCGCAACTCCCCTGTGAGCTCCGAGAGAGCACAACCTTTGGATCAGTAACTGGATCTTTCTTCAGGGGTGAGAATCCATTTCTTGTAAACATGTGGGATAGATTGATGGTGAGCTAGAATTTCCTGTTTTGTCGCATGAACGTATCTAACGGTAAGAGCTGCGTGCTGCAGGGTCTGTGGAAGTTTGATGCGTCATGAGGTCGGGAAAAGTAAAACAAGAAGGATTAACTTGGAATTGAAATGAACCCAGCTTCTGATTCAAAGAGAAAGTGAACACTTGATGACTCATTTGAGTGCCGCATACCCAGACTACAGTCTCCCAGTTTCAGTTTTACTAGAACTCACTGTGCCGTGATTAGTGCTGTATCAAATATTAACCCGTGCAACTGCACCCAGACCGCGAGGCTTCAATTCTAGGTTGATTAGTGGTCAGTAAATGTTTAATTCAGAGAGCTGCAGAACATAATGGAGAGCGGGTCATCCATTTTTATGGCAAAGCACTTTTTTGCTGCTATAGCAGGATGGTCTCTCCCCAGTGGGGCTGCTGGGAGCGAGTCTGGCTGAGTCTCAAACTCAAGAAACTGGGATACAGAGATGAGTGAAAGCGAGAGAGAGAGCGAGAGAGACCCAGAAGCTCAGAGAGAAAGCAGTCAGAGGAGGAGAACAAAGTATACAAAATGCCTGAGGGAGCGAGCAGGCACAGAAATTACTGGCAAGGATAAAAGATGAATCCGGATGGCGAGGAAATATCCCAGCGGAGGAGGAGGAGGAGGGTATAAATGAGGGAGGAACAAAAGCCGGTGCAGGAGGGTGAAGTTTGCGTGTGCTTCCGAGCACAATGAGCCTCTCGTGCCGACCTGTCCGAGGAAAGCGTGGAGGCCTCGGGTCATTCTCGGTGGCACAACTCCTGCTATCTGGAGCATTAAAACGATGCACATCTGGAATCAGATCTTAGCTATGACAGAGTGATTTCTTTACTAGGTGAGATTTGGCTTTTTCGCTAAGGCAGGACTAGTCTTAGGACTGACTCTGCCCCTACGTGGGAAGGTGTTGAAGTGACGAGAAGCAGAGCGCCCGAAAAGTCTCTGTATCCAGGTCAGTGACGCTCGTTCACAAACACTCCACCAGCCCTGCTACAGGGCGCCTTCCACTTCTTGCACTAAAAGTGTAAATCAGTGTGACAAGTGAGGGCCCACAGGACCCGAACGAACACAGCAGGATCCAGATAAGGCCGCGGAGAGAGAGAGAGAGAGAGAGAGAGAGAGAGAGAGAGAGAGAGAGAGAGAGCGAGGGGAGGCCGGCCTGAAATGGCAGCAAATACGAGAGAGAGCGTGGGACGGTTTATTAGATCAGACCACAAACCGGACAGAAAATATAAAATGTCTTCTGACTGAGGCTTGTCGAGTTTAATTACCAAGTCAAGTCATACGAGGCAAGAAGAGAGATGAAACCTAGAAAAACATTAAACGAATAGTTTGACATTTTGGGAAAATACTTTTATGTGCTGTCTGGCAAACAGTTAGATGTCTCTGTAGCTAATTTCAACTGTACTGAGGGTGAATTTTTATAGAACTCACCTGTTCAAATTATATTAAGGTTTAAAGTTATGCAGAATTAAGAGTGTGGCAGCTTTGATTGACAGGTAGGTGCCGTTGCAGATGGCTTGTTAGAGCAACCGGGCATCATTCAGCACTTTAGGTCTGTCAGTGCTCCACGATTTTTAGCTGGGAGGTAGAAGAGGAAGGACTGTCAACATGGTGGCAGCCAGCTTCAAAACATCTCTCCAGAAAGCTTCCTTATAGTGTCAGCGGTCTGGCTCTGTCTAAACGTTTAAAATATTCCACCTGTCATCGTGTTTGCTGTCGTATAGCTTGATGGTTTTTTGCCATACAAGAGCAGCGTATAAATGACATGTTGAGGATTTACGGGAGGTTATGAGCCAGACTGCTTCTTGGCCGGGTGCGGTGACTTCCTTTGGACAAAAGCAGGAGAGCTGTTTCCTTCTTGTTTCTGGTCTTTAAGCTAAGCTGAAGTAACTCTCTGGCTGTAGTTTCATATTTGACAGAGACATGACAGTGGCATCTATAGTATCAAAACTCAAAACCAACAGTAGAAGCAGCTGGCAGGTTGCTTTAAATACTCGTTATGGAGATAATGTGATTACAACAACACAATATCGCTGAACATCTCTCAGCTTGGATGAGATTTCTCCAACTCTTCGGATATTTCACGAGTGAAGACAAATCCATCAGATCTACACAGATGAATCCTGCGTTTAAACACACCCTCATGTCCACAGGTGCTCTCTCTCTCTCTTTTTTTTTTTTCTGCATCGCTTGGTGTGATGGTGGGATGATTGATGAAAAGCCTCTTTCAACTTTAAAGACTCGAGCTGAGCTGATCCACCGGCTCGTACACGGAGGCGCGTGAGGGGAGTTCACATTCCAGTCAAATCCCAGTCTGAACACCTGCGAGGGGAAAAGACTACAACTTCACATGTGTTTCCTTCCTGTTAAAATACCAACCCGGCCCTCACCACCCAGCGTTTGTGCACCTCGGGTCAGGGGAGAATATCTTCTATCTATCTATCTTTGATTTGCATACACATCGAGATCATTTCCTCTTGGCAAACCGAGTGTCTTTCAAACATCAGGGGGAGAATTTACCTCGTAAAAGATTATTTTTATACAGCCGTGACTCACTCTTTGCGTCTCAGATCTTTTATCTCTCACTTCCCACTAATCTCTCTCAGCAGATAGCAAGCAAACTCTTTATGTGAAGTAAAAAAGAGACTTCATGAGAGTTTCACTTTACTTTTTAATCTTCTCCTCCTGCAAAGAAAGTGTCTTATCATTTCTGTAGGACTTATTCCATTGCGTAACATTTAAGTCTTGTCTTTGTGACTTTGTGGTGGGACTGTGGAGGAGCACAAAAGCCTGGCCGGGAGATCGTCTCATTTAAAGACTGAGTCTGAGACAGTCGAGGGAGGAAACTCACGCAGGTGGCCTGAAATGCTTCTGGCTAGTGGTGGCAAGACAAAGAGCAGCCGACAATAGTTTTATAGCCCTGAGAGCTGTCAATATTTCTCCAGGTTTCCAAGGAAAGGAATGCGGTGAGGCGTTGTAAACTGCATGCTACAGTAAAGTTAGTTTAACGTGAAGTCAGACGTGTATTTATTTGATGTTTGGGTTAAAAATCCTGACGGCTACATGTGGGTCCAGACGGAGCAGATGTTGTAGAGGCGAGAGCAGAGCAGAGACTATCTCTCCTGGATAAATAAAGATGAGGTCACGCTGATCTTTATTCAGTGTCAGATATTACAAGCTGTGCCGGTACAAGAGGTACAAGAATGCTTCATTCAGCAGGGGAGTACCAGGTACAGGTCACAGTTTATGACTTCAGTTCAAGAGTTCAGAGCTGAAAATTAAGATTTAAAACTCTAAAACTATCCATGCAGCTGCTCAATGTGTCCCAACGTCAAAGCTTTCTAGAGATTGTGGAGTTTCCCAAACTGGATAAATACCACACATATAAACACAAAACCCCCTTGCTAGTTCAGTCCTGTAGTGACTAAGATATCTGCCATGGACACATTTAGCTACAAAGTTCGTGAACTTCACGACGTGTTCGCAGCTGATGGAGGACGTGATGCAAACATTTCCAATAAGTCCACAGTGTTGTAAAGTCCAAAAGTCAAAATGTATTGAAAAAAAGATCAACATAATCATCTCCAAACTTCACAACATGTTTTTATCTAATGAAATACTGCACGTCAGTCCAATTAGTCGACCTTTAGTCTTTAAAAACATTTTCTCTGCAGTCTTGTTGATCTCTGATGCGCCGCACACAAACAAAGCCTAACAGCGCCATAAAATCCAGTATATTCATTAAAGAAAGTTGAATTTCAGGTGTATCACTTTATTAAAGGTTGATTTCCGTGTTGACAGTTTAATCACCCCTTTTCCCTGGACCTGGGTTTTCCTGGTCCGCTGACCTGTGGCTATTCAGTATCATGTCAAACATTAAATCCACTCTAATTGGCCGGTCAAGTCTTTAGAGGCCGGGTGATAAGCAAGATGGGGGGCGGCTGTGTTTGCTCTATTGTGTTTTGAAGGGGTGTGTAGAGAGGAGGGGGAGGAAAAGGTGGGGGTTCGAGGTCAGCGGGCTTTTTAAGGTCAGAGGGTGGATGACTTCAACCCCCATCTCCTCCTCCTCCTCCTCCTCTTTGGGACAAGCTTGAATTGTCCTCAGAGCTCCATAATGACTGCTGGGGAATGTTATTTAATAAGTGTGAGTGTATGGATGAGACACACACACACACACACACACCTCAGGGTGGATAGATAGCTTATCACGGTCCCCCCGATTCCTGCCGCAGAAAAAACAATCCCCTCTCTCGCCAACAACAAACGAGAGCTTAACTTCCTCTGAAGGAACACACACATGCATACCAGCGGAGAGGCCCTAAACACACTCATGTCGGTCTATATACCTGAAAATATACAGAAGACCAGCGAGAGGTCTTGAGGTGAGTGTATAGACACTCAGGAGCACTTGCTCTCGTGGAGGGTCCCACCACAGGAATGTAAAGTGTAATCACTCACACATTTCCCTCGAGCAAACCGATGAAAAAAAAAACCCTTCACCTTAATTTTAACAAAACGTCTGCTTTCATAAACAAACACAGCCTCAACCCGCCCCCCCCACACACACACACACTCTCCCCTCCTAATCACACCGAGGCCAGCCTTCCAGGCCAATTTAAGGAGCACGTGTGGGGTGCAAGGTCCCAGAAGTGCAAGCGAGCACTGCGGTTTCCTGGTCACTGGCTTTTAGGAATGCTTGACTTGACAGAACGGTTTCAGCAGAAAAACCACTTCAATCACAGGCCGAGCAATCCACCGAGGGCCGAGGTGCTGAGACACACACATAGTTAATGGAGCCGAGTGAAACCTTGAGTTCAACTTGGTACAAAGACCGCACTTCTCATTTCAATGTCAAACGACTCGGGGGTATAAAAATAATTTGCTGACAATGAACTGTTTATGCCGTGTTATCGAGTTACAGTGTAAAAATCCTGAACAAAGAACATTGGTTTGTTCAAAGTTTGGGACTTTTCTTTTTCATAGAGCCTTGCTCGCACAAAAAAAAAGAAAAAGTGCAGAGTCAGAGCGCCGAGTAAAAGTCGCCAGGAAGTAGAAAGATATGATGACATTACGAGACAAATAAATCAACAGGGCGCAGCATCATGGCTGTCTGGGCCTTCTCATTGTCTGTCTGGGAAGAGAGGAGGGGAGGAGGGGAAGGTGCAGGAATAAATGAGCGAGCCTTTGAAAACCTGCTCTATAATTAGCAGGGGTACTATATCAACGGCAGGTTGTCTGGACCTGCAGAAATATGCTTACGGTTCTGATAATGAAAGAGGAAAGAGGCTCTCGATCCTCTTCTATCCGATGTGTTTCCTCTCTTTGTGTGCGTGATTTAAAGCCTGCGATCACTATGAGAAGAGAAGAGGTTGCATTAACATTATATTTGATTGAACTTTTTGATTATCTGAAGCTCTCTCGTGTATCCTGACATGGATTGTATTGACCTCGGATGCAGCGTTCATTGACTCGTTGTCGCGGCCTCACTTAGTAAATCAAAGTCCCAGTAATGGCCGGACTGGGTCAATGAAATGCAGAAGGGGAAGGCTAATGTGTTTTCCTGCTCTAGTAGTGTATGTAGTACTGCTGTCCACAGGATTCATTCCAGGCTGCACAAACGTCTCAATGCTGGAGTTCGGAAAGGAGGACGGTAACTGCAGAGTGTAAATACACGACGGTGCTTAATCTTACTCCAGGGGTTGTTTAAGTGAGCGGACTGTGGAAAAGCATAAAGCACCTTTAAGCCAGTGAGAAATTGGAACTGCTGCAGGCCGCAGTCCTTTACTGAAATGTTTCTGTCGTGTCACATGTTGTACGTGTCAAGCGAGGTATTGTATAAGATGATTTGTTTGAGGTTAAACATTTAAGCTGACCGCACTTGACAGCTACAAATGTACGACTACAAGTTTAAAGCACGCTTAATTAGTCTGCAAACATACGAGGGAGCTGTGCACACTCTTACCTCAAAGATAAGTTATATATTAATTTGCAACACTTTTCTTGGTTTACGTTACATTGAATTCAGATTTGTATGCACATCATTATCATCCAACCATCCACGCCTGTGAAATATATTTATATATTATATATATTATATGTTTTGCTCAAGGCATTTCATCAGTGAATCACATTTCTACTGAAGGTTTGTGTTTTAATACTACAACAACCGTAACACATCTTATCACTTTCAACCCTATAAAGTCTCACAACATTTTCGTGCAAGAGTGTGCGCACAGTTTGTAACACTGCAGGCTGATTCAGACCAAATCAGACACCATTTTCATTCGAATGAGAAAAACACAACCCGACGGCACGCTGCGGTGGCTTAGGCGGGTGATCAGACCAGTGAAACTGCTCCACAGTCAGCATGAAATATCACTGAAATGGATCGCGATCCAGGTGGATCCAGGTATCATGGCGTAAACTATGATACTCTCCCAGCTGCTTTATTCCGTGTACTCAGCGTCTGTGCTGCAAAACAGCAACACAGAGAAGCTTCTTTGGTTTGTGTTTGTTTGTTTAAGCAGGAGAGATACAGTGGTGGTTAAGCGACACACAGGATGACTGAGGAGTGGGAGCGGTGATTCTGAGAAATAAAACTTCATTTTGTGATTGAAACAAAACGCACCCACACAACCCTGCAGCTAATCGTCACACAAAGCCTAATTTGGTCTGAATTCGGCCTAACGCATGATGGATTTAACGAGATCCCGGTCTCGTACACGTAATGAGCAGAAAAAGCACGACGCGGTGCCAGAAACGTCTCGTGTGTCACTACAGTTTTACTCAGTTGGATCTGTGCTTTTGTGAGACTGTCTCTGGTGCAGTCTATACAAAGAATGTGGTGAACTGCCAGCCATGTGCTCTTGGACCAAAAAAGCCAGAGGGCCACTTGCCGCCACAAATATTACAGCCCCCCCCCTCCTTCCACACTGAGCCTGTGTAACTTAAAACCCAGCAGAGTGCTCTAACATGGGACTGCACTACAGAGCTCGGGCCTGGCTGGAGGAGCTCTGATGGTAGTAGTCGATGGGGTGTCACAGAAGAGATGTCCAAACACAGGGCTGAGAGATACATGCCAGGCTTCTTGGTGTGTTTATGTGTGTTAAAGTGGGTGTGTGTGTGTGTGTGTGTGAGGAAAAGAGACAAGAAGTGAAAGAGAGAGTGCTCCGCAGAGAAAACTTCTTTGCTGTAACATTTGTGTACTGGGATCTCATTATTTAGTTAGACTCCTGTATAAATAGCCATGTCAATCAATCAGGGGCGGCAGAATCTTCACACAAGTGTCTATATATGGGCGTCTCTTACAGCTGGTGTTGCTGATGGAGAATAAGAAGCTCGATATGAAGTCAAAGAGAGACCCC